>NW_006408530.1:19723680-19732129 GCF_000296735.1 Chrysochloris asiatica
CAGACCCATAGCAACCCTGTTTCTGAGGAGCAGCTGGTAAGCTTGAACCTTTTGAAGTTCAAAAGGCTTTTCAGTCTTGAACCTTGAAGTTCAAAAGGCTTTTCAGTCTGGCACATTAACCCACAGCGCCACAACAGAACTCCATCGTTATTAGCATGCATAAAAAAAGAATTAAAACTTGAATGCTGAAAAAGTGAATTTATTATATATATATATATATATATGACCTCTGGTAGCGTAGTGGTTACGAATCGGGCTGTGAGCTGCAAGGTCAGCAGTTCGAAACTACCAGTGGTTCTGCGGGAGAAAGATGAGATGAGGCGATCTGTTCCCATAAAGATTTACAGCCTCAGAAACCCTGTGTAGGGTCGCTATGAGTCAGAACCGACTCCATGGCACTTAACAACAACATATATATATGTGTGTGTGTGTGTGTGTGTGTGTGTGTGTGTATGTATGTATGTATATATTGTTCTCAAGTGCTGTTGAGTCAGTGCTGGATCATAGCAACTCTCTATAGTGTTTCCTAGGAGCGGTTCATGGATTTCAACCAGTAACCTTGTGGTTCACAGTTCAGTGCTGACCCTACAGCATCACACACACTGTATATATAGTGGTGCTGTAGGATGAGCACTTGTCCTCAAGGTAGGTAAGAATCTCAAGGTCAATGGTTCAAACTCACCAGATGCTCCTCGGAAACCCTATACAGGGTCACTATGAGTCAGTACCGACTCCACAGTATTTAACAACAACATATACATATGCATATATAGTAGACATATTATTACACATATATGTATATATTAAACAAAAATCTATAAATAATACTTTTTAAATCATGCTTACTTTGCTTGGAATGAATAATAGTAATTTTAAAAACCTGTGTATCATTCAAGGCGTTTACCTGTGACTAATTTCTGCCAGGTGGAGTGTATTTCAAGACTTTTAACATGTGTTGAAATCAGTGGGTTTTGAAGAACTATCCATTAACGACTTTCTGAACTGTGACAGTAGATATTGACAGTGCTTGTCAGACTAAACCACTATTGATTGGCTCACATCATGTGTGTAGCAAAACCAATTTCTTTCAAGTGCTTCTTCCTAAGTGAAATATATTATTTGCAGCCTTCCTCTCTGTTTATTATAACACCCAGGTTCATAGCATGTAACACATCCAGGAAAAAGGTTTCATAATGAAGGAAATATCAAACTGCCACACAGAGAGAAGTGAAGGCACTTAACAATCCAAATACTCTTATACTGTAAGTTGTTCCTTTTGAAAATATTGATTCCTTGTAGTCTTTGTTTTTGATTTTATAATCCTCTTGAAAAGGCAAGATCATATACTAACAGAACTTTGTTATCCCTTAATGACCTCGCAACTCTCATGGTTTCTACAATTGAATCAAACTATTTTAGGTATTATGTGTGTACTTTAGTTGTGGGAAAGGAAGTGTTTACATTTAGTCAATTCTTTCTTGACCACAAATGTACACAATCCTACACCCGCGCATGCACGTGCATGCATGTACACACACACACACACACACACACACACGCGTGCAGTATGTGTCTGACCCCACATCTTAAAATGTTTTCTTCATGGAGAAACTTGGGCCAGATTTAGGCATATGCTTTGTACAGTGTTTAATTATTAATTTGCATTTGCATTATGCTTTTCTTCCCAAGAGGGCACATTTCTTATTGAAACAATACCCTTACATAACAGTTCTCACAATATCCCCACAAGTGAGGAAAGTTCCAGATTTATTTTTTTTACTTGAAAAATACTATTATTAAGCAAAAGCCAAAAGAGATACCTTTCTCTAAGTACTGACTGACCATACTGCATGTTTCCAGCATTTGAGGACCCAAATAATCTTCAGTCTCTGTTTTTACCCTTTAAGAAGTTCACAGCTACTTCCTGCAAATGTCCGAGGAAAGAATTACAAAAGTACAGTTCTTAATTCTCAGGGTATTCCTAAAACTGCCATCACTTTAAAAAAAAAAACAAACCAAAAATGATCCCTGTAGTTCACATGAGTCATTTAGATGATGAAAACAGGATACTTTTGATTAACTCCACAAATGCTTTAATTAAACCTGGTACGCTGCTGTGAGCTTCTATCCCAATCAGACATTGCCTGGACAGACAAAGAAAAAAAACTTTCCTTGAAGGCTAGAAAATGCTACAAACATATGTCTCATCCTGCAAAGCTCCTTCTTAAGTCCCAGAGTTCCTGGTTACTTGAAAGTTCCTAGAGTTCCTCCCAAGATAAGGAATCCTATGGCCCAGAAGAATGCCAGCACTTAGCACCCAGACCATGCCCTTCCTCTGGCGTCCCTCTTCTCAGTGGCCTTCTCCACCCTACCACATTCCCTAGCTCTGAGGCAGCGCTTGGCCTCAGGCCCCTTTTCTTGGCGTTCTTTTCATAGGTCATTCTGTCCTGGTGGCTCCCTACTTTGCCTTTTTTGGGACATCAGAGATAGGAAATATCAGGCAGAGTCCATTAGTCTCTCAAAGAAAAGTTTTGTTGGGACAGAGTCTTTTATGAGAGGCTCCATTTTGACATAACCTTTGGGCTATTTGATCTAAAAAGTGCCTGCAATCCACTGCTACCCTTCCCCACAGGAAACACATTGAAAATGCAGAGGGTATGCTGAGCAGATCTGAGAATACAGTATGTTGTCTACAACTAGGGCATCAGGGATAGTGGAGCGGTTTGTCCTTACAAATGCTGACAGACAGCTGCAGTTTGCAGCTGGCACTGAGTCTATGCTCGCCAAACAAAGATCTAGCTGGAGCCTGTTTAATTCTTGGCTCTAAAGCAATAATCATAATTCAAAACATACATTTCAAAAAACGAAGGGGGGAAAAACTAGGAAAAGACCCTTAGACATCATTCTGATACTTGATGTGATCAGAATGTATCACCTGTTTTATTAGTTGTCTATTTTGAACTCTATCTGGGGTCCTTTATTAATTTGTTGCTCATTGTGTCTGCAACAAACAAAACTACCTTCTGCTTTCCAGCAAGACTCAAGTTTTAAACATTAACTCTTTCTTCCTTTTAAAAAAAAAGAGTGGCCTACGCCAGAAAACAGTTGTTATCACAAATATTTTATTTATTTTCCTAAATGACTTAATTGTAAAAGAATTGCCAAGATTTCTGCTGTTCTGCATGTCAGATAACGACATTCTTGGGCACAGTTCATGTTACAGTCATAGCACTAGGATATTCAATCTGGAATGACTCTTACATAGCATAGAAGGCAGGCCCCCAGTGTTTGAGATGAGGAAAATGACACCCACACTGTCGAAGTGACTTGCCCAAGTAAGAAGCAAAGATGAAACCCCAATTTCTTAGACCCCATTTTGTATTTTTGTCAGCACATCCCTATGGCTCTCTAACACCAGATTTAATTTTATTAGAAAAACTGTTCCTAAATCCAGAGGAATGTTCTAGATGAGCCAGTTGAGTTGCTCACTCTTTGGAATCTAAATGCAGTAATTGGCATCAATTAATTCTATTTTATTTTACATATTTAGAATGAGGGAGTTTTTAATATAATATGGAAATCTATTTAAATTTATATACATAATTATGCATAATAATGTGAAAAATACATGCCCCCAAGGGGCACATTACAGTAGCCTTTCTATTGACATGTAGCAATGTTAAGTGTTTTGCTATTATCCTTTTCTCTAACTTTTGGTAACCGGGAGTCTGTAATAGATTATTATTATTTGGGGTTTTGAGCCTTCCCTTCCCTTGAGGGAAAAGATTCCTGTTGCCTAATGCCAGGACACGCCTCCAGATGCAGATGTCACTGGGGGGAGCACTCAGCTGGATATCCTTTCCATGTGTTTCAGCCTAAGCTAGGAGGGACCACAGAGATGATTGAGCTAAGGATGGGAAAACACATTCGGCCAACTTCCAACCCCTCTGCAGTTCTAACTTTTGGATTATTGAACAAGCTGAGATCTTGGTTTTCTTCAAACTTGTTTATTCTTGACAAGATGGAACTTCTGGTCTTGGAAAATGTCTCTGGGTTTTTAAGGTCTCCAAATCTTAAGACATTAAGTGCCTCTTACATAAAATAACTGAGTGATAATTTAAGGCCAGAGGAATTGGAAATGCATGGATTAAATGACCTTTAAAATACACATACGTTCACAATTGAAAGGAAAACATGCTTAGCAAAAAAAGCATTTGGGGTTTACTTCTAAAATATGGTTGGAAACATCAAGCAAACTCAAAATGAGGCAGTGCACGCACATCCTCATTTTGACTTAAAGATCTACTTTAAATAACACAACAGATGTAGTCATCAGCATCTATTCCAACAGGGACACTGTCAATGGTGAGAAAGACACGATGAGACTTGGTGAATAATAAGAACTACTGTCATTGTTATCCTTTAATCCTTCAAACTGTCAAAGCAGAACCAAGTGTAAAAGAGAAACATTCTGGCAGGATTTGACTCCCTCCTCATTTTTGTCAAGAAGTTCAGTTAGGAAATTTCCACCAGGAAATATTTCCTTAGATTAATCATCAGAGGGCAAATTTAGCTGTTTGCCCTAGAGGAAAAAAAAAAAAAATTAACCACCTGTGGACTTGAGTCTGAAAACATTACTGACAACACAAACAGGTGCTGACTTATGTAATGACTGAAAAAACAGAGGGGGAGAGAGTAGTGAATCATGGGTGGGCCCTTGCAGAGGAAAATTGAACTTAATTGCTCCATTGTGGGGTAAGAGCTGACTGTGAATTGCTCTGGGTCACACAACAGTTTGGCAAGAATATTTCTTTTGCCAGTTTTGTGGAAACATTTAATAAATGGCTGTTGGAATAGTGAAGTTGAGGATGAGAATAGGGGAAAACAGATCTTTACATTATAATTTGGAATTTAATGACGTCCCCTATACTCTCATCAAGCTTAGCACACAATCAGAGGTCAGTAGTAAAAGTAAAGATCTTAGCTAAGAAAACCCTGTACAAGATGTTCTACTCTGTAATGTGGAGTCCGGGTGTGATGCCATAGGATAAGCACTCAACCTCAAGGTTGGTTTGCGCCTCAAGGTCAGGAGTTCAAACTTACAAGCCGCTCCTTAGAGAACCCTATACAGGGTCACTATGAGTCAGAACTGCCTTGACAGCACTAAACAACAACAACAACTCTGTTGTGCATGGGGTCAGCATGAGAAATAATCGACTTCACAGAAATGGGTTCATTTTTCCTGGTTTAGACCATATTTAAAAATAATTTGGTACATTGTTGTAAGAATTAGATACTATGACATTTAAGACTACAATTTATTTATGATCAACTTGTAGATATACAAATAGATTACTATCTTTATCCTTTACTTTCTTTTTCCTCATTACTATTATTCTCACCATCATCTTTATAATTTACAGTTTGCACTCAAAAAATAACAAAAAACCTTCACTGCCAATGAGTCAATTACAACTCATAACAACCCTATTTAGTATTTCTCAGGCTGCAAATCTTTAGAGAAGAAATTTTTATCTTTCTCCAACGGGGCTGCTGGTGAGTTTGAACCACCATTTTTGTGGTTACCAGTCCAGCACTTATCCTACAGCATCACACCAGTACTCCAAAGAGCTGATAATGTAAAATCATAAAGAGATGTCTCCAAACAGTAAGAAAATTTAGGTAATTTAAGAAAGTTGAAATAATATCAAAATTAAATAAAGATTACATTATCATTAACTGTAAGTAAAAATCTATGTCCATATTAACCTAGGAAAGTCCCTAGAAATTGCTTGTTGAAACAGAGTACATTTTCTTACACTTTTAACGTGTTCTGTAACAAGTTTTTCACCGACAGGAACATTTACAAGGAGCCCTGGTACTATAGATGGTTACTCATAGGCTGCTGACTGTAAGGGCAACACTTGGAATCTACCAGTGCTCCGTGGGAGTAAGATGACACTTTCTGCTCCTTTACAGAATTACAGCCTCAGAAACACTATACAGGGTCGCTATGAGTTGGAACTGACTAAATGGCATAAAGTAGCTGGAGGAATATTTACAAATTGTGGCTATGATGGTAAATTCACTGATACTATAAATTTCTCTAGGTGAATGCCTGGTGTGGGTAACGTCCACCACTACTGTTAATAATCATAGTAACTTCAAAAATAATAAACATGGAAATACTTGATTTCACACCTTAATTTAAGATTTAAATCCTTTGTCTACCCAAATACAAATGGCATGAGGTCTGTTTTGATAAATATGGAAGAAAAATAACCTTGTAGGTATTGTTAAGTGCCATCGAGTCAGTTCTAACTCATAGCAATACTGTATAGGGTTTCCAAGGAGCAGCTGGTGAGTTTGAACCACAAACCTTGGAATTCAAACAGACCTTAAAGTCCAGTGCTTATCCTACAGTGCCACAGGGCTATGTAATAATTTTTATTAGAATTACATCACATCAGAAGTACATTGCATGTCATGCTGCCTTAAGACACACAAATGTGTGCTTTAATAATCATAACTAAGACGTCTTTTACTTACTAAAATATTTTTAAAGTTCCTTGGTGGCTGTGTGCCGTGGAGTCGGTTCCGATTCATAGCCACCCTGTACAGGGTTTCCGAGACTGTAAATCTTTACGGGAGCAGAAAGCCTCATCTTTCTCCCACAGAACAGCTGGTAGTTTCGAACTGCTAACCTTGCGGTTCGCAGCCCAGTTCTTAACCACTACGCTACCAGAGCTCCTTTTACTTGATTAATTCCTTAATACTTGATTAATTGCAGATAGAATTTTGATGTGGGGTGATTCTACATATTCATGGAGCTGCATTGTGAGTGTGGTGAGAGTGAGGGAATAAGCAAGTAAGCAATAAACCAGAAGACCCTTAGCTTTGCTACAGCAGGTCAAAGGGCAATAGGTACCACTTTCAAGGTTGATTAGCACTGACAAATAGAATGAAAGCAGTATCCTCAGAATAAGTGGCTCCCTAATATGTTTCCATACTCCCAAATGAAGATACTCACTCATTCACTCTACTCTAGACACACTGTCCTTTTTCATAATATTATGCACTATTGTGCCACAGGGCCTTTGTATATGCTGCTTTCTTCTGCACATTCTTTCCTTAGATCACTACATAGCTACTTTCACTAATTCTTTCAGGTCTTTCTCTTAAAGGCCACCTTCTCATAGGTTCTCTCTGTATTTAAAATTGCAGCCCTTTTCTACGCACACACTCTCTATGTCACTTCCTCCTTTGCTTGTTTTATATTTTTATATCACTATTGAATCAATCTCAATAGTGGATTAAATATATTAGGATACACACGGAATAGTAACTGCAAAGTCAATGGTTCAAACCCACCAGCTTTTCAGAAACCCTATACAGGGTCATTATGGGTTGGTACTGACGCAGCAGCACACAACAATTTTGTTAATCCATATTTACATTATTTTTTAACTTCCCTTTCCACTCCCCTAGAATATCAGCTCAATATCAGCAATATTTTGCCTGTATTTTATTTTTATTTATGTTTTAGCAACTTTAATCCCTATACTAAAACAGTGCAGATCAGCTGGTAAGTATTCTGTGTATGTCTATTTAATGAATGAAAGACTATCCTCAATTTTTGTTTTCGAAAAAGAAAAAGATCTTAATTCCTTGTTTAAAATATTTTGGACATTTACGGATAAAGCTTCCTGCTACAATAAAGTAAACCTTAGAGTAATGTTCTATGTAGAAGTAAAATGATAATTGGCAATTATCATGGAAGGTCAGTCTGAATTGATAACCATACCAAGCCTTCTTCTTTAAACCTGGAGCATCTAGACAGACTTAAGAGTATTTCTTCTTTATTTACCTAGTCACAGGTATGATTGCAAACTCATGCTATTTATTTATTTGTGTTCTATTACTTAGAGACAACAAATAATTTATAGATAAACAATATTAAATATCTTTGAAAGATATTAACACATCCAGGGATATTTTTTAAATCATCCTTGCAGCTGTCTATTGAGAAGAAGTTGATAGGAGAGAAATGGACACAGAAAGAGTCTTGAATGGCAAATTAAGGATGAGAATGACAAAGCAGATAAGAATCATTAACTCAATTCAAGGAAGAAAAAGATGGAGAGATTAGGGGTTCTTTGGAAGGCTGCTTCTGTCCCAGCATGTAGCTGAGACCACTGACCTCTTCCAAAAATATTATCCAATAAAAGTATGAAGTAAGTCAGGCACATAGGCACTGGATTGCTCTCTGCAAGGTTGAAACATACCAGTTTTCCTTCAAGAGAAGAATGAGGCTGTTTGCTCCTGCAAAGATTTGCAGGGTTGGAAACGTTTTATAGGGTCTCCATAAAAGGAGCTCTGGTAGCGTAGTGGTTACGAATCGGGCTGCGAACCTTAAGGTCAGCGGTTCGAAACTACCAGCCACTCTGCG
>NW_006408530.1:19738099-19740808 GCF_000296735.1 Chrysochloris asiatica
TCGTTTTCAGCAAGCAAAGCTGTATCATCTGTGTATCGCAGGTTGTTAATGAGTCTTCCTCCACTCCCGATGCCATGTTTTTCTTCAATAATTGAGCTTCTCAAATTATTTCATACTCATATATCACAGGATATGTCCTATAATCCAAACCCAAACCAAATCCAATGTCACTGAGTTGATTTTGATTCATAGTGACCCTGCTGGACAAAATAGAACTTCTCCATAGGGTTTCCAAGACTGTAAATCTTCATGGATGCAGACTCCCATGTCTTTCTTCTATGGAGTTTTTGGTGGATTCAAACTGTTAATCTTTTGGTTAGCAGCAGAGCAATTTAACCACTGACTCACCAGGACTCCAACTGGGTAGTAAGGGAACTAACTCCAGCTCCACTTCAGCTACTTAAAAATTTGGTCACAATGGATCTGTAATGACTTTTCGAAGTGCCACTCTAACACAACTGAACTATAGACTAGTTAGTCAGCCAGACACTAATTTAGCTGCTGGTGCAAAAGTTGTTTGCAAAGGAAAGCAAAGTCTCTAATCTGCTGATGTTAAATTAATCAGAAGGAATGAGATCATGGTAGTTTGCATTTAATCAGATCAGCCTTTTAAAAGAGTCTTAGGCTTTCCCAGAATGCAGAGACTCAAACCTACCCCAGACTGGGGAATTTCATCATGTTCCTGATTTTCCCTTCCTTAATATTTATGGACAATGAGTTTCAGTTCATGTTGTGAAATTTCTGCTTCCCTTTCTGATTGCCTACCCAATGTTCCTCAGACTTGATTAGACAGACTCAATTATGTAAGCTAGTTACTTATTGTCCATGTATGTGTCTACTTGTCTATCATCTATTTATCTACCTATCTGTCCATTCAATATCCCACCCACTCATCCATCTATCCATTCTATTAGTGATCTACCTACCTACCTATAATTTATTTATCTACGTATCCAGTCACCCACCTAACCCATCCTCTATCCACACTTCCATCCATCCATCCATCTATCCTACTACTATTGGTTCATCTGGTTGAACCCTAACAGATACAGTTTTTGGTCTCTGTTTTTTTTTGTGTGTGTGTGTTAAAAAAGTGGAAGGGTGTTTAGGTACTGTATCAATTAGTTTCTAGCCCTAAACACACATAACTGATTTTAGGGTCAGTATTCTCTACATGTGGGACATTGTTAGAGAATACAGGCTTATTTCTTTTGCTCACTACAGTGTCTTTTGTGCACACATAGTGCTTAATAGATTGAATGAATGAAAGAACGGTGGTACGGAACTCTTAAGTTTCTATGGGAATATGAGGTGTACTGATCCTTTAGTGAGGCTTTATGTTTTCCTATAATGAATTTGTAGAAAATTTAATAATAAAGAAATAGCTACTGAAGGATTTTAATTTTCTGCCTGAGTTAAAACATTAAGCTATTATTTTTTGTAAAGACAAACTTCTACCATGCAACAAAACAAAGAAAAAAAAAACACAACAAAATACCTGACAAAATAAAGATGCCATGTCAATTCCAGTTTATATAACACATTTTACCACAACTAACTTCACTTTTTGAGTGCACCTGCAGATAAGCCCATTTTGAATGACAAATTTCCAGTTCCATTGGAATAAGTAATGACACCTATTTATCTAATGTCTATGTAGAAAAGGACACCCCAAAGAGGATTCATAATTACAGACAATTATAGAAGCAGAATTAACTAGTACTTTCAGCAAATGACTGAAAGTTTTTCTTTACAGACAAGGGTACCCTAGGTCATACTTATGAAATTGGACTATGAAAATTTCATAGTATATATTTAAATTTTAATGGCTATATTAATATTCTTACATTTAAAGATATTATTGTTTGTTGTTAAGTGTCATTGAGTCAATTCTGACTCACAGTAACCCTGCATAGGGTTTCCAAAGAGTGATAGGTGAGTTTGAATGATTAATCTTGTGGTTAGCAATCCAGGGCTGATCCTACAGCGCCATATCAGCACATTTATAGATAGATTTCATTATTTCAATTTTATTTCCTTTTGATGGTGAAAAGAGAAACAATTTTATCTCATAGCAGCAAAACTAAGGACATATAGTGGCTCTAGGATAAGCACTGGACTATAAACTACAAGGCTGGCTGTATGAGTCCACCAGTCACTCTGTGGGAGGCAGATGAGACTTTTTGCTCCTACAAAGATATCTAGCCTCAGAAACCCTATACAGGCAACTATATGTTGGAACCAATTCAATCACACTTAACAACAATAACAGCCTAGCATGACAACACAGAAGAATAACTAGGCTGCTAATCACAATGCCTGTGGTTCAAACCCACCAGCCACTACTCAGAAACAGCACAAGGCTGCTATGAGTTGGAACCGACTCAATGGCACATAATAGCAGCAGCCTTTATGTTATTTTTAAGCCATTATCCCAAATGTATAAATGTTACATATGTGTACCTCCTTGGTGCTAACTGTAACTTTAGTGAAAGGAAGAGCCCACATCACAGCTTCTCTTCCCCACAGGTGAGTGCCAAAAGTAAGAAAATAAGTAGTCTTAAATATGACCTTGAATATATCCCACTTGAATTTAGAGATCATCTGAAGAATAGATTTGATACATTAAACACTAAAGACTGAAGACCAGAAGAGTTGTTGGATGAAATCAAGAACATCATGCATGAAGAAAGCAAAAAGTCATTAAGA
>NW_006408530.1:19741331-19746531 GCF_000296735.1 Chrysochloris asiatica
AAGGTCAGTGGTTCAAGCTCACCAGCTGCTCCTCGGAAACCCTATACAGGGTCACTATGGGTCGGAATCAACTCGACGGCACTTAACAACAACAACATGAGTTGTAAGCAATTAGATGGCAGTGGGTAGCAGACATATTAAAAGAAGGAAAAAAGAAACAGCTGATATCAATTTTAAAAATATGTTTTACCTAATTCACTTTGTCCAAAATATTTTAATTTAACATGGCATCAATAAAAAAAGGTATCAATGAGATAGTTTATGTTATTTGTTTTGTATAATCTTTGAAATATGTTGTGGATGTCATATATACCAAAACAGACAAACAAACAAAAATACAAAACCACTGCCATCAAGTCGATTCAGAGTCATACCATCCCTATCAAACAGAGTAGATGTGGTCCTTAGGGTTTCCGAGACAGGACCGTAAATCTTTATGAAAGCAGACAGTCTTTTCTTTCTCCTGAAGAGTGACTGGTGGGTTTGAACCGCTGACCTTGTGGTAAGCAGCCCAATGCATATTCCACAGTTCTGCCAGGGCTCCTTTGTCAAACCTATATCATATATCTCAATCAGGATTACCCACATTTCATGGCCCCTAGTTGAAGCTTTCTGCTTCTGTAAAGATTTACAGCCTTGGAAACCCTATGCAGGGTCACCAAGAGTCAGAAATGACTTGGTGGCACACAAGCATCACCACTACCACCATTAGTGCAAATGGTTATGCACTCAACTTAAATCTTAAGGCTGGTGATTTAAACTCAACCAGTTGTCTTGCTGAGGCAAGGCATAGCAATCTACTTCCATAAAGATTACAGCCATGAAATCCCTGTGAAACCGCTCTACTCAGTAACACATGAGATTGCCATGAGAATTGATGTAATAGCAAAGAAAAAATAAACAGAACATGTAGTCCCTAGGTAGTGTTAGTGGTTAACTTTCTTGTCTGCTAATCAAAGAGTAGAGGTCTGGGTCCATCCCAAGGTACCTTGGAAGAAAGGCTTGGTGATCTATTTACAAATGATTAGTCTTTGAAAACTGCACTTCTACAGTTCTGCTCTGACATACGCAGGTTCTCTATGAGTCAGAATGGACTCTGTGACATGTGGCTGAAAGCACCCTATTTGAACGATGCAGTTCTAAAGCAAGCCTCCTGGGAGCGATGGCCGACCATGTGCACATGTCAACATGAAGAGCTGACTTGGTATAGGGCATTGAGGTTTTTGATGCAGTGGCTTGACTTAGAAATCACCTCACTGTAGCAGTGGGCAGGGACACTTCAGAATGGTAGTTTTCAACCACAAAACCATGTGCTAGTGTCAGAAGTCAGAGCAACCAAAAATCAGATTCAGATTTTCAGTACTTTCTCCATTGCTCTTTATGTAAACGTATCAGTAGGATATTTTATATGGGGAACTAGAAATGATTCATTAAACAAGTAACATGACTTTAATTATATCTGAATTTGCTTGTTGTTGTTGTTAAATGCCGTCGAGTTGGTTCCAATTCATAGTGACCCTGTACAGGGTTTCCAAGGAGTGGATGGTGAGCTTGAACCTCAGAGCCTGCAGTTCAAACTGACCTTGAAGTACAGCGCATTAACCTGCAGTGCCAGGTCATACAAATAACACTTTATTCCTTTACTGGCTACTGCTAGTATGCCCCCGTTTTTAAATGGCTAGTGTTCTCTCTTCACTATATTTACACCTAACCCCTAAATATGCCTGAAAGGAGTAAATAATGTAACTGTAGATTCTCAGGGTTGTGGATATTTTAAGTCTATAATCTCTGCTATCTGAGTTTACGATGTTTACACAAATATTAAAGTGGCATCGCTTACCTGGGTCTCTCTCCTATTAAACAATATTTCATTCTTCAAACTCTTGGTAAATCAGAAATTTAGATTCTCACAAAGGGTCAGTTTCAGATTATTTTAACAAAGGAAAAATTGGATAGATTTTGGTCTGGGAAAAGAAGTTGGAGACATATACATTTGGAGGGTTTGTATACTTTATGATAAAAGAAATCAGTTTTGGTACGTTTAAAGTATGATTTTTTTTCTTATTGGCTAATACTCACCTGATTTGCCTGCACAATGATTCTTATTGACTACTGATTTTGCTTATATATATTTTCCCAGAGTGTGACTTAATTCACAGTGTCCAAGACAAAGATGATCCTTATTCAGAAGTGGGTACTTCTTCCAATTTTTGTGTCAAACGCACACACACATTTACTAAGGAATGCACGGCAACCTAGAGCACTAGTGAACTGTATTGTGACATAGCCCAAGGATTTAAAAATAAATGAAATAATTAATCTAAACACTGAATTTAAGCAAAGCAGACATATAAAAAAAAATTTTTGATCAGTTGAATACTAATAATCAAGGTCAGTGGTTCAAATCCATCAGCTGCTCCACAGAAACCCTATATAAGGTTGCCATGAGTCAGAACAAACTTGACAACACTTAACAACAACAACAACAAACAGTATATGAACTCCAAGTCAAAGACATATTCACCTTATATTTACAAATGACTTTCAGCTGAAGCTTTCAGAGTCAGTTTTATTTTATTCCCCCTCCCCCAAATGATTTTGTTCTTTTTACAAATAGTCATCAAAGATCATTTAAACATGTTCATCTTTAAAAGTCTCTCAAGGAAAAAGTTGAATGCAAACAAAATTCCACTTTAATTTTAACAAGAGCATATCTTAAATATGATGAATAAGATGTTAATGTTGCTGAGGAAAGAAGAAAAATAAACTAGTTTTCATTCCCCTTGAAATGTTTAGTGTGTATACAAGTACTTAAAATATATAAATTATGTAGCAATTGACACAGTGAAGTAATACATAATCAAACAAGATACCATGAGGTAGATTGCAAACATGCCTTGACCATGTTTCTCCAGCTTTGAGGAAGCAAAGGTCTAATAAACATGAACTTGAACCACAATCATCTATAAAATTCATCCTTTAAAGAATAGGTATTTACAACAACAAAGTAGTACTGTAATGACAAAGATAGATGAACTGAGCTTAGATCTGAGCAATATAAAAAAAGAAACAATGATCATACAGTACAAATAATTTTGCTGTAATATGACAGCCTAATGACTTAAGTGCCCAATATCGTCATTATGTTTCTGAACCCCATGTGCATTAGCAATAAAGATTCAATAAAACTACTGTATAATTCATATTTTACATGAAAATCTTGTTCTTTTAAAATAGTTGCATCTATACCATCTTTATGCTTAAATGGAAAAGTTAACTTGGATTATGCCTACATTGTAATCTAAAGGTGTTCAAACTAAGTAGATAGTACATGGAGAAAGTGTGACAATCTGCATCGCTAAAGATTGCAGCCTTAGAAATTACCTGCTTTGTGCCTTAATATATTTGAACATAAAAATGTTGATAAATATTCAATCATGACAATACCACCATTGCTTCAGATGAAATGAAGTGAATTTTCTTATAAGATAAAGAAAAACTTTCCAATAAAATGCTTTAAGCTAATGTAGAAATCCAAAGAAAAACATATGGATTTAGATATCATGATTACCTATGATATAGGGGAGAAGTAAGAACTAAAAGTAGCATTTGCTATGTGGAAATAGTTAGGTAAGTATTCTCAGAGTCCCTGGGTGGGGCAATGGTTAATAGACTTACGAACCAAGGTTGAAGTTTCAAGTTCACCCAGAAACACTTCAGAAGAAAGGTTTGGAGGTCTATTTCTGAAAACTCAGCTACTAAACACCCTATGGAGCATAGTTCTACTCTGGCATATACACACTTGCCATGAGTCAGAATGAATTTGATAGCACTGGTATACACCTGTTTCTCAATTACTGATGTATTTAGGTTTCAAAGATCAGGCCATTATGCAAAATCAGTGTTATGATAGAGTCAGGGGCTATGCTCCATCTTTGGCACCAGTGTCACCACTGCCCTGGTGGCTCACCACCCATCAGGAACCCATGGCACATGTCAGGATGCACAAAGCTTGGCAGGTCCCCCTCCTCCAGCACATCGTACCCAACACCATGGAGTTCATGGGGTTGGGGTGGTGGTGGTAGCGTTCAGGTGTTGACCTCTATGAGCCACTTCTCTGAGCATTCTGTGCAGGGAGTCTGCTTCGTCCTGTCTGCCCTGACCCTGCAGTCCTTTTCCCTCTCTCCTCTTTTCTACTTCCCCAGACTGATGCCCCTGGCAACTTTGGGCCCTCATCAGACCTCCCTTGTGTATTACCCTGCCTGGCTTAGTTATCTAGTGCTGCTGTAAGAGAAATATTTTGGTGGATTTAAGCTTTAACAAAGGAGCTCTGGTAACGTAGTGGTTACGAATCGGGCTGCGAACCTTAAGGTCAGAGGTTCGAAACTACCAGCCGCTCCGCGGGAGAAAGATGAGGCTTTCTACTCCCGTAAACATTTACACCCTCGGAAACCCTGTACAGGGTCGCTATGGGTCGGAACCGACTCGACGACACTTAACAACAACAACAACAAGCTTTAACAAATTGAAATTTATTCTCTCACAGACTAGGAGGCTTGAAGTCCAAATTTAGAGCCCTAGCTTTGGAGGACGGTCCTTGTCTCATTTCAGCATCTGTCGGTCCAGCATTCGTGGAGTTCTCTATATATGTTGGCTTAAATCTACCTCTGGATCTAGGAGTTTCATAGTGTAGGGACCTCAGGTCAAAAATAGGCACTCCACTTCTTTCTTCTTTTATATCTTAGAAGACATTGAATCCAGATACAACCTAATCCTGCAGATTACATCTGATCTCATCCATATCATAGAAGTGAGAAGTTACAGCTCATATGTATGAGTTCTGGTGAGGTGCTGCAGGATAATGCACTGGACCACAAGGTCAGTTTGAACCACAAGGTTGGAGGTTCAAAACTCATCAGCTGCTCCTTGGAAGTGCTACACAGGGTCAAAACTGATTCAATGGCATTTAACAACAACAACACATATAATAATTACATCAGATCTGGGCTTATCACATCAGACTACATCAGGGACTGATTGCATCATATTAGATCTCATCATTGAGGTAATAACTACATCATAATTACTAAACCACTGAGAAAGCTGACCAAGCCAAGGTGACACAAAACCTTAAGTACCTTACTGCCATTGCCCTATGCCCTCCATGGCCAGACTGAAACTTCGCAGATGAACAGCAGAT
>NW_006408530.1:19752216-19757719 GCF_000296735.1 Chrysochloris asiatica
CAACAACGATGTTATATGTCAAAGCTGAAGAAAATGTTCTAGATTTTAATTTAAATGTTGGCTTTAATCTTCCAGAATGAGTAAGCAAAAATCTGAGAAACTTAACTATGGTTAGCCTTTTACTTCAAATTAAAGATTAATTTTTCTGTCAGAAAGGTTTTGTCTCTCCAGGCTGTTATCAAGCGTACTGGTCTATGTGCTGTGTGTTTATTTTTAACAATGGTGGCTGATGTTATTTTTAACAATGGTGGCTCATCGATGCTGCCATCTTTTCTTCCACAGCAGTATAGAGAATTTGTCCCTGAATCATGACACATGTAAAGATGCAATGGACACCATCAGTTGAGTGCCGTTCTTAGTTTCCTCTCAAATGGTAATAGTTTAACTTTCTCCTCATTCCCACAACTTATTCTTGTCAAAGGCAGTAGAAATCACACATATGGGTGAGTATTAAGTTGAAAAGAATCAAATATTAGGTGAAATCTTTCTAGCAAAATTTATCACCTCTTGTATATAATATGAGAGGGAAAAAAATGATAGGGAAAAGAAAAATAACCCTGATAAAAGAACAATATCAAGTAACAGATCAAGGTTTAGGCCTCATATCTGAGGTCTACTTAGTACAAAATAGACTTTAGATTTGATATTATTAGAAACCTATACATTCCAATTGTTTGATAACAATTTGTTTTCAGTCTTTGGGTATGTATTATTACAGACATGTGTCAGTCATGACTTCATGTATGCAGAGGATAAATCAAAAAAACAAAACTTGAATTAATATGTATGAACTATAGTTATACGGTAGGGTCTAGTAATGTCTGGAAGAAAATTTGTATGTGCAGACTTAAGAATTTCTAATTTGAGCAAAGAACCAAATACTCATAAACAACCTAGTAAGCACTTCATAAAATGCATTTCTTATATTAATGTTGTTTATTTTCTATAACAGTGTCATCTTTTCATTCTTTTGAACACATATTTATTATGGAAAATTTAGAAGACAGAACAAATGGAGCAAAACAGTAAAAGAAAACAAGGATTTTTTTTTTATTTAATGCTAAACATGGTTGTTGTTGGTATTTATGTGTATTTTCCTTTTGTTGTTGTTGTTAGGTGCCATTGAGTTAGAACTGACTCATAGCAACCATATGCACAGCAGAGCAAAACACTGCCCGTCCTGGACCAACCTCACGTCTGTTGCCACACTTGAGTCCATTGATGCTGCCACTAGGCCAATTCATCTCGCTTGGGGACTTCCTCTTTTTCTCTGACCCTCCACCCTACCTTTTGTAGTACATATCATTTAGTTAGGCAGCTCTAGTATCATAGTGGTTACAAGCCAGGCTACTATCCTAAAGATCAGCAGTTCAAAACTAGCAGCTGTTTTGTAAAGGATAGATGAGTATCTTTTTTTTTTTTCTTCCCTTCATTATATTATGTAAGGAGTCCTGGTGTAGCACTGTCGTTTAATGCGCTGGAGTGCAAAGTTGGTTTGAGCCACAAGGTTGGTAGTTCAAGCTCACCAGCTGCTCCTCGGAAACCCTATACAGGGTCGCTATGGTTTGGAACTAACTCGACAACACTTGACAACAACAACAATATTATGTAATGGAGTTTTGGTGTATTACTATAGCCTAGGCACTGGATTGCTAACAGCAAGGTCAGCATTTCAAACCCACCAGCTGCTCCTTGGAAAATCTACACACAGTCACTATGAATGGGAACTGACTCAATGGCACTTAACAACAGCGTATTATGTAATGAATACTTGTTCTTTGAAAGATTTTTCATTGCTACATACATAATATGCCATAATATGGATCAATCATGATTTATTTAACTAAGCCCACTGTTGACAGATTATTTCAAAGTTTTCTCTATGAATAAAGAGCATTTTAGTCATTCTTTTAGTTTATTTTCATTTCTTTGAATAGATTTTTTAAATTGAAATTTAGTCTGAAGAGTTCAAGAACTTTTAAGCCTCTCAAGATACATTTCCACAGAAAGCTTACATATACAATAGAAATAAATTGTGCTTCTATATTTGCATCATCATATGCAATGAAATGCAGTGGTTAAGTCCACAGACTCCGAAAGTGTACTGCCCAGTTACAATTCAGGTTAGGTAAGTTACAAGCTAGATAGGATTTGTTAAAATTCTCTGGGTTTCAGTTTCCTTACACAGATAAAATGGGGATAACATATTACTTATAGGGCTATTATGAATCACAAGGTTGGCAGTTCAAACCCACCAGCTGTTCTTCAGAAACCTTATACAGGGTCACTATGAGTTGGAATCAACCTAATGGTACACAATAACAACAACTGATTGCAGAGATACATTTAAAAACCTTTTGCCTGCAGTTTACTTGTGAATGCATGAACTGGAATTCTCATGGCAACACTTTTGACTCACCCTTGTATTTTAATTTTGATCATTAGACTTACAAAAATGTAATTTGCAACTTTATTTTTATTGTATTTTAAAATGATAGAACTGAGTTCCAGTTTCCTCCATTTCTATGGCTAGAGATTTATAGGGTAAGATAGGGAAACATGGTAAACAAAGCTCTTTTCCTGCCAATTTATCTATATGTAACAAGTTTGCAATTTAATCATATGCAGATATCTTAACTCACTCTTTGTTTCTTTCTTTTCTTTCTTCATTCCTTTCTACCTCTTCCTTCTTTTCATTCTTTACCTTGACTCTTTACAATTTGGGATCTGACTCTACAGCTGCCCAAAGCATCCCAACATTATGACTGCCAACACTTTCATAGGATTCTCCTTTCCCTTCAGTGAACACTGCTGGCAGTACTTGAAAAGTAGCACAGGTCTCAGCAGTTGGCTCCTTTGAGGACTTAGAAAACCAAAGTTGAGGTTCTGGCTGTATTTGGACTTCATGTCCTTTCAGGTCACCTTCTGCTGTTCATGGCATCTACAGATCCTGTAGTGGTGGGGCGCTCTCTGTTGTTTTATGCTTTAGTTCTTTGATTAGTCATGTATTTGAAAAGCTTTCTGATTAATTCTATGCTTAGGAATGGTATGAAAATGACCTGTTCTTTTTGAAGAGTAAGATCACTCGTCCATAAATGTTTTGATCTGGAAACACCTAAAAGAGCCCTGGTGGTGCAGTGGGCTAAGTGTTGGCCTGCTAACTGAAAGGTCAGCATTTCAAACCCACTCAGCCCCTGTGAAGAGCAGGGGTGGGGATGAGGTCGTTTGAAACCATAAAGATTTACAGCCTTGGAAACCCTGTGGGGGACGTTCTGCTCTGTCCTACAAGGTCTCTGAGTTAAAATCTACTCTATAGAAGTGACTTTGGGTTTGGGAAATGCCAAGGCAGATCTGGAAAAAATGAATTCAGATATAGTACTTTTTTCTCAATTTGTTGACTTTTCCTTAATGATCTATTTCATCAGTGTCCAAATCCATCAGAATAAAATTTTATATAATATTCTTTTGAAATGTATTATATTCTGTAAACATTTAAAATTTCAGTTAATCTTTTATTCCTTTAAATTAGACTTTTCATATTTGTTTTTATTTCATTCTTAATAAAGCTGTTACTCAATAGATATTTTTTCTAAGTGAATCATTTTTCTTTTTTAGTTTTATCATTTTCATTTTCAGAAATCTTTTGTTATGTTTATTAAACATTTCTTTCTTGAATTAAGGAATCTTTGTGACACAAAGGGTTAAGTTTTTGGCAACTAACCAAAAGGTTATCAGTTCAAACCCACCAGTGATTAAATCCAATAGCTGTTAGAAGCCACTCATCAAGAAGAAAGATGAGACAAGATAACCAAAAACCTTTACAGTCTGGAAAACCCTATGGAACATTTGTACTCTGTCCCGGCTAGGTTGCTGGGAGTCAGAATCAACTCAATGGTACTGTTTATGTTTTGTTTTTTTCTTGAGTTAGTTAAAGGATTGTCTTACTTTTTTCTTTTGAATACTAAAACCAGTTAATGTGCATTTGCCTCCAAATATTTCTTTGGTTCGGTACTATTAAATTGGCTATATATTAGATTCCTCCTTAAGACAGAAGTAATTGAAGAGAATGTTATGTGAATTCACAAAAAAATTTGCTTTATTATTTCTAATGATCAATTTCAAGTCTTATATTTTATTCAGAGTATATGTCTGTATAATTTCCTCATTTTAATATATTGTTTGGATAGTTTCTTTGTAGCTTTAGTATATGGTCAATGATAATAAATCATTTGTAGTGTTGTGTTTAGGATAAGCACTGGATGGTAAGATCAGTTTGAATCACAAGGTTGGCAGTTCAAACTCAACAGCTGCTCCTCAGAAACAGTATACAATACAGGGTTGCTATGAGTTAGAACCAACTCAATGGAACTTAACAACAACAGCAACAGAGATGTCTTTCACTATTATAATATTATGGATATTCATCTAGGATTAAATTTTATATTGTTATATTAAATATTTGTACATATGCAAATTTCTACACAGGATCTGTTAAATAAAAGAAGTAATTTATTTGGAAGCATAAAGGCTAAAGAATCTTTTTTAAAATTGGATGTGGTGGTAGTGCACTGTTAAGCTGATTCCAACTCATAGAGACCGTGTATAGGGTTTCTGAGGCTGTAAATCTTTATAGGAGCAGAAAGTCTCATCTTTCTCTCTCGGAGAGGCTGGTGGATTCAAACTGCTGACTCTAAGGCTAGCAGCCCAATGTGTAACTTACTATGTTACACATTGGGCTCCTTTTAAAAATAGACTTAGAAAATAGCAAACTTCTGAACAAGTTAATCTCACTAATTAAAAAAAAAATTAACTTACATTTAAGATATTGTTTTTTTGTTTTTTAATCACCATCTGTTAAATGAATAAATGCTAGGATTTAAATTTTGCTATTATATCCTAATTTCTAAATCAACTTTCCTTGACATTTGTGCTTTTTCCATCTGCCAGTATGGCCCTTAAAATACATTTATACACACACACAAATATATTTCTATCTGTACAAATATCTCTTTATCTCTCAAAGAACACATGCAAAAAATCATTTACTAATATATTTCTATATAACAACTAAAGGTTTTAAGAAGGTAAGAGAAAATGATACAATGTCTATCATCTGAAGCATGTGTTTTTAGACTACTTCAGTTATGGAAACACTATAAAAGGCAGTTTGGAAGCAGATCCAACTCAATAGCACTTAACAACAACTACAGTTATAATATGGAGGACTCCAAAAATAAACATTTGTTTCCTCCTATGTGGCATTGTGGATTAATGCAAAGTTTGTTTGAACAGTTAAGATTGGTGGTTCAAGCTCACCAGCTGCTCCTCAGGTCGCTATGGGTCAGAACTGACTTGATGGCATCTAACAACAACAGCATGTAAATAAATATAAAATGACTTTTAATATATAGGACGTTGTGAAGATAAAATAAGACAATGCATGTAAAGTGCTTAAAAGAGCACATGCACAATTATACTTATATTTTTATTATTAATATTTATA
>NW_006408530.1:19757819-19760132 GCF_000296735.1 Chrysochloris asiatica
TTGGCCTCTGACCTTGGATGGTCTGGTTGCTTCTGGGACCTACATATATAATCTAGGGTGGCCTGCAGAGGACATTCCTGGTCTGGTATGTCCTGGTGTGGGGCCCAGACCGCCAGAGGCCTTGCCTGAGAATTCTTTCAAAGTTATCAATGCAAAATGTGGGATAATGAGATGGTCTATAAGTAAGCCATAGGTGTTTCTTGTTGTTTGGTGTTGCCGAGTCTGTACTGATTCACAGCAATCTTGTGCACAACAGAAATGCTGCCTGGTCGAGCCAACCTCACAGTCATAACTATATTTAAACCCACTGCTGCTGCCACTGTGCCAATCCATCTCATTAGGGGGCACTTCCTCTTTTTTGCTGACCCTCCATTTTACCAAGCATGAGGTCCTACTACAGGGACCAGTCTCTCCTGGTAAAATGTTAGAAATATGAGAGACGAAGTCTGGCCATCATTTTCTAACACATATTTGTTTGTTCTTTTGGTGGTCTATGGGTACTTTTAGTATTCTCCTCCAACACCATAACTCAAATGTATCAATTCTTATACAGTCTTCTTTATTCACTGTCCAGATTTCAATGCATTTTTGCTCTTCAACACTTTAAAGAGGTCGTGTGCAGCAGATTTGCCTAAAGTAATACATTATTTGATTTCTTAACTGCTGCTTCCATAAGTGCTGATGGTTGATCTGAAAGAAAATGAAGTCTTGGACAACTTTAATCTTTTCTCTATTTATCTTGATGGTATTTATTGGTCCAATGATAAGGATTTTTGTTTTTTTTTACATTGAGGTGCAACCCATACTGAAGGCTGTGGTTTTTGATACTCGTTTTCAGCAAGCAAAGCTGTATCATCTGTGTATCGCAGGTTGTTAATGAGTCTTCCTCCACTCCCGATGCCATGTTTTTCTTCAATAATTGAGCTTCTCAAATTATTTCATACTCATATATCACAGGATATGTCCTATAATCCAAACCCAAACCAAATCCAATGTCACTGAGTTGATTTTGATTCATAGTGACCCTGCTGGACAAAATAGAACTTCTCCATAGGGTTTCCAAGACTGTAAATCTTCATGGATGCAGACTCCCATGTCTTTCTTCTATGGAGTTTTTGGTGGATTCAAACTGTTAATCTTTTGGTTAGCAGCAGAGCAATTTAACCACTGACTCACCAGGACTCCAACTGGGTAGTAAGGGAACTAACTCCAGCTCCACTTCAGCTACTTAAAAATTTGGTCACAATGGATCTGTAATGACTTTTCGAAGTGCCACTCTAACACAACTGAACTATAGACTAGTTAGTCAGCCAGACACTAATTTAGCTGCTGGTGCAAAAGTTGTTTGCAAAGGAAAGCAAAGTCTCTAATCTGCTGATGTTAAATTAATCAGAAGGAATGAGATCATGGTAGTTTGCATTTAATCAGATCAGCCTTTTAAAAGAGTCTTAGGCTTTCCCAGAATGCAGAGACTCAAACCTACCCCAGACTGGGGAATTTCATCATGTTCCTGATTTTCCCTTCCTTAATATTTATGGACAATGAGTTTCAGTTCATGTTGTGAAATTTCTGCTTCCCTTTCTGATTGCCTACCCAATGTTCCTCAGACTTGATTAGACAGACTCAATTATGTAAGCTAGTTACTTATTGTCCATGTATGTGTCTACTTGTCTATCATCTATTTATCTACCTATCTGTCCATTCAATATCCCACCCACTCATCCATCTATCCATTCTATTAGTGATCTACCTACCTACCTATAATTTATTTATCTACGTATCCAGTCACCCACCTAACCCATCCTCTATCCACACTTCCATCCATCCATCCATCTATCCTACTACTATTGGTTCATCTGGTTGAACCCTAACAGATACAGTTTTTGGTCTCTGTTTTTTTTTGTGTGTGTGTGTTAAAAAAGTGGAAGGGTGTTTAGGTACTGTATCAATTAGTTTCTAGCCCTAAACACACATAACTGATTTTAGGGTCAGTATTCTCTACATGTGGGACATTGTTAGAGAATACAGGCTTATTTCTTTTGCTCACTACAGTGTCTTTTGTGCACACATAGTGCTTAATAGATTGAATGAATGAAAGAACGGTGGTACGGAACTCTTAAGTTTCTATGGGAATATGAGGTGTACTGATCCTTTAGTGAGGCTTTATGTTTTCCTATAATGAATTTGTAGAAAATTTAATAATAAAGAAATAGCTACTGAAGGATTTTTATTTTCTGCCTGAGTTAAAACATTAAGCTATTATTTTTTTGTAAAGACAAACTTCTACCATGCAACAAAACAAAGAAAAAAAAA
>NW_006408530.1:19765792-19771241 GCF_000296735.1 Chrysochloris asiatica
ATTTATATTAATATATAAATGTATTAGCTCTATAGGAAAAAGATGTCTTAACATTTTAGAAATTAATTCGATTATATCAGTTATAGATTTAATTTTCATCAACTTGCTTTTGACTCATAATGACCCAGTATAGGATTTCCAAAGAGTGAATAGTGAGTTTCAACCACCAACCTTGTTAACAGTCCAGTGCTTACCCTATAGTGCCACATCAGGAATCCCTCAAATTAATTTGCCACTCTATTTGTTTATGTGCTTATAATTTTTGTTTCTAAAATTACAAGGGAGCTTCAGAGAACCTCACAGAAATTTTATATTATCTTTTCATTCCATCTTCCCATGGGCTTTTTGAAGCCCTTTTGTATATGTTGTTGTTGTTTTTAAGTGTCGTCGAGTCAGTTCTGGCTCATAGTAACCCTGTATAGTGTTTCCAAGGAGTGACTGGTGAGCTTGAACTGCCGACTTTGTGGTTCAGACAGACCTAGAATCCCAGTGCTTATCTTACAGTGCCACACCAGAGCTCCTTTATTGTATATAGACTGATAGATTTAAAGAACCCTCTAATATTAACAACTAACAGTGTTTAATGAACACTTACTATATTCCAGACATTATAAGCACTTTGATGGGTTAAATGATGTAGCCACCACAACACTAAATGAGGAGATGTTACCTAAATCACACGGACTTAAGCCCATGCCATCTGGCTCCAGCACACATGTTCTTCACTGCAGGGCAGCAGGATATCCAGGTGAGAAGTTCTAACCTGGACTTAGACATCTGGTAGCATTTGCTCCTTGAAGGCTGGGATCTATATCATTTAACACTGTTTCTATTGCTGAAAAGTGAAAGATCTTCATTTCTAGGGTTAGTCAAGAACCAGTTCCAATCTCTGAACTGTTGTGGATAAATAGAATAAAAAAATAAAAAAAAAACTACCAATACTCAAACTAACAAGGAGCTCTGGTAGCGTAGTGGTTATGAATCGGGTTGCTAACCTCAAGGTCAGCAGTTCGAAACTACCAGTGGATCCGTGGGAGAAAGATGAGGAGTTCTGATCCCATAAAGATTTATAGCCTTGGAAACCCTGTGCAGGGTCGCTATGAGTCGGAACCGATTCCACAGTACATAACAACAACAACAACACTCAAACTGATAGATTTCAGTGAACAAGTGGTCTTAAATACTCTGTAGGTGAGAGTTTTGCCTTAAAGGTAAACACAAAAATTTCTAACAAACAGTGTGAAATTTAAGTATAAATTTGAGCAAAGCCTTTGGTCAAAAGCATGTTTAACAAGTTATTAATATACTTATTTTGTGGGTAAAATTGAGCAGGTATATTTTAACTATATATATTTCATGTGTAAATTCGACATTAAACCATCTTGATAGAGTAGAGAAAATATGTTCTAATAATGTGACTATGAGCACTATTTTGTCCATGCAGAGTTGAGAACATTTGGAATCTCAGTAAACCCACTGCTTGAAACGGTTCATGATAAAAAACAACATCATCTTATAAATGACTGTGCAGTGACTGGGACACTGTTTATTTTCACAGCCCTAGCTTTAGCATTTATGTCATCTTTCTTAGTCCCCAAATATAGATTTTTGGTTTTTAGAGCCCATTTCCTCATCCCTCAGGACCCAGATACAGATAGTTTTGATTTCAGTGAATCCATTTATATGATAGACATATTACAATATGGAGGAATTATTAATCTCTATGATACCAACAATAACAAAAATGTGAGTAGTATCAACCTGCGCAACTTGTGTTTTCAGAGTTGATTGGCTGAATTATCTGGTTAGTCTGGGGTCTTATTTGCTTATCATCATTCTATTCTAAGTTCTTCTTTACCTATGTGCTCACTGAGGAGAAGCAGGGCTCAAGGGTACATGAGAAGTTTCAGTCTACTGTTAGGACCTAAAAATACACAGCCAAACAAGCACATGGAAAATGACTGATGTTCAGGCCATTTTCCAGGCTAATAAAGCACATTGCTGTTGTTTTAAATAACGGATTTTTTTTTTTTCACAAGAATCTTTCCAACATACCAAAAGGATAAAAAGTATATGCATATGACCTGCCCCTAATTTGCAAAAAGGTTGGCCTAACATTTAATGACTGACAAATATAAAAGAATTCCGATTCATTTCTAACTTTCTTGACAAGTCCTTAAAATAGCAGTTGTCTTTAGAATTCTACCATGAAGTCCAGGTATCAATTACTAACAAATAAGAGGCCTTAGGGCATCTCAATGACAGTGATTACAAGGGATGCATTCTTTCCATTCAACTTTGAAAAGATCGATTTGATTCCTTTTTTGTTTGTTTGTTTATTCATCATTAAAAAAAAAAAAAAGGAGTTAATAAGTTCTTTTCAGATGAATTCTGACTTCACTAAACTTTATAATTCCGTCTTCTATTGCCAAAGTTTTGCTCCCTAAATATGACCATCCAAGCTATTTAATTATACCATTTAGTTGAGTTTTCTGCTTTCTTCTGAAGCAAAGCAAATGCACCGAAGCATGCATTCTATCAGATTTGGCATGAGAAGTCTGTCTCCAGAAACAATGATATTGATCACCATCTTCATAATTTCTTCTATGATTTGTTTTCACTCAGTAAGCTAATATGACATATTTATGTCAATTATGAATCTAGACTTTTATAAATGGAAAAGGAATAAGACAGATTTCTAACTCAGTTTAGGAAGATTATAGCTTTCTGTGTTGTTGGTTGTTAAGTGCTGTCAAATCTGTTTCAACTCATAGCACTCCTGTATAGAGTTCCCAAGGAGTGACTTGTGACTTTGAACCACTGACATTGTGGTTCAAACTGACCTGGCAGTCAAGCGCTTTATCCTACAGTGCCACACCAGGATGCCATAGCTTTCTGTAAGACACTCAATATACTATTTTCTCCAAAAATTCAAAAAGCTTTTTTGAAATGTGTTATTATCTAGGGATTACAATAATTTATCTACCGTTTTGTGGGGTTTTTGTGTTGTTTTTTTTTTTGAGGCTGAAGTATCCATTTTATTTTATTTTAATTTTTATATTTTTTATTGTGAAATGAGTGTTTAAAGAGCAGATGAAATGAAGGTTTAAAGAGCAGATCGTCAGTTTTACATTCAACAAATCATATATTTTGTTTCATTCGAATGATTATAACTCCCCTCCCCCCATGTTAACAGTATTTACCTTTATTCATTTTAAGTCTAACATTCCTTCTGGTGTCTTCCACTACTTTCATCTTTTCTCTGCCAACCTCCTTCTTGTTTACATAGCTTTCCCTATCACCCAAGTTAACATGTGTCTACCTGCTGTGGTGCTGTGGGATAAAGCACTGGGCTGCAAGGTCAGTTTGAACTAGAAGGTTGGTTGGAGGTTCAAACTCATCAGTTGCTCCATGGACACCCTATGCAGGATTGCTATGAGTCAGAGCCAAGTTAATGGCACTTAACAACAACAACCCTCTAGTAAATTGTATTCCCTTTTTTCCCATCCCTGGTAACCTACAGAGAATGTTTATTTTAACAAGAAAACCTTTTTTCAACAGTGGCCTTATACAAAATTTGATCTTTTGTGATTGACTAACTTCACTGGGCATAATGTCCTACAGATTGATCCATGTTATCAGTTATTTCATAGATCACTGGTTATTCTTCAACGATGCATAATATTCCATTGTATGCATGCACCAATGTTTATTTAACCATTCTTTTTTTTAGATTGTTTCCACATTTTTGCTACTATGAATGGTTCTGTAATGAACATGGCTGTGCATATAAATGTTTATGTCCTGACTCTTAAATCTTATATGTCAAGTAAAGGGATTGCTGGGTCATATTATATTTTTATTTCCAATTTTTTGAGAAAGTGTCGTACCATTTTACCCAGTGGTTGAAGCATTTTATAGTCCCACTGGCAGTGTAAGAGGGTCCCAATCTTTCTACATCCTTGCCAGCATTTGTTGTTCTCTACTTTTTTGAACTTTGCTATTAATAATGGGGTAGGATGATATCTCATTGTTTTGATTTGCATCTCTCTTATGGCTAATGATTGTAAATATTTCTTCTTTGGTGCAATATCTGTTCGTGTCCTCTGTTGAGGTGGTGAAGTGTTCTATAAATTTTAGAGATTAGTTCTTTATGTAATATGTTATTACCAAAAAAAATTGCTTTCAGTCTGTGGTTTCTTATTTTACTCCTTTGGTGAAATCTTTTGATATAAAGAAGTGTCTAATATTTAGGAGGGTCCAGTCATCCATTTTATCTTCTATTTGTATGTTTTCAGGTGTGTTTGAGAGTGTGTTTATGTCATGTACCAGAGTCCCTAAATTTCCCCTTATTAATGATCTTTATAGTTCTAAGTTTTACATTCAAGTCTCTAATCAATGTTATTTTGTTTTTATATATGGTGTGAGATAGGAGTTTTGGTTCATTCTTCTGCAAATGGATTTCCAGTTTTGCCGGCACCATTTGTTGAAGAGATAATCACTTCCCTATTTAATGCTCTGTGGCCCTTTGTTGAAGATAAACTGATCATAGGTAGACAAATTTACTTCTAGAT
Source organism: Chrysochloris asiatica (assembly GCF_000296735.1). Lineage (NCBI taxonomy): Eukaryota > Metazoa > Chordata > Mammalia > Afrosoricida > Chrysochloridae > Chrysochloris > Chrysochloris asiatica. Next base: position 19,770,367 of record NW_006408530.1, read on the forward strand.
TTGCAATTATTACATTGATAAATATAACTCACATTGTACCAGTATTAGGCTGTTTTGATGACTGTGGCTGTGTAGTAAGTTTTGAGATTGAGAAGTTAGAGTCCTTTTACTTTGCTCTTCTTTTGAAATAATGCTTTGTTTATTTAAAGTTTTCTTTGATTTCCTTGGAAAATTAGTGACTTGCTTTTCCATCTTTAAAAAAAAAAAGTTGGAATGTGGATTTGAATTGCATTATATCTATAGACTGTCTTGGGTAGTGTTGATATTTTCACAATGTTAACTCTTTGTATTCATGAACATGGTATATCCTTCCATTTTTGTAAGTCTCCTGTAGTAGTGTTTCGTAATTTCCTCTATATAGGTTTGTTGTTTCTCTGGTTTGATTTATTCCTAAATATTTCATCATTGGTGCAGCTATTGTAAATTGTATTTTTTTCCTGATTTCCTTTTCAGAGTTCTTTTTATTAGTGTAAAGGAATACAAGTGACATTTGTATGTTGATATTAGACCCTGCCACTTGGTTGAATCTTTAAATAAATTCCAATAATTTTCTTGCTGAGTCTTAGGAATTTTCTACATATAGGATCATATTATTTGCAAATAAAGAGTTTTACTTATTATTTGCAAATTTGGATGTCTTTAATTTTCCTTTCTTGCTTTATAGCTCTGGCTAAGAATTCCAGCACAATATTGAGTAGGTGAAGGTGTAAAGGGCATCCTTTTCTAGTTCTTGTTCTCCAGGGAATGCTTTCAGTTTCTTTCCACTAAGAGTGACGTTGGCTGTTAGTTATATGTGTTGTTGTCATTAAGTGCTGCCGAGTTGATTCTAACCCATAGCGACCCTGTACAGGGTTTCTGAGGCTGTAAATCTTTAC
>NW_006408530.1:19772854-19793304 GCF_000296735.1 Chrysochloris asiatica
TTCAAGTTTTGTACTTTAGACTTTTTTAGTTTAGGGAGGTTGTGATTTTCTACAAATGTCTATTTCATCTAGATTTTCAAATTTGTTGGAGTACAATTCTTCATAGTATTCTGTTACCGTTTTTATTTCTGTTAGTTCTTTTGTGACTTAAGCCATATATTTTCTTATTCATGTTATGTGCATCTTCTTTTCTTTTGTTAGATTTGCTAATAATGTCACTAATCCTATCAAATAATCAACTTATCTTGCTGATACTCTCTATTTTTTTCTGTTTTCTATTGCTGCTTTAACTTTTATTATTTCTTTTCTTCTGGTGGCTGTAGACTTACTTTACTACTCTTTACTAGGTGCTAGAGTTGTTAAGATGGTGATTTTGGTTCTTTCTTCTTTTTGGATGAGTATGTTTATTGCTACACATTGCCCTCTGAGTACTGCTTTTGCTATGTCCCAAAGGTTTTGGTATGTCATATTTTTACTCTCGTTTTAGTCAAGGAATCTTTTCATTTCTTTCTCTTTTTTTTCTGACTTCTATTACCCAGTAGCTTTTAAGCATGTGTTCAGTTTCCATGTATTTTATATTTTTTCCTTGATCTTCCTATTGTTGATTTCTAATTTTATAATGTTGTGACCTATGAAGATGCTTTGTAGTATTTTGATGTTTTTAAATGTATTGAGGTTGTCTTTTGGCATAAAATATGGTCTATTCCGGAGGATGTTCCACGTGCACTGGAAGACACTGTATATTTTGCTGTTTTGGGTTGAGTGTTCTGTAGATGTCTATGAGGTCAAATTGGTTGATTGTGTTATTTATTTCTGTCATTGTTGAGTTTCTTTCTAGTTGTTCTGTCCTTCAGCAAAAGTGGTATATTAAAATCTCCCAATAATGAATCAGGCTGCTAACGTCAAGTCTGCAGTTCAAAAGTACCAGCTATTTTGTGGGGAAAAGATGTGGCTTTCTGCTCCCATAAAGATTTATAGCCTTGGAGACCCTGTGCAAGGTTTCTATGAGTTGGAACCGACTCCATACCATATAATCACCACCACTATTATTGTCCTGGTGTGGCACTGTTGGATATTTACTAGATGGCAAGAGCTGTTTGAGCTATAAAGTTGGCAGTTCAAATCCACCAGCTGCTCCTCAGAAACCCAATACAGGGTACGGGTTGGAACCACCTCGAAGACAGTTAACAACAGCAACTATTATTATAAAGTTGTAAATTTCTTTCTATAGTTCTATTAGAGTTTGCTTAATGTGTTTTGAGTTTCTTTCATTTGGAAGCATAGATATTTATTGTGGCATGTCTTTTTGTTCAGTTGACTATTTGTTGTTCTTGTTAAGTGCTGTTGAATCAGTTTGAACCCATAGCGACCCTGAATAGAGTTTCCAAGGAATGGCTGGTGAGTTTAAACCACCAACCTTGCAGTTGAGTGCTTATCCTATAGTACCACACCAGGATTAATGATATAATATCCTCCTTTGTTTCTTATACTGGTTTTTGCTTATTTCATAATTGCCATTCCTGGTCATTTTTTTTATTATTGTTTGCATGATATATTGTTTTCTCTGTTTTAAATTTTTAGTCTGTTTTTGTCATTGTTTTTAGGGTGTATATCTCACAGACAGCATCTTGAAGGGCCTATTTTCTTATCCAATCTGATACTCTCTGTCTCTTGACTGGTGAATTTAACCCATTAATATTTAGTGTAATTATTGAAAGCTTTGAATTGATTGTTGTCATTTTGCTGTGTTTTTGGTTTTTTTGCAGTGCTGCTGGTTTCTTTATCCCATATAATTATCTGTGCTGACTTCATTTTGTTTCTGGGGTTTCTTTACATTCTGTTCATTTTTGTTATGCTAATATTTATCAAAAGAACTCTGGTAACATAGTGGTTCTGAGTTGGGCTTCTAACCTCAAGGTCACCAGTTCGAAAATACCAGCAGTTCCATGGGGGAAAGATGAAGCGTTCTGCTTCTTTAAGATTTTCAAACTCGGAAACCCTGTGCAGGGTCACTATGAATCGGAACCGACTCCACAGTACTTACCAACCAACCAATATTTATCAAATCTTTCTGGTTTTCCTTTTTTATTTTGATATGATGGTGCATTAACTTTCTTTGAGGTTACACTATAATTTTAAAATTTTCTTCCCTGTTTAAAACAATCATTTGTATAATGAAATCGATTTGATTTCTTTGCCATTTGAAAGTTCTGTATCTACACTCTTCCCTTTTTTTACTTTGTAGTTGATTTAATTATAAGTTTATATCTCTGGTTCTCTATTTTCAGTCTTGCAGGTTCATTTTAAATACTTCTATATCTGGATTGAGTTCCAGATAGTGTTGTCATGTATGTTAATTTCAGGTTATAGTCTGCTGTTGTTGGTTATCAGTTCAAATCACACCCTTTAGTGTTTTTTGTAAAGCTGGTCTGGTTACTACAAATTCCTTTAATTATTGTTTATCTGTAAATGTCCTAATTTTGCCATTGTATTTGAAGGACAGTTTTGCTGAGTATGTGATTCTTGGTTGTCAGTGTTTGTCTTTCAGAGTTTTGTATATGCCATTCTAGTGCCTTCTTGCCTGCATGGTTTCTGCTGAGAAATAACAGCTTGGTTCTCCTTTTGGGTAATTTTTTGTCTTTTTATAAGCTGTTCTCTGGATTCTTTCCTTGTCTTTAGTTTTGGAAAGTTTGGTTGTGGCAATGATTTATCTTTAAGGCAGCATTTTCTTAACTGATTTATTGTCATTGTTACGTGCCAAGTCAGTTCTGACTAATAGTGACCCTGCATAGGGTTTCTGAGGAGCAGTTGATGAGTTCAAACCACTGATCTTGTAGTTTAAACCAAACTTGTGATGTAGTGTTTATCCTACAGTGCAACACCAGGACTCCAAACCAAATTAGAAGGAATTAAAAATTATTGGGATTAAAAAAGTTAGTATGGGAATAAATAAAATACTTGTACTGATATTGTTATTAACATTTATTGTGTGTTTATATCACTGTGTCAAACACAATAAACTTCACATACATAAACTAATTTGTAATTTCAAACAACTCAATGCGGTGACTACTATAATTAATGATATTTTCAAGTCTCACTTTAGAGCCAATGAACCCCAGAAGAATGGTTACAGCTTCAGACTGTGAGGATAGACTGTCTAGCTTCAAACTTGAACTGTAGCAAGTCTTAGTTTTGTGATCTTGGGCACATTGATAAATCTTTCAGTGACTCAGTTACTTGATAGCTAAAATGGGGATAATAATACCATGTTATCTCATAGCACTATCAAAAAGACTGAAATAGAGGGTCATGGAGAGCAAGGGAGAACCTCAGTGAGATGGATTGGCACAGTAGTCACAATAATAGATTTAAATATGCTGGTGATCATGAGGATGATGCAGGATTAGCTAATATTTCTCTCTGATGTCTGTGAAGTCATCATGGGTCAGAGTTGACTACTCAAGGAGCTATCTCTATCTATCTATCTCTCATCTATCTATCTATCTATCTATCTATCTATCTATCTATCTATCTATTTATCTATCATCTATCTATCGTCTCTGTCTACCCATTTATCTGGGAGAACAGTGGCTCCATATGATATGCACTGGATTGAGAACCACAAGCTCTGAGGCTTGAGCCCACTAAATTTGACATAATAACATTCCTTGGGTGTGATTATTTTCATGATAAATCCCAGCCAGCCCATTGACAGTTACACAAAGCTTATTCTTAAGATGAGGCTTTCTGCTCCCATAAAAATGTACAGCCTTGGAAACCTTATGCAGGTTCGCTATGAGTCAGAACCAATTCCACAGCACACTACCAATAACAACATATTGTCCCATCAGTTTCTTCTGTTGTTATTGCTGTTAGGTGACACAGAGTTGGTACCAACTCATAGCAACCCTATGCACAACAGAGCAAAACACAGTCCTGCGCCAGCCTCACAATCATTACTATATTTGAGCTCATCACTGCTGCAAATGTGCCATTCTATCTCATTGGGGGTCTTTCTGTTTTTCTTTGACCATCTATTCTACCAAAAATGATATCATTCTCCAGTGACTGGTCCCCTTTAACAATATGTCCGAAGTATGACAGACAAAGTCTGGCCATCCTGGCTTCCAGAGAGCATTCTGACTCTACTTTTTCCAAAACAGATTTGTTTGTTCTTTTGGCCATCCATGGTACTTTTAATATTCTCCTCTAACACCGTAGCTCAAATGCATCACTTTTTCTCCAGTCTTGCTTATTCACTGTTTAACTTTCACATGCAGATGAGGTTGTTGAAAATACCATGGCTTGGGTCAGGCACACTTTAGTCCTCAAACATATATTCATTCTTGAACACTTTAATGAGGTCTTATACAGCAGATTTGCCTAATGTAATATGTTGTTTGATTTCTTAACTACTGCGTCCATGAGTGTTGATGACTGATCTGAGCAAAATGAAGTCTTTGACAACTTCAATCATTTCTCTATTTGTGATGATTTTATTTATTGGTCTAGTATTGAAGATTTTTGTTTTCTTTATGTTGATATGCAACCTGTATTGAAGGCTGTGGTCTTTGATGTTCATCAGCACGTTCTTTAATTCCTCTTTGCTTTCAGCAACCAAGGTTGTATCATCTGCATATTGCAGATTGTTAATGAGTCTTCCTCCAATCCTGATTCCAAATTTTTCTTCTTAGATTAGTTGCTCAGCATACAGATTGAATAAATAGGGTTAACCAAAACTAACTCCATTGTTTTCAAGATGATTCCGACTCATAGCAACTCTGCAGGAGAGAATAGGACTTCCCATAGGGTTTCCAAGCTGTAAATCTCTATGTAAGAAGACTTCCACATCTTTTTTGTGTGGAGCAGTTGGTAGGTGTAAACTGATAGCCTTTAGGTTAACAGCAGAATACTTTACCATTATAATCATCACCAGATAAATTAAATGAAGATAAAAGATTACAAATACATAGATCATTTGAGAGAAGCCTAATTGAATCTCTCTTAATTTTTCCCACCCATCCTCCCAAAAGGGTCACAGTTGGAGACTCTTCCTATAAGGGTGCACCTAAGCACACCAAATGTTACACATGCATCTTTTACATACTTATCCTTAAACTGTTTATCTGGCACATCGACAGGCAGCTGGTGGAACAAATAGGAAATCCTGGGAAGCACATTCATTTTTAAAGTGTTAATGTGCCCAATCCAAGAGACAGTAATGTGCTTCCATCCGTTAAGATCCTCTTTAATGTTTCGGATTGGAGGGCCATAATTTAAATGAAATGCATTATCCAACCTGGAAGGTATTCTACAACCTAAATATTTAATTGATTTCTCCATCAGGGAAAGATGAGCCTACACAATAAGCAGATCCTATCTATATCTGAATGTCCGATTAATAGTGTCTCTAATTTAGAATAATTTAGGAGTTTACAACTTATAAAATGGCTATTTCTTACACATTTCTCCCAAAGTACTGAGAGGATTGTGTCTGGATTAATTGCAAACAGCAGACAATCTTCTGTGTAGAATGAAAACCCAGAGTCAGCATCATCCAGCCATACACCTACAATTTGAGATCTCATCTGAATAGTTTTCACCAGGGGCTTCACATCCAATGTAAATTGAAGTTACAAAGCACAGAAGTTGTAATTGTTGACTCTCTCTATTAAAAAAGTTTAACAAGTCAAGTTCATTCCTGCTGATTTTTACTTAGTTGGGTCTTAGCTAACTGAGTGAGGAAGATAAATCAAGCTACTTGCAGATTTTCCTAATGGTGCAAAGTTTGGCACCCTGAGGACTGTGGAAATGTCTATTACTGCACTTGTAAAGAATACAAGGGGAACAAGACTGTGGGTGGCTGGATCCCTATGAGTGATTTATTACCTCTGGATCCACTTAGTCATTTCTGAGTAAGCACTTAAGTGCCAAAAGTTTATGGTCACTTTCAGTTTATGAAAAGAACAGGACACACCTTAGCAGGCAAACCATTCAGTATTGGGGAAAATCTGTGTTTCTTATTGGTTTACCAGTTAATTGGAAATTTTGACACTAAAAATATAAAAGTAGAATTGAAACTTACCTATCTAGATGTGCTTTTGGTTTAATGAGTATTTTTCGATTCTATTTTTTTTTTAACAAAAAGAAAAAAAAGGCTGTTGAACCGCTAAATGTAATTTTTGGATTTGAATTCTAATAAGAAATAGATAAGAAACACTTAGTGGCCTATCAGATATATCATTTTGTCATGTTAAAACTACCCTTTCTCTGGCAGTTTTTGTCTGTCGTCTTGAGAAGTTACATTGTAGATAGCTTAATTTTTGTTCTGATACCAATTAGAATCAATTTTCTTGGGAAAAATAATCAGTATAGCTCCTGTTTTCCACAACAAAGAAAATACATTTGTAGACATATTCTGGAAATTTAAATCCCTCAATGCTCTTTTGAACAAGTCCAAGGAGATTTGAAGACTGACATTTTGTACTTTGCTATTCCCGAGAGGCACATGTCTGAGCATCTTTACTGAGGTTTGTCCCAGTCCCTGTTGAATTAATATGCATTTTCATTAACTAATCTTGAAACAACAGGAATAAAGTTTATCCAGGTCTTTTATACCTCAGAGAACAAAACAAATACTACAAATCTTTAGAGAGAAAGGATATACAAAAGGGCTTGAGGTGAATATTTCAAAGCAAATACTCTTTAAATGATGTGCAAATTATTTCAGCTCTTGAGCATGATTTATGAAAGGGGATTAGGCCACTGAAATAAGAACCAAGTTTAAACTGTTGGGTTTCAAAGTCAAAGATGAGAAGTGGTTACAAGAAAAGGAAGGAGAAATGCAATAATAACTTAGAAGAGGGATTTTTGATTTATTTTTTCCCTTTACCTGCCTCATTTACATTTAAATTAATTGTCACTGGTAATTGTTCTTAGCTGCAGTAGAAAATATTAAATATCTTCTCTAATTTTCTATAAAGTTTGTTGTTGTTTTCAAGTGCCATTGGAGTGTAATAAATGTTAAAAGTTAATGTATCAGAGTTAAGAGTGTTAGAAAGAATATTTAAATTTATATTACTGCAACACATCTCTATTTGTTATGAAAAAAGCAACAGCCACAACAAATTGTATTAAACAATTAATATCATTCAATGGAAAGGATAACTTCTAAGAGAACTTTTTTTTTTTTTTTCAATTCACAAGTCACATCTATAATAACACTACAAAATACGTGCAATATCCCAAGGTACTCTTCAAGTATAGTTAAAAGCTTCTTATACGATTTATGAAAATGATTGATTTCATGCAATTGTAAACTGTATTAAATGAGTTCAGTTCTTATGATCCCATAATGACCTGCTGTTCTGGAAGGTAAAAGAAATTTTAATGACCCCAGTCACATTTGATTAATATCTAACGGTTCTTGACTAAAATTCTGGATTTTGTTCAATAAAAATGAGTTAAGCGAAAATTCTATGATTTCTTAGCCAAACCCTACTGTGGAAATCAGTTATGCCCAATTTAAAAATAAGGCAAGGAATCTCAACAACAAACCCAAGTACTGACTAGGAAAAAAGAGGTGATTAATTATTTTTATGTAAGCTGTCCAGGAATAACAATCCTAAATAGTGAAGATAATCCAAAAATTTGAGGAAACTTTCAATTTGCCTCATTGCTATCTAACACATTTTTTAAAAGACTAGAGTTTGGTGGTAAATCTGTGAGCAAGATTATCACAGAGGAAAGGATTATCTTCATCCATTTCATTTTCCTATAAGAGATAAAGGGTAGACCTGAAAAAAACGATGCTTTGTTTTAAAAATAGACATTATCAGTTCCTTGTGAATGGAATCTCATGCTATTAGAAGAATTCATACATTTTGAATGTATCCTGTATTTTTGAGTTCTTAATTGTGAGTTTATTTTTATTTTCTTTGCAAAATTTCAAAGCAACTTGACTAAAACACAGCCTGGCAGGTCTTGATCATTTTAGCAGGCACAAAAGATAAATTTACTCCATGAGTAAAAGGGCTACTAAGGTTGCCAAATTCAGAAGTATGGCAACTAATTGGAAATGCCTATGGGGAATGAATTTAAATTCTCAAGAACAAAATAAAAATAAAAGTGTCTAAGCAATAAAATACTATTATTTGTGCATTTGGAAAACAGAAGTAGCATAAAAAAGGCTAAATGTGAGATTGTATGTTTCCAGAACAAGAGTCAAGTGGAAGACAAAGGGTAAATAGCATTTCAGATGGACCTTACACATGGCTGTTGCTGTTGTTGTTAAGTGCCACTGAGTGAATTCCGACTCATAGAGACCCTGTACAGGGTTTCCGAGGAGTGACTGGTGAGCTTGAACCATCAACGTTACAGTTCAAGTAACTTTGTGATCCAATGCATTAACTTACAGTGCCACACTAGGACTCTTTTACACCTGGTATATCCAGGGAATCCATGGGTTTTTCCAGGAAATGTTTTAGAGTTTTGGTTATTGTTTGTTTATTTTGATGAGGATGGTTTATTCTTAAGAACAGTTTTTTTTTGTTGTTGTTATTGTTGTTTTTTTTATGCCTGGAACTGTTGACTTTTGACATGGGCAGTTCAGAGTTCATGACTCCAGCGTGGCACAGGCAAAAGCTACACAGGAAGTGTTAGGCTTGGTACTGCTACAATTTGTCTATAATCTTAGGTTGAGAGTTATAGAAAGATTAAATTAATATTCACCATCAAAAATTGCAGATCGTCGTGTCATGTCAAATACAATAATAACCATATGTAGATATTGTACAAAAAGTCAGACTAGTTGGCTCTTCTACATAAGTCTTGCCAAATAATTGTCTCTTGATCTATATATACAAGTTCCTCATGAGCACAATTAACTATTCTGGAATTCTCATTGTTTGCAAAGTTAACAATAATTTGTTGCATTGTTATATAATAAGTCCACTGACACTGGACTTCCAAAAACCTACTTAGAGAAATGGCATTTATCTTCATAGCTTTGAACTTAACATTACTTACACTGAGTAGTTTCTCTTGGTTAAGATACATAGAGAAAGAACTACTAAGTACAAATGCTTAACTATATTTACAAACATGTTGGAAGATATGAACACCCTAATCTTTTTCAAGAAGTATACTAGTTTACCCTGGTGGTGGTGGTGGTGGTTATGTACCATGGAGTTGGTTCTGATTCATAGTGACCCAGTATAGGGTTTCTGAGGCTGTAAATCTTTATGGGAGCAGAAAGCCTCATCTTTCTCCCATAGAACCTCTGGTAGTTTTGAACTGCTGACCTTGAGGTTAGCAGCCCGACTCATAATGACTACACTATCAGAGCTCCTTACTAGTTTAACCTATTACTATCATATTTGACATTCTCATATTTACCTTGGTACTATTTGCTTTTAATGTTTATTTACTACAAGACTAAATATACTTTCAATACTTAGTATCAATTTTCCTTTTTAGTGACTAATTTATTTATGTCTATTTCACTGATCTATTTCAGAAATCTATACAATTTTGGGTTTGAAGAGGATGTGGAACAAGGGATATCATTGCTGATATCAGATGGACTTTTGTTGATAGCAGACAATACTAGAAAAATATTTACCTGTGTTCTACTGACTATGCAAAGACATTTGATTGTGTGTATATAATTACAATATCAATAACAAACTATTGATAGCATTGCAAACAATGGGAATCCCAGAATACTTAATAGTGCTCATAAGAACTTGGAAACAAATTACATAGCAATTATTTGAACAGAACTAGGGATATTACACAATTTACAACCAGCAAAAGTATGCATCAGCGTTGTATCTTTTCATTGTAATGTTTCAATCTGTATGCTAAGCAAATTGAAACTAGACTATATGGAAAAGAGCAGAGCATCAAAATTTGAGGTAGTCTCATTAACAACTTGCAATATGAAGATGACACAACCTTGTTTGCGGAAACCAGGAGGACTGATTCTAGACACTTACTGATGAAGATCAAAGACTGCAGCCTTCAACATAGACTACACCTCAACATAAAGAAAACAACAAAAAAAAAAATCCTCACAATTGGACCAATAAACATTAGGATAAACAGAAATAATAATGAAATTGCCAAGCATCACTTTTTACTCTGATCTACAATCAACAATGGAAGCAACAACCAACAAAAAAAAACAATGTATTGCACTGGCAAGCGTGCTGCAAAATACCTTTTGAAAGTGTTAAAAAGCAAAGATGTCATGTTGAGAATTAGTATGCCTGACCCAAACTCTGGTATTTTAAGTTGCCTTGTTGTTGTTGTTAAGTGCCATCGAGTTAGTTCTGACCCATAGCGACCCTGTATAGGGTTTCCAAGGACCAACTGGTGAGTTTGAACCACTGACCTTGCAGTTCAAACGGCTTTGTGCTTTAATCCACAAATGCATGCAAAAGTTGGACATTGCAGAAAACGATTGGAAAAAATGATGTTTAATGTTTTTTGTGATGAATATTAAAAACCCCTTGTACTGCTAGAAGAAAGAATAAATCTGTTTTGGAAGAAGTGCAGCCAGAATGCTCCTTGGTGGTGGTGGTGGTTATGTGTGGTGGAGTCAGTTCTGACTCAGAGTTTCCAAAGCTGTCAATCTCTACGGGAGCAGAAAGCCTCATCTTTCTCCCGCGGAACAGCCGGCAGTTTTGAACTTCTGACCTTGTGGTTCACAGCCTTAGAAGCCAGGATTTAGATACAGTCTCAAGGACTTTGAACACGTTATCAGGAAAGACCAGTCCCTGGAGAAGGACATCAAGGTTGGTAAAACGGATGGTCAGAAAAAGCTAGGAAGATGCTTTGTAAGATGAATTGACAAGTGGCTGCCACAATGGACTCCAATACTCTGAGGATTGTATAGGACTGGACAGTATTTTGATTTGTTGGATCTGTGTTACTGCAAGATGGAACTGACTCCATGGCACCTAACAACAACAAATATCTCTACTTGTTTACATCCTCTTCTGAGATTTTTGCTATAACATTGGAAGCACATTTCCCATGAAAATATAACAAGACTTCTTCCAACTTTTATTCAATTTATTAGTGTAGACCTGCATCATATGTTACTTGGTTCTTCATGAAAGTTTTCTAGTGGACCTCTTTACATCCAATCTTTCACTCTTCTGTGCTATCCTACTCTTCAGTATTCTTCACATTTGTACCACAATAATTTATCTAAAAATCTAACTTTTAATGTCTTCTGCCTGCCTAAAAGTCCTTTGTTAAACCCAAACGCCAAATCCACTGGCATCAAGTTGATTTCAATTCTTAGTGACCGTATAGGATAGAGTAGAACTGCTCCAAGGGTTTTTGAGACTGGAAATCTTTAGGAAAGCAGGCCAACACATCTCACTTCTTCATAGCAGCTGGTTAGCTGTCCAAAGTGTACACTGCTGTGACACCAGGGCTCCTTTACAATCCTTCATTGTTGTTGTTAAGTACCATTAAGTCAGTTCTGACTCACAGCAACCCTGTATAGTGTTTTTGAGGAGCTGCTGGTGGGTTTGAACTGCCAATCTTGTGGTTCAAAGTTCAGAGCTAAACCTAAACTTATATTTCTTAGTATTTCATGCAAGATCCTTTTCCAGTGGTCCCCTGTGCTTTTCCAACCACAGTTCTAGTTGTTCTCCCAATGCACCATATACGCCTAGACTCTGTAATCACTTGCTGGTTTCCAAACATGTTATACTCTTTGGTTCCTTCTTGCCTACCCTAATACATACCTCTTGGGATCCCCAGCACTGCTTCCTTCCCCATCTGAAAAAATTTCAGAGTACCACAGCAGAATTAACCTCCAGCTACCTGTATTTTCTTTTATTGTCTGTTCTATCTTCTCTGGCTCTTTCCTCTGCTATCCTACCTTGTCTCCTAGGGTCACTTAATCAAGCACACTATTGTTATTAAGTGCCAGCGAGTCAGTTCTGACTCATAGCAATCCTGTACAGGGTTTCTGATGAGGAGCTAGTGGTTTTGAACTGCCTACTTTTCAGTTAGCTATCCAGTGTTTATCCTACACCAGGACCATCAGCACTGAAATTCTTATCTCTGGGTCTGTTTCTGAAGGAAGCTAAAATACCCATCTAAGAGGTCAGTGCTTCATAATTCAACATTTTCCTTCTTTCATATATCCAAGTTTAATTGGGTTCTTCTCTTCAGGGCCCTCATCTTATTCACTCAGCCATTTATTTCCTCACTCACACAGCCATTTAACATTGATCATCATTAGGTTTCAGACTCTGTTCTAGGTAATGAAAAGGAGGTGAAACCATCTCAAAGTTACTGTTTATGTCCTCTAGGCCCTTATAGTCAAATGCATGGGTGATCCTAGCTAAAGTAAGTGAGACAAGCCTTGATCAGTTAGCATTGCCTCTTCCAAATACCATAATCCCTTCGTTCAGATAGAGCGGACATGGTGGTCATCCAGATATACTTGCCAACCGGTCAATAATGAGAACAGGCTTCTAGCACCCTGCAGGTCACTCCTTCTAAATGGTGATTCTGTATCTATGAGGCTTATTATTTTTACTTGAGTCAACAAAAGTCTTCCTTTTATCATCAGGTGCTTTACAATATTTGGCTCAATTCTATTACATATATAGGATTCAACAAAATTGTTTCTTCTTTAAAGTGAAGTTACATAACTCTCTCAGTCAAAATTCTAGCATTTCAGCATCTTACTGTTTTCTACTATAATAGAAAAGTCATCTGACACTGAAGACTGCTGTAACATCAAAGGCACACTGAGAATTAGTAGAACTGAACATTTGATTCTCCTGACACTAGGAATCCCTTTAGGAAACTAAGAGGAGAAATATACATGATGCCATGTCCTAAGCCAATAAAATAATAGAGACATTGTTTAAAAGGGACACTATTTAAATTATGTGTTTGTTTATTCTGAATTTTAGCATCTGTTTAATCTATAGCCAAAGCACATTCTTGCTGTATGATTCCTAAAGAGAGAAAACTGGTGGATTTCTACAACAGTGATATTTATTTACTTTAGGGAAAATAGACAGTAGGAGTATATTTGGCTGCAGGTACTATTGAAATCAGAGGAAAATGATTGATCTTTCCCAAATCATCTGTGTGCCATTTCTTGAAGGGAGCTAAGAGTCCTAATTCTATGTTTCATACTTTATCAAATTTGAATTAAAGTATCTAGTGCTTGTGGATACATTTCATGTTTGTGGGTGAAAGTCATACTTAACTTTGTTTACATGGATGTGGGCTTTACTATGAGTAATAAGAAGTAAATAGGTCAGTCCCCCAAAATATCGTATATCATATATGTTTACAATTAATTTTTTTTTTTTTTCTGAAGCACACCATTAGGTCTATCGGGTAAGCTAACACAAATGAATGAAAAGGCAAATTTCTTTCATTTAGGATTTTGTGGAAAAAGTAGCATAAGTTCCTGCAAACCAGAAACAAGAAGATGTAGACTAAAATAATCCTTTATATAGAAAAGATGATTACTTGTCTTCAAATTAATGTTTTTCCCTGGGTCAGGATATACTGTAAGAATGCCTTAAATTTCTTGTGTATGCCCTGGTATGACACTCTAGGATAAACACTGGACTGCTAACCACAAGGTCAGCAGATCAACCCTACCAAAGGTTCCTTGGAGACCCTATACAGGGTATGTTGTTGTTGTTAAGTGCTGTCGAGTAGGTTCCGACCCATAGAGACCCTGTATGGGTTTCCAAGGAGCAGCTGATGAGCTTGGACTACCGACCTTGTAGTTCACATAGCTTTGCAGTCTGGCACATTAACCCACAATGCCACACATAGGGTCTGTGAATTGGAACTGACTCAACAGCACTTAACAACAACAAGCATTGTACTTTACATGTCATGCTTTGTCCTGGTTGGTGTTTTAGGATAAGTACTACACTGCTAACCACAAGGTCAATTGTTCAAATGCACCAGTAGCTCTTTGGAAACCCTAGAAAGGGTAACTATGAGTCAGAATTGACTCGACAGCACTTAACAATAAGCAATTTATGTTTAAATTCATATGACAATCATGTACAAATATTATGTACCTGTGGCTCTGTAGGGTAAGCACTGGCCTGCTAACTACAAGACTAGTGGTTCAAATCCAACCAACCAATCCTCAGGAACAATATGCAAAGTTGCTGTGAGTCAGCACTGACCCAATGGCTCTTAACAACAATTTTGTAAGAAGTGCTTATATATCCTTAATGTAGAAGCATGGAATAAAATTGAAGTAAATATTTAGAGATCAAAGAGCATCTTCTTCCTATTGTTTACAATCACAGTAGTGTATTAATACTAAGAAAATATTGCTGCGAAGTTAGAGCAAACAGCCCTCTAGATTATGCCTATTATTGAAAGAAAGATGCCATTTGACCTCATGCAATCAGAAATTGATTAAATGCAGTTCATCTAAGGGGAAATATGGTCATATGCTACTGCCAGGGTCAGGGAGAAGATGAGGTGATCTAGTGCTGCAGTGCTGATAGAGTTAGATACTTTTTCAGAGTAGATGATGCTACAAGATACATGACAATGGATGCCCAGGATCAGAGGGCAGGATCAACCCCTTACATGGAAAAGAAGAGATTAATCAGAATATTCTTTGTTCAACTCATAACTAAGTCCTCGTATCAAATGATTCATTGACAACTGAATGTTTTGAGGAAACTGCAATCTATGGGTCCCAGGAAAGTTGGTATTGCTGCTAACTATCTTAGGAACAAATGTTGGAACAATCTCTGAGGTCATACAGTGCCAGAGTGAACCCCTGGAATCTTCGTGAATAATGCTGTTTTTGACAAATTAATTTGGATGCTTGATTAACAACTGTGCTTAAACTTTACTCTGTTTTTATCTCATGATGTTTAAATCTTCCAGAATTAACAGCATACATTTTCATTAAAAAATTTTCCATCTTCCCTTCAACAACTAGAATATTTTTAATCAAAATTCTTTCTTAACATTTGGACAACAATTTAGAAAATTGGCATTTGACTTTATGATGAGGATAAAATATAGTTATTTTTGTTTTAATAATTTAGTTCAATAGTTTAATTTTCTCAAGTGAATACTGAATGAAGCTGGTGCCAGGGTGGCCATATTTATTTTGGGGAAAAGAAAATAATCAGGTGATTGACATTTTACCCAAATTGAAAACCTTTGTCCACTTGACAATTCAATAACACATGAAATTCTAACCAGATATGATGATGTATTTGTTGCTTTCAGGTAAGAGCTATTCTGTTTCATCAGCCTAAACACAATTTATTTGTGCAGTGTTATTGTGTTAATATTCTTGGCAGATGGCTTATTCATCTTATTATTTTCATGCTTTGGCAAGATTAAGCTGTTTTATACAAAATTCTTAATATGAAACTTTAAAAATACGTATTTATATGGGTCTCCAGGCTTCTCAATATGTGTTTTATACAATTACTAATTACATATTTATCCAAGAAACTAGTATGATATTTCCATTTTGGATAAATAATGAACATCTTACAAATTTTCTTAATTATACAGTCACCAGAAAGGTCAAAATTGTTACAAGAAAAAAATGTATTCGGGGGGGGGGGGGGGAGAGGGGAGAAGAAAAGGAAAACAATGGATTATCAATGCTTTATATAGAGATGCAATAACATAATTCATAGTCAGAAAATTTCTTTTAAAGTCTTCAAGATGTTAGAAAATACACATATTCTTTTATTGAATTATGAATAGATGCAATACCTAACTTTAGGTGATTTTTATGTGTGAGCATGCGTGTGTGTTTAGACTAGTTTTTAGTTATGAAACATATATCAAAGATGGAATAATAATTTTCATAATGGTTACTATATACTCACTATCTAGATTTATCAGTGTTAACATTTGAGGCCTAATCTATCACTGCGTGCATTTCTCATGGATAGTATCTGCCCTTGCTGAGGATTTCCTTCCCTGAAGTGTCCTTCCTAGCTCTCCACTATTTCTTCTGACTTGGAGGCTTCATATACCTCTCTGCCACCAATGGGGATTTGCAGGATCCAGAAGCCTCCTACCCAAACGTATTCTGAGATTCCTAATTGCTTTGGAGGAGTTTGTATAGGAGTGGGGGAAGAAGAAAAGGAAAACTAGATGGGAAGCAATGCTGCTGGGAAGACTGAGCTCCTAGGACAAGGGGGCAGCTATATTAGACTAAGCTGTTCCCTAAAAACAACATTCCAAATGATTACATAAGGTTGTAGTGTACTTTTGCCATCTGGTACCTGGTTTCCTTACGAAAATGTGTCAAGATCTAACCAACCAGATTTGAGAACATAACCTATTTACACTTGCGGATTACTAGTATCAAAATTACTTAGAGTAGTAAAAAAATCGCTGTCATCTCTCTATCAAACTTGCTTTCTTTTTGCATGATCCTGATTGCTTTTCAGGCAAATCCATATACATTAAAGATCCACAAGCATTTTCATTTTCTGCATTTTATAAATATCTCAATTCAATTTTCTATCACTATCTTTTCCTCTGTAGTCTTGCATACACATCCTTCAGACACAAATCACTAGGGGATGTGGAGCTGGGAAATCTCTTTTTAAACAACTTTAGGATTTCAACCAGAACATATAACAATTTAATCTAAAAACACAAAAGGAAAATCCATTATCTTTAAATTCTGAATTTTTAATTTTATTCTAACTTAAGATCATTTGTAGGTATATATTTATAATTAAAAAGGTATCAATTTTACATAAAAGTTATCTAAGTTTTCCACATTCATGGAGTTCATAGTCAAGTAATTTATTGGTATGGAGATATATTACTATTAAAAACAGCAAAAGTACAAAAATAAAATAATTAAAAAAAATTCAATGAATACATTTGTAGGATCAAGTATTATACATATATGTACCTTGTTATATTCATTTATAAAATACAAGAAGGTATGAATAAATAAATGAACTAGAGCTTTGTCTAAAGGAAAATTGAAATAGCTAGAAACAGAATCCTTCCAATCAAACAGAACTTCTTAAAGGCACGCTCTTCTGAACATAAAAGATTTAAGAGTATGTCTTAATTCTCCTCTATCATTTCCTCATGTGCTGGTCCCAAGAATGCCCTGGTTGCCATTTTTACCTGGGGAGTCTTAGGGGTAAAAACAGTTGTTCATATTCAGATTTTTATAGCTATGGCTTGCATATTCACTTCTGGTCCCTTTCCCCTATTTTCTCCACACACAGGAAGGAAGATATAAAATGTGTGTGTGTATATATATCTTTCTCCAGTCTTCCATTAGGTGTCCCCTTTGTTCAGGCCCTATTTTGGTGCCATCTGCTTGGGGACATGGAGAATAATAATAAAAGCTTGTATTTATTGAGTGCATGCTCTGTCCTAAGTATTTACATATCTTAGTTGAAATTCTCACACAGTTCTCCTACAAGGACAATATCAGACTCAATTTTACAGATCTGGCACGTAAAGTTCATAAAAGAGTTAAAAACAAAACAAACAAATCCTATCCAAAGTTATCTGATGCAGGATTTAGTTTGGGTTTTTGATTTATCATCAGTAGAAGACACTTCCCTTTTCTTGGAGAAATATGTCAGCATCTTCTTTGATGGACTCTCCACTTTCCAGAACTGCTCTCCCTGGAGAGCTGCTCTCTTACTCTCATCCCATGCTGGTGTCCTGAATTTCCCACAGTGATTTGGCCCTTACACTGAATTTTCTGGCTTCTTGTCTGTTAGACTCAACTTATATCTTAAAATATCTGATTAGAACTACTTAATAGTGTTGGCAGGTTAGAATCACATTTTAAAAAAAGAAAAGTATATTTAAACAAAACTTTCTGAGTTCACTCATGTAAAGTATGTATTTTTTCCCATGACATACAGACAAATAGACAATGAAATGACCACCTGTTTACTGCTAATGATGTTCGCATGCCTTTTAAAAAAAGAATTCTGGCTTTATCTGCCTATAATCTTGGCGACAAAACTCTTGGGAACATCAAGGACACGGGAAGCCAAAGCAGCAAACTGACAATAAAGTTTGTGCTTAGACTACTAATCAGGAAGGAGATTCTGTGAATCTCTAATTCCACATAATTATTTAATCTCAAGATGGTGAAATAAATCCAAACATTTTAAGAAACCTAAGTTTGGGTGTTCAAACATAGGACTTTGATCACAAGGGTTTCTCACACAATATATTTCTTATCTGATGAAAAAAAACAAAAAAAGATTTTAAAAGCATCAAATATAAAACATGCCAATCACTATTTCAAATGCTTAGTCTAACATGATATTGTGTGGGTGGGATAATCACCATGCCTTGTAAATGAAAAGGAATACATAAATGCTGAATGAACTTAATTTAAAAGAACACGTGGAAATTAACTGCATTCTATACTGCAAAAGATGAACTAGTCCTACGACAAAAGCAAAAAAAAAAAAAAAAATCATAAAACTATACATATTCACTGAGAATTAGAGTAGGTGATTCTCTAAAATTATATTAATGATCCATCTATTTTAATACTGAAATCAAGATCTGAAGGGAACAATTATTTTTTAACACTTTTGCTAGTTTTTAAACACTTTTGCTACATTTTTGTTCTTAACTTAAGAATACCTCCCAAAACTACTGATTTCTATGAACTTCATTTTTAATGTAATACCTCTCTGCAACTACAATGTTGATATAGACTAAGTTAATTTTCATTTGTGCATTTTAATGTGGTATAATGGCTCTAAAATTAGCTCAATAATTTATCTTGGAAGAAGGTGACTAGTTTTTGTGTCTGTATTTCTTTATCTATTGATTTTACTTTTTGTGTCTCCATTTCCTCATGTATAACATAAGATTAAAATAGTACCTATCACCTAAAGTTGTTGGCAGAATTAAATCAGTCAACACTAAAAAGCACTCAGTGCAATGCCTGATGGACAGTAGTGCTCAATGTTTGCTATCTATCATCCTTTTTAAACTGAGTCAAAGAAGTTGACTATGAACTCACTATACAATTAAGTATATTTAAAAATACATAGAATAAATCGTATGTCTCTTCCCTTGCCTTTAGGTATGACTGAATTTAAGTGCCCAAATAGATATTATCACTTTTTCTAATTTAAAAATAATTTTAAAGAAAAGTAGATGTTTTCCATCTATAGGATGTTTCCTCCAAGATCATTGTAAAACATTTCAGATGACTACTGTTGAATACAAAATCCATTAACCTTCATATTTCTAAAGTGCATTTCTAATAACCTTTACTTTCTACATAGCTTTAGGTTTTAGAAACATTTTAAGTTCTCTAAACCAGCAATTGTATCTGAGATTCAGATCTACTGGTTTTTGTCTCATATATTCTTTTTATACCTAAGAAAAAGTTTATATAATAAATACTAACTATATACACATAAGGGATAAGTTTATTAATTAAAATCAAGTATTATAATGGGATATGCAAAGACCTGAAGTTAGAAAACCAAAAAGGAAAGAATATGCTCAGCATTTATCAAGCTGAAAGAGCTGAAGAAAAAAAATTCAAGCCTCAACTTATGCTATTGAAGTATTCTATGGGAAAATATTGAACAATGTAGAAAGCATCAAAAGAAGATGGCAGGTATACAAATAGTCATTGTACCAAACAGGAATGGTTGATGTTAAACTACTTCAAGAGATAGCATATGATAACAAACCAATAGCATGTGATAAAGGAAGAAATTCAAGATGCATTGAAGGTACTGGCAAAAAATTAGGCTCCAGGTATTGAGGGAATACAGACTGAAATCTCTCAACAAGTTGATGCAGCACTGGAGGTGCTTACTCATCTATGCCAAGAAATTTGGAAGCCAACTCCTGGCCAACAAACTAGAAGAGATCCATATATGTGCCCATTACAAAGAAAGGTGACCAAATGGAATGTGGAAACCATTTAACAACATCATTATTATCATATGCAAGTAAAATTTTGCTGAAGATAATTTAAAAATGCCTGCTACAGTACAGGGAACTCGACAGGGAACTGCCAGAAACTCAAGCTGGATGCAGAAGAGGACCTAGAACAAGGGATATCATTGCTGACTTCAGGTAGACCTTGGCTGAAAGTAGAGAATACCAGAAAGATGTCTACTTGTACTTTATTGATTAGTCAAAGGCTTTTTGATTGTGTAGATAATGGCAAACTGTGGATAACATTGTGAAGAATGGGTAGTTAACAACACTTGCTTGTATTTATGAGGAATCTGTACATAGACCCAGGGGCAGTTGTTCAAACAGAACTAGGGAAAAGTGGGTGGATTAAAATTAGGAAAGGTGTGTTGTTGTTGTTGTTGTTGTTAGGTGCCATCAAGTCGGTACCGACTCATAGCAACCTTATGCACAGCAGAACGAAACACTGCCTGATCCTGGGCCAACCT
>NW_006408530.1:19795449-19814185 GCF_000296735.1 Chrysochloris asiatica
ATGGCACTTAACAACAACAACAACAATCTGACACTCAGGAAATCCTCGTGTGGTGCTGGACTGCAAAACTGGTTTGAACCACATGGTTGGTGGTTCAAGCTCACCAGTGGCTCTAGGAAACCCTATACAGGATCTCTGTGGGTCAGAACAGACTTGACAGCACTTAACAACAACAACAACTATCTGACATTCATGAGATAGCTATGAGTCTGGATCAGTTTAATGGAAATAATAATGTGTAGCTCTTTAAATAATTCCTTGATTTCAAGAAAAGGCATTTTTTTTTTAATCTCAGTGCTCATGCTTAGATTTGTAAACTCCAAATAAATCAGCTTTTGAAGGCAAGTTATCACATATAATTAGCTTCCACATCCTTGTCGTATGTATGTGCTCATGTGTGTGTGCTCACATGTGTGTGCATATAAACACACTAAAGGTCTTCAGAAATTTCATGTGAAAAAGATAATGAAATTTTTCTAAGAACTTTTGAAGCTCTCTCATAAATACACATTTTCCCCTGATGTGCGCGCACACACACACACAAACACACACACACACACATACATAATATTCTAGTATATGTACTTATACACATGTTCATATAGTCTTTCAGTAGGTCTCCTCTGCTAACTGATTTTTCTTAATTTCAAAAATCCAGGATGCAACTATACTGATGTTTGGTCTTGAGGAAACACCAGACAAAAATGGTGAGATACCAAAAGAAGTTTGGTAACAGCTAAAATGATACAAAAAAAAGCTTTAGGAAATTGGTGTCTCTGATGCCAACATACCTACCTGATCTTTTAGGAAGGCAAGACTCAAGTCACCTTTATGAGATAAATGTGATGGGTTTCCACAGCTCTGAGAAGGGTTTAGAGGTATACACAAGGTCACTATAAATGATGGAGCTGAATCTTTTTACTCCAAAATAAATTCTTTTAGCATGTTAGAAATAGATGTGACCAAGCTCTTAAAAGCCCATTTCTAAATCTTTCTGTTCATCTGAAAATGTGTAAGATTGTTTAGCCTGTAGGCCTAAACTGAGCTAAATCTTTTTATATATGGAAAGTACCAAGGTTTGGGGACCCTTAACATTTACCACTCTCAAAATCAGTCACCAATTTAAATGCCATTATTCAGAAATTCAGAAGTATGCTGTAAGCAGAGGCCATGATTTCAGAACAAGTATTTTCTCAAAAAGCATTATCAACAATGACGCAAGCAAAGCGCTCAGACTGTCCTTAGATTCACAAAGCAGGAAATGGCTACAAATCTTTCATGAGTAGAATGATTTTGGCTCAAATCTCATTTTACTGCATTTATATTTCATAAGCTCTGCATTTAGACAAAGTTAAAATGACCAATTCAAAGGCACTACTTACTTAAGGATTTTCTGTGCTCCGGTTTCTGTTCTTTTATCTCACTATCATAGTGACTTAGCAATTCTGTACTGGAGGATCTCTGGATTTTGAATAATTCCAGGTTTTTCGATGGCAAACATGAATGCTTTGCCTGGAAAAAGCAATTAGGATGAGTGATGTTACTAGGACTAAAGGATTCATGAAGTGCTTAATGTTTTATGGTATATTTTACAGATTTAAAGGAAAACTTGAAATCAGATCATATTTTGAGATCATTATTTCGAGGCTCAATACTCAAATTTAGTGAATAGTTTTATATATGTATATAATGCTTACTAAATGCTGTACATTATTTCAAGCACTCCATGTGCATTAACTCAATCACTGTAACAATTCTATGAGACAGGTAGTATTAATACTATTTTTATTACCCAGATGAGGAAACTGAGGTCAAAAATAGTTAAATGATTTGTGTAAGCCCATGCAGCTAGTAATGATAGAACCAGTAATTGAACTCAGGTAGTCTGACTCTGGAGTACAATATTAATAAAAACACCATGCTAATATGTGTGTATGCATGTGTCTAAGGGAATTATACTGATAATACAGAAATGTCCATTTATATTTTACTTCTTAAATATCATAGTATCAAAATAATATCATTAAAATCACACACAGAAAATGTATTATCATATTGTATACTTTATTGAAGTATTTTCCCTCAAGTTTTATAAATATTAATGTCATAAAATTGGTGCGCTAGTGGTGCTGTAGGATAAACACTGGACTACTAACAAGCTCAACAATTCAAACCCACCAGCCACTCCTCAGGAGAAGGTCGAGATTTTCTGCTCCCATAAAGACTTACTGTCTCAGAAAACGTACACACTGAAGCTATGAGTTGGAACCTAAAAATACAACAATGACACCTAACAACAAAAATGCCATAAAGTTAGGTATTTGTTCTAGAGTCAGCATAGAATGTGTGCTGTTAGAGAATTTGATTTGTTGAAAACCATACTCTGAATATATGATTCAAGGCTTTTTCATGAAATTCTAGATATGTAATTTTCACGAGAAGAATAATCTAGCTTAGCTAGAGGAATAATAAGAATCAGTTACAAAGGACTATTATTTACTGGTATTATAACAGTAAGCATTGTCCTAAATACATTGATATTTGTTTTCAAGAATATGTATTACAGGCTGCATAAACTGAAAATGTAAAAACTCAGTAGTTATTAAGCGCTTGTGTGCATTTTATAGCTTCCAGTAAATGAATGTCCATGTTATATCAGAAAAAAAAAATGAATGCACCATATTTTGGAAAGAGAGAAATCAAATGACATTTAGCTGCCCAAGTCCTGTCTGCTGAAGTGGTTTTTAGTGGATTCTATTAAAACTCAAAAGGACCTACTGTAATAACTCTCAGTGCATACTATCTATTTAAATGTCTGTGTTATATGCCTGCTTAGGCAAAAAGATTTAAATGAGTACATTTTAATTAATAAAAGTAATAGTCAAAATAAATACATACCAATCTGTCAATTGCATTTTTGATAGCCTGGAACCAATCCAATATGATGAAGTCAATATCTGACTGTAGGAGGAATTCATTTCCTGATACTGTTGTGATCTGGAAAAAAAAAAAAAAAAAAAAGACAGGTAAGCAAACCATAAAAGACAGATCTCTTAGATTAAAAATAAAAATCCTTTTCTAAAACACACTTTACTACATTGGAATATTTTCTTGTATTCCAATAATTATCTTTCTGGGAACTGGAAGGGTAGAATCATGTTGAACTGCTCTCTATAAAATGCTTTTTTCAAATCATAACAAATACATTATTATTTTAATAATGGAATGATAAACTCAGAGTGGGGCTTAAACGGAATTACTCCAGCTAAAGAAGAAACAAGCCAGTAAATTCAGAGCAATGCATACTGTACAAACTTAAATCAGAACCCTCAGGAAAAAATGCACAAGGGTGTGTCAGAATTCATCCTGCACTTTAAACTCTTTCCTGTTTGTCTTTTTCAAATCTAATAGTATCTCTATATTTGATTTCCTTTTATAGAGGGCTCTAAAATAGATTATTTACCAAAGAGACTAATGCAGATATGTCCAAAAGGTCATTCAGATGAATAACATTTGGCTATTTCTACTTTCCTATCATAAAGATCAATAGGAAAGTCATAAAGGACCAATTTCCCCATAAAGGAACTTTATTAGAATAAAAGTGCATTTAAATATTCGACCCCCTCATGGAGCTTATTTATCACATGAATATCCTGGTTCCTGACTTACAATGATGCTAAGCCTTTGGTAATATTTAGCATGTAACTACTGCATTTTCCATTATAATGAACTTTTTTCCTCTCCAGAATTGTTCCAGAAGGATGTGGCCTTATCAAACAGCAATGCTCTGAATTTCACATATAAAGGGCTACTTAGAGAAGAATTTTATTAGAGTGGGGGTAGAAACGCTTTTGTATTAGACCATCAATCTGAACTGTGAAGATTTTCCCTTTGTATTATTGACTTTTTGTTACAACAGAAATGCCCAACATTTCCTGTCTAGTGTCATACATTAAGCAAGACACAGAGGTTTAGAGGACTGATGTTTCAAGATACTCATTCAGAAGCCAGTCAACTCTTCTACGCTTTACTTGCGCTAAATGGGAGGTGAAGTTTGAAAGGTGGCACAGCTTCTGTAATCACAAATCATGCTTCAGTATGTTTACAGAATTTTACCATTAAAGTGGCAATTATTATTCCAAAATTCAATCTGAAGGTTTCATGATTCTTAAAGCAATACTTAGTGGCAATGATTCTAAAGTCATAAGAAATCACTGATGACACTCATGTGTATATATCAATTTGTCATTTGTTTCTAGAGAAACAACCACACTCAGTCGTGAAATGCAATCATTCTTAAGTGAGATGTATTTCCATATCAACACCATATTATTCACAATTACAAATAGAGAAACTATCCAAACTAGATCCAGTTTTGATCTCAGACTCCCAACTCACAGAAGCTATGTGTCATAATAAATGCTTATTTCTTTTGATCAAAACTAAAAACAAATAACAAAATCCCCAAAGCAACACAAATTATATCCAATTATAAAAAGTGAAAGATTGAGAAATAATAAGATTTAATTACCTACACCAATATTTGACAGGTAATCTGTCAAATACTTCTGTAGGTAACAAAATTTAATTTATAAAACAGCATGTGAGATTTTGAATGACTCAACAAGCCAGGTTTCTGTTTTACAATATACACTAAAAAACAATTAAGCTAATGTATGCTTAATTATTTTAATGACATGTAGAGCTGAAAGAGGGAGCGTGAAGGGGCCAGTTGGTCTGAAGTGCAGGGAGATGTGAGTGGACTCCCAAATGTGCAGATGATAGTCATTTGAACTAGCTAGGACGGCTAGAGCTGAACTGACCACAGCCCAACTGAATGAAGACCTGTGATACCAAAATTGTTGCAATTTTGATGGCTTACTCTAAACTGGACTTTGCTTATGGATGCAGATTCTCAAAGATCCATCCAGAATGGAAAATCTTCATATCAAGGAACATACTTGCCTCCTCAGAATACTGGGTTGATAAGAATGGACAATTTAAAAATTGGATATCTAAAATGGGAGAAGATAAAGGCATGAAGTGACTGGCTTACAAACTTTCAAGGATATGCTCAGTTAAATGATTGTTATAAGGAAAGTTTTTCTTTCAAGTAAGAAAGGGCCCAAAACTTGAAGAGGAGAGATAATCTATAGTTCAATAAATTATTGCATGTGGCTCATCAGCCCATAGTCTTCATAACTCTGACCAAACAACTTTTTTTCTGATGGGTCTGGGTAAGAGAATGTGAGACAAAATACTGATAGGATTCTATTGTTCAGTTGTGAGTGATTGTTAGCAGGATTCATTATGATTGCAAAATCTTGGAACACTAAGATGGATGTTAAATGAGCCATGTCAGAAACAGGAAGAGGGGATCTATACCAACAAGAAGAGTCAGGAAGGGAGTGCTACTTCCTTTGGACCCTGAGATCCCTGTCCATTGAATCTCCTTGAACCAGGAGACAGAACTGTGACATTAAGCAGCAGTAGTAGCAGAACCAAGAGCTAGAGCACCAGACTAAGCAGTGGGCTTCCCAGCGCACAGAGCAAGTAAAGTTGATTACCAACAAGCAGGAGGCTTGTTTGTGGAATGGGGTGTCTCAAGGTATTTAACTGGAGCTGAGTGCCTTCAGGCTGAGGTTTATAATGGAATGGAGTGCCTTTGGACATTTATCAGCAACTCTGAAAAAACTTTGTGATATTACTGGAGCAGGGCAGAGGCCAAAGACGAGAGAGATGCCTGCATATGGGCTAGCTATGAAAAGGCTGTCCAGACTAAAATAAATGTTCTCTGAGTATTTCTAATCATGAATATAACCTGTTAACTTCCTTAATAAACCCTATAACTGTGAGTACTGTGTCTGAGTTCTGTGTGGTCACTGCATTTTCAAACATAGCTGAGAAGTAGAGAATGCTGGGGAAGGATGGTTGGAACCATTTTTGCAGTTTACAGAATATTACAATGTTCTTTACTTAAAGTGTCATACATAAGTAGTAATCTAAAGCTACAATACCTTCTAACTAATCCAAAGGGAATGTGGTGGCTCTAGAGTATAAGCAGTGGATGCAACCTACAAGGCCAGTGATTCAACCCTACCAGCCACTCTGTGGGAGAAAGATGAGAACTTTTGCTTCCACAAAGATTTACAGCTTCAACAACCATATGCAGGTTCACTATGAATCAGAGCCAACTCAGTGGCACTTAACAATAACAACAAAAACTAGCCCCCCGAAAACTAGTACAATGACACCTTATATGTTGACTATCTTGTTATCTGACATTTCACATTATGACAACTGAAAAAATTTCAGATGGTACCTCCATTGGTCCGAGATCTACACAAGGCTATGGCCAGCTACCAGCACCCTCTGTGAATCACTTTAAATGATCAATGTACCAAAAACTCCAGCGACAACCAGGTCATACAAGGGATGGAGGCCAACCAGCTTTGGAATGCCTTCTGCAGTTTGGCCATGATGACTTGGTCTGGTTATAGAGGTCTTAAAATGATACAGTAGAATGGTGTGAGGTCACTGGTGTGTAGGGGCTGCTGGGCAAGGACCTGGAAGTGCTGTAGACTTTTATGGTGGTACCTAGGCAGGGGGTTAGAGGGCAAGAGACTACAAGGGGCTGTGGGACTTCAGGGTTAAGGATGATGGAGACACGTGTCAATTTTGTCCAGGATGGGTAGCAGGAAACTACAGGTGGTGGACAACATCTGACTGCCACAATCACCATTCCCAGTCCTAAAGGCTCTGCAGTGGTGGGGAAGGAATGGTGGGGAAGAGGGTCTATCACCCCACAGGCACACTGAGTCATGCTAGAATGCCCACCAGAAGGTGAACAACTGTGGGCAGGGTAACAGTTCTGAAGCTGGAATATGGCCCCCGACTCTTTCATGATGCTAATTTTCCATAACAACCTGATCTTTGAAACCTAACAATGTCTATAAGTGAGAAGGAGGTATAATATTCCTCTCCTCTACCTTTATCCTAATATAAATTCTAATATTTTGATTATGAATATACTATGTCACAACAAAATTTTAAATAAACAAAGAAAATAACTTGGACCAAGCATAATGTACAATCTAATATAAAATTTCTCTGTTAGTACAAATAACCCATTATTAAAATTATAAAAAGGAATCATCTTTTCAAAGTACAAGAAACAAACATAATTAGATTTACTGTATTCTGAGGGTTTACAAAAGAGCCAGCATAGTTCAGTTTTCAGTCTAGTCAATTCAAATAGTGATAAAATGTAAGCACTTCAGTGCTGCATTTACATGTTTGGTGCATACTATACAATGCAAAGGGAATAATTTATTGCTAACACAACCCAAAGCAAAATGTGTTTTAAAAGTTTCTTTGTCCAAGTATATTACTGCATTAATCGCACAGAATCAGAGATTAAAATTTTTATTTCTGAACGCTAGATCAGAGTACTCTATGAATGCAATTCATTCAAAACATACTATCAGACAGATACAGTTCATCTCCTCTGTCTTCCCACTAGTTTTTCGAGTTACTAGGCAGTCTGGAGAAGACTGCTACTGCTCTCTACAGTTTAAATGCATCCACTTCTTAATTACAGTCAGTAATTGACTTTGTTCTGCTCCTTTCCAGTCACTCATAGGGAAGCAGTTTTTAACTGATAAAGTCCATTTAATTCAGGTTTCTCCGTCCACTTTTTTATATTATCTCTTTAGAGATTCTGATAAATGGTTTGCTGAATCATATTTGCACTCTGAATAATCGAATTTTTCATACTCCTGGGGAAAAATGACATTAGTAAAAAATGTTAGCTTTGACTAAACCTTTTGATAGAACAGTTCATAACAACAATCTAAAATGATGAATAACTAAGAACAGATATAAAAGATTTGAAATTAAGCCATGCTAATGTACTCTTTCTATGCTTTGCCTAAGTGATATCAGGAGTTGAGGTGAGAGGGATGAAGGAAGAATTTACAGAAAACATGAGCAGTTTAGGAAAAAGCAGCTGATCTCTCTTTTACACTAATCTACTTTGCCAGTGGCATCGCTTGGTGAACTGTACCGGGTGACTCTATCAGAGGGGTTGCCCCCGAAATTACTGCCTATAAAATGTATATGCAGTGTTTCAGTAAAAAATTATCATTTTAAACAAAACATTTCCCTATAATAGTTAGTTACAACAATAAAAACATTGTTTTGTAAGTCTGGTTTACATGTATCAGTACACTTTCAGGGTTAAAATCCTATGCTAATTTAGTTTTTCAATGGAGACCTGGTTTGGCACTATGAAATAGGTACTGAACTCTTAACCATAAGGTCAGTGTTTCAAACTCAGCAGCTGCTATCAAACACCCTATACAGAGTCACTATGAATCAGAACCACCTTGATGGCACATAACAACAACAAACACTAAATCTGTTTTATCTGCTGCCATTATTACCCAATTACAATGAAGTTTCAAATCAAATGTTTTCCCCTGTGTACCCTACAAGCAGGCACACACTGATGTTTCTGTTGCTGCCAGTGTTTTTATAGTTGCTTATTTTGTCAAAATTTCTGGTATTTTAGATATGATATTATCTTAATTTTGCCAATAGGTTCACAATTCTTTTTTGAGAATGAAGTAGTAATTAAAGGAAAAGAAGGAGAAAAATTAAAAAAGGTTTCTGCTAAGTTACTAATAACTAAGAACAGATATAAAAGATTTGAAATAATTTGGAACTAATGCTGTAATTCAATGTAGAAAGTTTTAAGTAAACATTTCTATTGTTTGTATTCATATAATCTAAGAAATATTACATTTACTCATATTTTTCTTATTCTTATAATTATTATATGAATGTTCTGGTGTGGTGCTGTGTGATAATGCATTGGACTGCAAGGTTGGTTTGAACCACAACGTGAGCAGTTCAAATTCACCAGTCACTCCTAGGAAACCCTATACAGGGTTGCTATGAATCAAAAGCAACTCAACAGCACCTAACAACAACTACAAAAACATTCTATGATTAAGATTGATAATAAACATTACTAAGTATTTTGTTATGTTTGCATTACAACTAAGTATAGTGAGGCTTTGTCTCATATGCTTTGGACATCTTATCAGGAGTGACCAGCCCCAGGAAAAGCACATCATGCTTGGTAAAGTAGAGTGTTAGCAAAAAAGAGAGTAAGACCCCAACAAGATAGATTGATCCAGTGGCTGCAATGATGGACTCAAACATAGCAACTGTGAAGATGATACAGAACTCGGTAGTGTTTCATTCTGTTGTGTATAGTATGAGTAGTCTCAAGAGCACCCAACAACAGTATATATAAAGTATATATATGAGGAGGTCCATGGATGACAGGGAGGTTGACACCATGAGTTACCGTACTGGATGATACCATCCCAAATGATGCCACTGTCCCTTAAAATCTATCGTCAACATGAAGTTATATTTTAAAAGGATATGTTTAAGAACCTAAGAAGTTTTAATGATGTCTACTAGTGTTATTGATAGTAGATATCTTTAAGCAGCTTTCTGGGATCTTTTACCTCAAATTTATTCACACTGAATAAAGGTCACTCTGAATGACCAGAATGTATATAAGAATGCTCATCAGGCAGCATACAGAGAAGACACATCCTTTACAACTTTGTGGCATTAATTCAAAAATATTTTTCCCTTGGCAACTTCCTTATTGTAGTTGTTCAGAAGGTGGAGCCAGGTATATCCAAGTTCCATCCTCCACTGATATATAAGAAAAGGAAGAATTTTGTATTTTTTGGACAATAATTTACAAATAGGATGAGATCTGGAGACTCTGTTGGATAAGCACTGGATTGCTAACCTGAAGGTCAGCAGTTCAAACTCACCACTTGCTCTATAGGAGGAAGATGAGACTTTCTGCTCCCCTAAAGATCTTTAGCCTCAGAAACACTACACAAGGTCACTATGAGTTGGAATCTACTCAATGGCAGTTGGTTTGGCTTTGGTAATTAACAAATGGAATATTACTATGCTATTTTAAAACATAGTAAAAGAGTTTTAAGGAGTTATTTATGTTTTTCTCAAGAACTGACATTTTCCCATTTATAGATATGTATCAGGAACCATTATCTTCATCTAGAAGTAAAGTTTTATGGTGCAAGATTTTAATTTAAATGAGGAATTAATGTTTAGAATGATATTTGTACTGTTAAAATGTTCCATAATTTGGTTTAGCAAAATAGAAAAAAAAATTTTTTTTTACTTACCATTTTTTCTGCTTATAAAGATAATACTAATTTATTGTGGAGAATTTGGAAAAATAAAAATAATGATGAAGCTAATTATAGCTACATAGAGGTAAATATTATATTCATTTTAACTTAGTTATAGATATTTTACCTTCTATAAATAATAAATTAATATGACAATGATTAATGGATGAATTTATACTCCAGACAGATACCTTATCAGTATAACATATTTGGTAGGTAAATATTATTGGCTACTTCTGTTCCAAATCTTGAAAACTTATTAGGAAATTATCAAATATGCTCTAGATGAGGAGTGACCTTGTGTTTCTCTCCTTTTGATAGTACTGTTTGTATCGCTCTTCCAATTTCAGAATAAATCTCACAAATGATTCTGTATTCAGGAGATTGAGAGGACAGAACACCCTGCTAGTCCTCAACAACCACTGATTAAGTGTCCATTAAGCGGAAGGCACATTGCTAGAAGCTAAAAAAGACAGCCCCCACCCTCAAGAGTTAGCAATCTGTTAGGATAAATAGGACATATGCATATAAAAATAAATAACAATAGAAAATGACTTCTACTAAGTCCCAATATGAGTGGCAGTGACAATACTCATGTCAAGATTTCAGAGGAGGAAGTAATTATACTGCAGATACATTTACATCATGAAATTATGCATAAACGGTTGGTCATGATATGTTATTCTTTAAAGGTTGATTGTATCAGAATGTTAGTATATTAAAGATATGAATACTACCACTTTGTATGCAAAGTGATATCAGCTTTAATGATCTCAAAGCACATAATAAACATTCTTTGAATGCAGCTTCCCTCCACTATCATAAAGTAATTTTGCAAATGAAGAAAATGAAGCAAATGAGGAAAATGAGAAAGCCAATCTATCAAATTGACATCGTTTTAAATGATAGAATTAAGAGATTACAAAGATTTTCATTTCTAGTTCACTAGTCCTCAGCAAACAATAGTACACAGTCAAGGACTGTGTGTGTACGTGGAAGGAGGCATGATTTCATTCCTGTTATGAAATCTGGAATAAAGACCATAGACAAAAGTTGCTGGAATCCTTACTGTTACGTTAAAGATAGCATGATTTTAAAAGATCACCCTTACGTAAACAATTTTACCTCCCAAATAACTACTCTCTTGCTGTGAAAAATATAAATGAAACAGAACTGAGGCATCTAAGTAAATCTATCAGTTTCTAGAAATGACTAAAAAATAAAATCTTATGTTTGAATTATCTTTCACATTTTGCTTAGCATTTGTCTTTGACTAAGAACCTAGAGGGTATTAGTTTCATGTTAACGAAGTTAACATTATACATGTTGTTGTTGTTAAGTGCTGTTGAGTCGACTCCCTACCCATAGCGACTTTGTATAGGGTTTCCGAGGAGTAGCTTGAACTGTCGACCTAGCAATTCAAACGTATTTGCAGTCTGGCGCATTAACCCACAGCGCCACACCAGGACTCCAAAATTGTATATAGGAAATACGTATAAAATATGCCAAAGAGTATCCCCATGACTCAGTTTTCAGCCAAAAAATAGGCAGGTCTATTAAGGGGCACAATAACCGTGGGGATGCATGCACTTCCCAAGATAATCAACCATTTTAGATCAAAAGGCTACAGTTCAGAGTTTAGCAAAGAAAAAGGAATGGAAACAGAAAACACAGGGAGGAAGTGGGGTAAATGATGTTACATTGTGGGGATTCTAATCAATGACATAAAATAAAATGTATATGAATTACTGAGTAGAAAACTTACTTGCTCAATAAATCTTTAGCCAATTCATAATTTTTTTTTTATTGTTAAATATATGACTACAGTGGTTCCAGAAGTAATACGAATGGAATTTAATTACTATTATATTTGGACACACTTTTGACATTATGATAAAATTATTTTGGTTTAAATTATACTTGAATTAAATTAAACAGAAATAAAGCATTTAAAAAGATAATAAATGTATTTAAATCAAAGAAAAATTATTTACTTTGATATTAACTTTGGTTCTATTTTAAAAAATATTAACAGTATTTGTTGTCATTGCAAGGTGCTGTCAAGTGGGTACCCATGCATAAGGATTTTATGCACAACAGCATGAAACACTGCCCAGTCCTGTGCTATGTTTGAGGCCATTACTGCTGCCACTGTGCCAGTGCACCTTGTTGAGGGTCTTCCACTTTTTCAGTAACCCTCTACTTTATGAAGCATGATGTCCTTCTCCAGGGACTGGTCTCTCCTGACAATATGTCTGAAGTGTGAGAGATGAAGTCTGGCCAGCTTGGCTTCTAAGGAACATTCTGATTGTACTTTTTCCAACAACACAGATGTGTTTCTTCTTTTGGCAGTCCATGGTACTTTTAATATTCTCCTCAACACCATAACTCAAATGCATCAATCCTTCTATAGTTTTATTTATTGTCCAACTTTCACATGCATATGATGTTATTGAAAATTGCTTGGGTCAGGAGTACCTTAGTCCTCAGACTAACATCTTTGCTCTTGAACTCTTTAAAGAGGTCTTATGCAGCATGTTTGTCTAATGCAGTACGCCATTTGATTTCTTGACTGCTGCTTCCATGAACGTTGATGGTTGGTCTGAGCAAAATGAAGTCTTGCACAACTTCAATCTTCTCACCATTTATCTTGATACTATTTATTGATCCAGGGGTGATGAGTTTTGTTCTCTTTACACTAAAATACAGTTCATGCTGAAGGTTGTGGTCTTTGATCTTTACCAGCAAGTATTCTAAGTCCTCCTTGCTTTCAGCAAGCAAGGTCATATCATCTGTATAATTCAGGTTGTTAATGAGTCTTCCTCCAACCCTAATGCCAGGTTTTCCTTCAAATAATTGACATTCTCTAATTATTTGCTCAGCATACAGATTGAATAAGTATGGTGAAAGAATACAACCCTGGTGAATATCTTTCCTAATTTTAAACCATTTAGTATTCCCTTGTTCTGGTCTGTGTACAGGTTTCTCTTGAGCACAATTAAGTGTTCTGGGATACTCATCCTTTACAATGTTGTCTATAGCTTGTCATGATCCACGCAATCAAAAGCCTTTGCATAGTCACTGAAGCACAGGTAAACTTCTTTCTGATATTATCTGCTTTCAGTTGAGATCTGAATTATATCCTTCATTCCACATCCTCATCTGAATCTGGGTTGAACCTCTGGCACTTTCCTGCCAATGTACTGTTGCAGCCACTTTTAAATTATATTGTATGATGATTTCCACATTCCTTTGTGTCACCTGTCTTTGAAATGGGCACAAATATGGATCTCCTCCAATCAGTTGGCTAGGTAGCTGTCTTCCAAATTTCTTGGCATAGAAGAGTGAGTGCCTCCAATGCCACATCAGTTTGTTGAAATAGATCAATATGTATTCTATCAATTCCATCAATTGTTCTTTGCCAATGACTTCAGTATACCTTGGACTTCTTTAGTATCATTTGCTCTCGATCATATGCAACCTTTTGAAATAGTTGAACACTGACCATTTCTTTTGGTACAGTGACTGTGTATTCCTTCCATCTTCTCTTGGTGTTTTCTGCATCATTCAATATTTTCTCCATAGATTCTTCAATCTTGCAAGTCGAGGTTTGAATTTTTTCTTCAGTTACCTTAGCTTGAGAAATGCTGAGCGTGTTCTTAACTTTTGGTTTTCTAACTTCAGATCTTTGTACATTGCATTTTAATATTTGACTTTGTCTTCTTCAGCTGCCCTTTGAAATTTTCTATTCAACTCTTTCACCTCCTCAGTTCTTCCATTTGTGTTAGCATCTCTATGCTGGAGAGCAAGTTTCAGAGTCTCTTTTGACATCATTTTGATTTTTTTCTTCTTTCTTACCCTCTTTATGACATCTGTCTTTCTTGCAGTTTGATATTCTTGATGTCATACTACAACTCTGCTGGTCTTCAGTACTTACTGTCTAATGCATCAAATCTGTTACTGAGATGATCTTTAAATTCAGGTAGGACATGTCCAAGGTCATAATTTGACTTTGGGGTACTTGTTTTAATTTTCTTCAGCTTTAGCCTGAACTTGCATGTGAGCAATTGATTATCTTGTCTTGTTTTGATTGGTGATATGCAATTTTCCCATTGTCTCTTTCCACAGATGTAGTGAATTTGATTTCTGTGTATTAAATATGGTGGGTCTATGTGTATATCAATCTTTGATACGTTTTTAATAAGGTACTTGCAATGAGGAAGTCATTGGTCTTGAAAAATTATATCAATGTGATTTTCAGCATCAGTTCTATCATCAATGTCATATTTCCCAAAGAATGATCCTCTTTGTTTCCAATATTAGCATTCCAATCATCAGTAATCATCAATACATCTTGATTGCCTGTTAGATTAGTTTCAGACTGAAGAAGTTGGTAGAATTCTTCAATTTCATCACAACTGGCTTTAGTGGTTGGTATATAAATTTGATTAATAGTTGTGCTAACTGGTCTTCCTTGTTATTGTACTTCAAGGTAGATCTTGAAATGTTCTTTTTGATGATGAATGCACATTATTCATCTTCAATATGTGATTCCCGGCACAGTAAACTATGAGGTTGTCAGATTCAAAATGACTGATACAAGTCCATTTCATCTTATCTAATGCCTAGGATACTAGTGTTTATGTGTTCCATTTCAGTTTTGACAACTTCTAATTTTCCTAGATTCATATTTCATACATTCCATGTTCCAATTATTAACTGATGTTTACAGCTGTTTCTCCTCATTTTGAGTAATAGTTATATTACTTGATCTCTAAGGTGTTTATGGCCCCCAAAGACATTACATATGTGCCCCATCAGCAAATCAAAGTCAGGAAAGCTTTACTCTGTTAACTTTATCACGGTCAACTTTACTTTGAAGAGGCAGCTCTTCCCCAATCATACTTTGAGTGCCTTCCAACCTGGGGGGCTCATTTACTGGCACTTTATCTGACAATATTCTAGTGTTCTTCATCATTTCTAGTATTTAATATTCTAGTACTATCTGAAAGTGTTTTACTGCTATTCATAACGTTTTCAGTGACTAAATATAAGGAAGTTGTTCATCTCTCCTTCATCCTAATCTGTTTTAGTCAGAAAACTCATCTGAAACCTGTCCACCATGGGTGGTCCTATTGGTATTTAAAATACTGGTGGCATAGTTTCCAGAATCACAGCAACATGAATGTTGCCACAGTATGACAAACTGACAGATGAGTCATGGTTTCACAGCATAATATGTAGACATGTATAATATATAGATATATATTTGCTGAATGTGAAGAGGACTCAAAAACCACAGCCTTCAGTACGGATTGCATCTCAATGTAAAGAAAACAAAAATTTTCACTACTGGGACAAACAACAATATTCTTATCAATGGAGAAAAATTGAAG
The DNA here is from genome assembly GCF_000296735.1 of Chrysochloris asiatica. NCBI lineage: Eukaryota > Metazoa > Chordata > Mammalia > Afrosoricida > Chrysochloridae > Chrysochloris > Chrysochloris asiatica. The sequence goes on from NW_006408530.1 coordinate 19,811,096, forward strand.
TTGTCAAGGACTTCATTCTTCTTGGATCAACTATCACACTCACGGAAACAGCAGTCAAGAGATCAAACGAAATATTGCATTAGGCAAATCTGCTGCACAAGACCTTTTTAAAGCGTTGAAGAGCAAAGATGTCAGCTTGAGGACTAAGGTGTGCCTGACCCAAGCCATGGTATTTTCAATAACCTCATATGCATGTGAAAGCTGGACAGCGAATAAGGAAAACTGTAGAAGAATTGACGCATTTGAGTTATGGTGTTGGAGAAGAATATTGAAATTGACATGAACTGCAAAAAGAGCCAACAGATCTGTGTTGGAAGAATTACAGCCAGAGTGCTCTTTGTAGGCCAGAATGGCCAAACTTTTCTATCATACTTCAGACATATTGTCTGGAGGGACCAAGCTGCTGGAGAAGGATATCATGTTTGGTAGGGTAGAGGGTCAAAAAAGAAGTGGAAGACCTCCAGTGAGATGGATTGGCCAAGTGGCAGCATCAATGGGCTCAAGCATGGCAACAATAGTGAGGTTGGCCCAGGATCAGGCAGTGTTTCGTTCTGCTGTACATAAGGTCGCTATGAGTCAGTACCAACTCCATGGCGCCTAACAACAAAATATTTGGGCCACATTGTAGTGAGTGATCAAGATCTAAAAATAAACTAATGCTGTTTAAAAGAAAAACAAGTACAAGTTCAGTCACATTTTATTCATCTTGCATCACACTTCTATATTGGATACTGGTGATCAAATGAAAGTTGTCATGGTTATACTAATAGTTACATTACTTGGTCTTTAAAGTGTTTATGACTACTAAAGACATTATATTATCAGGCTGCATGTCTGTCTAAAATTACAGTCTGGCTTGAATAACTCCTAACATTATTTCTGACATGTCGAGCAAAGTTAACATAAAACCAATGGTAAAATAGCTGTTAGAACTAAAAGGTCTTCAATTTCTCTTTCCAAAAATGTTACTTGTTAAAATGTTTTGTGAGAAAGTATCTGCCTTGTGTTCCCAATGTTGCTAGATGTTAAATAAATATATGCTGATTAACAACAACAACAAAAAAGTTGCTTTGGCAACTTTCTTATTAAAATGCATTTGTAACCCCCATCTGTCGTGAAAGTTTTGAAAAGTTTGTTTACTTTGGATAGCAGCCTTATCCAGGGTTACCCTAGCAAACAATGATAGCAGTCTTCAGAAGTTGTGTGAGGAACAAGCCACTAGGGATCCATTTTTGTTTTAATTGGCACACACAAACACTTTTCTGGTCTGTCAAGAAGATCAAGCTAATATGCATGGAGGGTGTTATATTCTCAGCTTTGGGGAGCAGTAAAGCTCCCTTTATTTAAGTAATTTAAATGATAGACTGCAAAAACTTTGCAAGTCAGAAAAATGTTTTATACTTTCTTTGGGAATATTTGTTTTAAGCAACGAAAATGTTCTACATATCTAAAGATGTTGAACCTTATGTTATAATTACTCTGTTTCTTCTGACTCCATGAAATGTTCCTAAATCCACATGCTACTCAGTAAGCCAGGCCACCAATGGATCCTGCATTTCCACAACTCCCCCTGTGTTAACAAATGTGTGTTCATTAGTTTCCAGATGTTTATTGGATATGTTTTCAATGTGTTGGGGTTGATTGATTTGCATGTACATTTATTGGAACCCTCAGCGGTATCATCATATCAAAATAACCTGCCCATGTAAGCAATTTCTTATTTAATGGAAAGTAAACAAATGGTAACCTACATATACCGCAGATCTCAAGTGCATTCTGAAATCTAAGATTTAGAAGCAACCTTTCAAGAAACAGTGCTTCTTAATTGAAATTGAGCTGTACCTTTGACACCCAAATAACTTCATCTCTACATTCTTATAACACAGATTGCTTCTGCATAATAACATCAGCTCTGTAGTAAACATTCTCACTTCATATCATCTGTCCACTCCAACTTTTGGTTTACTAACAAAATACCTAAATCTCAAATTCACATCAAAGGGAATACCTGTTGTCTTTTGCCTTCATTAATTCATTTATTCACCAAAACAAACAAGAGAATAAACAAAAACTTACACTCATTCTTTTATCTGTAGTAAATATTTTAAGTACTGAGAAAAAGTCTTCTCAATATTCATGAAAGAATACTATTCAAGCAATTAGGAGATTAGCAGTTTCCACTGTTTTGTAGTCAGCTATACCAAAACTTTTGCCTCTAGTGCTTATATGATAAAGACTGAAAAAGTGACTAATTGAAGTAGCTGGCATATAAAGACATTAACTTAGACAGTTTTATTGCTCTTAAAGTTAGTTTCTAAGCTTGGGATAGTGGTTGTCTCTAGATAAACTAATCATGCTAGAACTCTGGCATTGCTGGTACACACTAGTCACTCACCTCCAACCACAGAGCAGCTTCAACCCTTACCCATCTAAACTAGGTTCTAATTATGCGTGGCATTTGGCAATCAGCTATCATTTCTAAATTGAAGTTATTTTTTATTACGTCTGTCATTATTTGAGTAATGCCCAACTTAAACTTTTAAAACCAATTCAAAAGTGTTACATAAAATATTTCTTGCCGCAATTATACTGATATGTTGTGTATTCTTCCACACTTTTCAGACCATGTATAGACATTATTTGTATCTATATAAGGAGACTTTAAAATGTTTGTGGAAAAATAAAATTAAAAGGTAATGGATTTTTTTCCCCAAAACTTTTAAGCTCCTTTTCTATCTGTATTTATGTTGTTGTTGAGTTTGTTCCAAGTCATAGCGACCCTGTATAGGGTTTCTGAGGAGCTGCTGGTTGGTTTGAACTACCAACCTTGCAGTCAGCAGTACAATGCTTATCCAACAGTGCCACATCAGGACTTCATGTATGTATGTATGTATGTATGTATGTATGTATGTATGTATGTTGTGTGCATGTTGGTGTGCCGTGGAGTTGGTTCCGACTCATCCTGCACCTGAGTATGAGGTTAGCAGCATGACTCTATCAGTGTTTCATATATATATATATATATATAGTTGTTGTTGTTAGTGCCATCAAATTGGTTCCAACCCATAACTGACCCTGTATAAGGATTCT
>NW_006408530.1:19814285-19816341 GCF_000296735.1 Chrysochloris asiatica
AGACTTGTCTTAATTTTCTTCAGCTTCAGTTTGAATTTGCATATGAGCAATTGATAGTCTGTTCCACAATCTGCCCCTGGCCTTGCTTTGGCTGATGATATGGAGCTTTCCCACTGTCTCTTTCCACAGATGTAGTCAATTTTATTTCCGTGTATTCCATCTGGTGAGGTCCACATGTATAATCATATCTTATTCTGTCTAATGAAGGTATTTGAAATTAATAAATCACTGGTTTTACAGAATTCTATCATGCATTCTCCAGCATCATTTCTATCACCAAGGACATATTTTCCAAATACTGATCCTTCCTCTTTGTTTCCAACTTTTGTACTCCAATCATCAGTAATGATCAATACATCTTGATTGCATATTTGATCAATTTCAGGTTGAAGAAGTTGGTAGAATTCTTCTATTTCTTTCTCACTGGCTTTAGTGGTGTGGTTGGTGGATGACAATTGTTGACATTTTGGTTAGCACTCCAGTGCTTTACCTATGTGTCTTTAGGGCTTCTTATTGAGTAACAGTAGAAATAAAAATATAATAAAATGTAATTAAATTTTCTTGAATCAAATGAAAATGAAAACACAACATATCAAAGTGTAATACTTAAGGTTTTGTGTCAACTTAACTACACGAGGCTGCTCAGTGGTTTGGCAGTTAAGATGTCATAATCCCCCAATAGGAGTGCAAATATAATTAACTCCATGATGAGAACTGTTGTGAGCAGACAATCATTTGAAGGAAATTTCCTCTGGGGTGTGACCTGCTTCCAATATATTGAACACTCAAGCAAAACATCTTTGCTTTCTGCTGGGTCAGGAGCCTGCATCTGGCCCATTATCTTGACTTGAGCCAGTGACCTGCTCTACTGCTTGTAGGTGATTGTCAGCAGCCTGCTGTCTTACCAGCTGACCTGCTGATCTTGGTTCATCTGACCAATAGACTTGGGACTTTACCTCTACACCTCTGTGAGCCATTTTCTTAATGTACATAGCTCTTTGTATACAAGTTTCAATGGTTTTGTGTCTCTAGAAAACCCAACTTAACACACAAAATCTTTGAGACACAGCTAAAGCAGTTTTCAGAAGAAAATTCATAGTAATAAATGTACACATCAGAAAAGAACCAAATCATACCTTAACCCAACAACTCAAACAATTAGAAAGATAACAGGAAAAACCCTACTGTCATCAGAAGAAAGGAAATAACAGGTTTTCATAGAAATAAATGACATAAAAAATAAAGAAAACTAAATAGAATCAACGAGACTTGTTGCTGTTGTTAAGTACTATTGAGCAGTTGGTGTGTTTGAACTCACAGCCTTGTGGTTCAAAGTCCATTGCTGATCCTACTGAGCCACACCAGGAGTTCTCAACAAGACTAGAAGTTGTTTTTTGAAAGGATAAACAAAATGGACAAATCACTGGCACATTTAACAAAGGAATAGAAGAAGAAGCAAACAATATGAATAAGAAGTGAAGTAGGCAATGTCACAACAGTACTGACTGAAATAAAAAGGATGATGACCAAATACAGTGGAGAACAGTACTCCAATAAATTTGAAAACAAAGAAGAAATGAAATTTCTCATAAATCCATCTACTTACGAACCCTTGATCTTTGACAAAAGGCAAGAAACTATTAAATGGGGAAGAGACAGTTTACTTAACAAACAGTGCTGGCAAAACTTGACATCTATTTGAAGAAAAATAAAAAAGGATCTATATATCACACTAAACACAAAAGCTAACTCTAAATGGATCAAAGAGCTAAATGTAAAATCTAAAAAAAAATAGAGTAAGTTTGGGTGCTCCATTACATGGCAAAAACATACTGTCAAATGTATCAAAAAATTCACAAAAGCAGAAGAAAAACTAGATAACTGGATCATCTTAAAAATTATACATTTATATGTATTAAAAGAAGTCACCAGAAGAACGAAATTGAAATTACAGAATTGGGAAAAAAAAAAAAAAAAAAGCTTTGGCAAAGATATATCAGACAAATAGCTGATTTCTAAAATTTATAGAAAACTTCAATACCTGAAAAACAAAAAA
>NW_006408530.1:19816441-19825623 GCF_000296735.1 Chrysochloris asiatica
AGTTGTTGTTGTTAGTGCCATCAAATTGGTTCCAACCCATAACTGACCCTGTATAAGGATTCTGAGGAAATGCTGATGAGTTTGAACCTCTGACCTTGTGGTTCAAACCGATTTTGTATTGTAGTGAATTAACCTGCAGCACCACACCAGGATGTTGTTGTTGTTAAGTACCATCGAGTGGATTCTGACACATAGCAACCCTGTATAGGGTTTCCAAGGGGCAGCTGGCGAGCTTGAACCACTGACCCTGCAGTTCAAACAACTTTGCAGTCTGATACATTAGCTCACAGCTCCACACTAGGACTATATATGTTCCTTTGGTGAGAGATTGTTATTTGTTGTTATTTTTTAATGTTTTATTATGATTTGAAGGCAAGTGGCAAGTTTACAGAACAATTTGATTTTCCATTTAACAATTCATACATATTTTGTTTAGTGACATTGATTACAATAATCACAATGTAACTGCACACTTTTACTTCCACCCTGTGTTTCCTGTTTCCATTCTTCCTTTTTTCCTATCCCTTCCTGCCTTCTGAGCTTTCTCCTTATGCAAATGCTAGCCTTTTGATTGTGTAAGTTTGCTTGTCCTAAGGAGTGCATACCTTCTTGATGCTATTGTTCACCGTTTAGAACTGGCTATTGTGTGCCTGATTGTTGAGCAGAGACAGTGAGTTAAGTTCCAGGCCTGACTGGTGTCTAAGGCTTACAGTCGTGGGGGTTTCACCCGTTTCTATCAGATCAGAAAGCCTGTGCATATATGTTTATATTTCAATGAACATATTGTGTAAAATGTTATGGAATTGTTTATGCATCTATAGTTGAGCGTCGGTCCCTGGTCATAGCGATCCTGTATAGGATTTCTGAGGAGAGAGAGGCTGGTGGGTTTGAACCACTGTTTTTGTGTTTATCAGTCTAGCACTTATCCTATGGCACCACACCAGGAAGTCTCCAATTACCATCATCTCGCACATTGATTTAATCTTTTTGATATCTATGACTTGGTTCCAACTCATAGTGACCCTGTATAGGGTTTCCAAGTAGTGGTTGGTGGGTCTGAATCACCAACCTTGCAGTTAGCAGTCCGATGTTTAACTTGCAGCACCACACCAGGACCTCCCCAAATCCAGTCTTTCCTCTTCTAGTCCACACTCCAATTACAACTCAAGTGATCTCACTGAAATTTGCATATGATCATGGCATTCCTCTGTTTTAAACCATCCTAAGATTACCCACAGGTGTCATATATACTGTACTACAAACTCTTTACTTCTGTCTCCAAGGTCCTATGTACTCTGGCACACAGTCTCCTCCTGCAGCTTCCTCACGTCTGTCTACATTTTCCCTTGCATCTCTAGCATCTAGCCATACTGAAATTTTTTTTTTGTTATTCAGATGCTCCAGACAAATGATCATTTATTCCCTCCAGTAGATTGTTCCCACAACACCGAACCTTCTGACACTTTCTATCAAATCGCTCAAATCAGTTTAGCTGTTATTTCTTCAGAAAAGGCTTTTATGCAATAGATACACAGGCATTGTTGCTAACATTGTTTGGGCCAAATCTGACTCATCCCAACCCTACGTACAACAGATTGAAATGCTGTCCAGTCTTGAGCCATTGCTGCAGCGATTGCGTCAATCCATCTCGTTGGGTGGTCTTCCTTTTTTTCTCTGACCCTCTATATATTACAAAATATGGTGTCATTTTTCAGTGCCTGGTCTCGCTTGATAACCAAAGTACATGTGACAGAGGCTTACTATGCTTGCTTCTAAAGAGCATTCTGACTGTACTTCTTCTATTTATTTGTTCTTCAGTCAATGATATATTCAATATTGTCTGTCAACACCATAATTCAAATACATTAATTCTTCTTCAATCTTCCTTCTTCATTGTCCAGCATTTGCATGCAAATTAGGTGACTGAAAATACCATATCTTGGGTCAGGCTCACCTGAGTCTTCAAATGAATTCTCAGGCATACCTGAGAGATATTGCAGGTTTGGTTCCAAACCACAGCAATAAAATGAATATAGCAATAAAGTGTGCTACATGAATTTTTTGGTTTACCAGTGAATATAAAATTTATATTTATATAATAACTTACATTAGACTGCTGTCTATTAAGTGTGCAATGTTGTCGCTGTTGTTCTTAAGTGCTATCAAGTTGGTTTTGATACATAGAAGCCCTGTATAAGGTTTCCAAGGAGTAGCTGGTGGATTTGAACTGCCAATGTTGTGGTTAGCATTCCAGTACTTACCTACAGTGCAACACCAGCATTATTAAAATGTTTGAAAAATTTTGAGAATTACCAAAATGTGACAAAAGACATAAAGTGAATGCATGTTGTTGTAAAAAAAATAGTGCCAAAAGACTTGCCTATCACAGAGTTGCCAACAACCATTAGTTTATAAGAATGCAATATATGTGACACTTCATATGGCAAAGTGCAGTAGAATGAGGTATATGCCCGTATCTCCTGTTTACTCCTGCAATATCTTAAATCGTCTTTTGTCGTAGTCATATTGTTCTCCATTGCAATGCTCAGTACAACCACTAGACTATAACCACTCAGAAGCCAAACACAATTGTCTGTCTAATCAATGCCTAGCTGAACAATTCATACATAAAAGGCCTGAAATAATAGATAGATATATCATCTCTACTCCACTCATTTCAGTGAATGCATATTTCATTGCTTCATATGCCATAGTATGTTTATTTAGCTCTTTTTTTCCATTTTAATATTATGAAAAAGATTGAACCATACCTGGACTTTTTCAGACAATATAAGTAGTTTATTCTGACATCTACTGATACCACTTAGAACAGAACAGAAAAAAATCATTTTTAGGCTGGCAACAATAGTCTGAAGACTACTTTTCCATTAGTCAAAAATCTTAGCTTTCAGACAATAGGACCAACTTGGAGAGATCAGGGAGCACTAATAGCATGTCTGCATTTGAATGCATATCCCTAGTACAGAACGTCCTTCACACTTAGCATATATAAAAACAGACACACTCATACGTATTTCAGATTATCCAGAATTCGCACTCTATGCATGGATCTTTCTAAATGAAAGCTGACAGTGTGGGAAATTGGAACCAAGTTAAAATTTCAAGGGTTAATTCTTCGTTAAATGAGTCAAATCTTCAGAGGTCCTCAAAGACGCAAAGATGTCCACTGCTGGCTTATCAGTGTTGTATCCATTAATTTCACTGAACTTGACTGTTAATGTTAAAAGTACTTAGTTAAATTAGAGAATGTTGTTATTGTTAAGTACCATGGAGTCAGTTCCGACTCATAGTGACCCTGCACAGGGCTTCCGAGCCTACAAATATTTACAGGAGCAGAAAGCCTTATCTTTCTCCAGCGGAACAGCTGGTAGTTTCGAACTGCTGACCTTGAGGTTCGCAGCCCAATTCGTAACCACTACGCTACCAGAGCTGGTGACAATAATTATGTTACCTTTTTTTTTTTTTTTTTTAACTTAGAAACGTTTGTTAATTTTAAGACACAGCCTTAAGCAGAAGAAGGTATTGTTGCCATTAATTTGTTACTCACATGTCTCCTATTAATAAATGCTGAGATTGCACCGCAAGAATAGAAGATGTTGAAGTATGTAAGTATCTCTATGCTATTGTAACATATTTGGCCATGATTATGAGTGTTTATAAAACATTCAAGGATTGTTCCATGTCTACTTACATTAATGAGAACACCTGTTAACTTTAGTGCTATACAGACTTATTTGCATCAGATTCAGGTTTTTGCATACTGTACATCACTTTTTGAAACAATTAGATGCTTATAGAGAAATATAGCTGAGAGAAAAACAGCAGCTTGAATGCCTTCCGGCTCAAGAAAATTCAGCTCCAGGTTTCAGTGAAAAACAGAAATCTGCTGAATTACAATACTGCCAGTTAGAAGTGAATGTAGGTGTATTTCATATTTTTTACATTTAGAGAACAGAAGATACATATAAAAATCTGTGCTTTAATCTTCAAGTAAAATTATAGCCAACTGAGATGGTTTCCAGACAAGGTTGCCAAGAAGAAAGGGAATGACAATTCTTAAGATCTTCAGTGATCTTGGGGACCTCCTGACCAAAGTTGACCTCTTGACCAGGCTACAAGTTGAATAACTCCAGATCTTTCTACTGAATGAGGAACTCTGGAAGAAGCTCTCCAACTTGTGATGTTTCTAAACCTTGCCATACAACCCTTTTTATGTAAGGGCAGAGCTGATAGAGTAATAGAGTTGAGGACCCCTCTGAGTCAGTCACTTTTAGGGCTGCTGATCACAGCATTGCCAGAACCTATTAATTTCAAAAATACTTCTTATTCTCTTTACAGAAGCCAGCTAGTCTGTCTTATTCACTGCTCAGAGAAAATAGTCACAACTTTCATAGGTCCCACTCTATTGACACATCTGTTTGCCACTCCCTATAAGACATTAACACTTTTGTGGTTTAAATATTTTCAGTTATTGAAAAGAGAGCACTTGCATAAATCTGAGGATTCACAGCCTCTATTATCATCATTATATTTAAGAGGTGCAATATTTACATCAAAATGACTCAGTTGGTGATATATTCTAAAGATAAATGTGTATTTATGATCTGTAGGAAAAGTGTGATTTATAACTATTTTGTCAGACATAAACAGAGTATCTCTGTGTTATACTAGTAAACAAAGATTAGCCAGGGTGCAGATGAACTATTCCCACAGAGATTGATGCCACTTTGTCCTGAAAATGAAGGGTCTGGGAATGGAACAATTGAACACAAGAAAGAATATGTAATTCTCTTTCTGGTTTCTAACTATAATCTGAGCAGAATAAAAAATATTAGGGGGACATTTGGGGATCAACTAGTGAATTTTTATTTTCTGGTATCAAAACTATATAATTTAAGAAGTAAAAATATCATAGAAAAAATTTTGAAGTTCTGTTGACTAAGAGCTTGAAGATCTAAACTTTACTCTTGATAAAATAATACCATCATCCATTAAGGGTGAGAGATTTGGCATATATATTTAATAAGGAAGATTGAATAAGGAGACATGTCTTCATTTTAAAGAATTATAGGGTTCAATAAATTGAGAATATTGAAAGTATTCTTGAAATGTGAGGAAAAGTATAATTCTGCCCATTGGAAGAAAAAATTTCTATTTACTCAAAATGATTATCTTGAAAGTGGTAATTTAGTTAATGATATTTTAAAAATGTGAATGTATGCTAGACAATGAAATCTATCTATAGAGTGACAGGTAACACACTTAATGGACATATCTGGAACAACACGCCACTGCATGCTGTGGCTGTTAGCTACCATCAAGCTGATTTCTAACCCATGTGTGTGGGCAAGATACATTTAACACATCTGGATCTACACCAAAATTATATTTTCATTGGAAATAGAATCACTTAAAAATAATAAACTTAAAATATTGGTTGAATTTAAGACAAAAGGAGAACTATTGATAACTATACCAGAATAATAGGTGTAAACCTGGTCTATTCTGTGAATATCAGGACATATTGATTCAAAACACTGAAGAGTCATTCAGGCACCACTGATCTCTAGGCACCTAGTGAATATTTACTCTGGGTTCAATTCTAAGAATTATGAGGTATAAAGAAGAAGTTTGCCATTACCCTAGCTCTTAAGCCTGTAATATTGTATGGCATGCAAGATCAACACACACACATACTCAACCAGTTAGAAAGCGACATTTAAATCATAACTCAAGATAGGGCACATTATTAATTTTATTTAACAAACAAAAATTTCTCATAGGGTAGACTGAGGTACTCAGGGAAAAATACTTAAATAATGATTGTACAAGGACTACTGGTGTGGCACTGCAGGATAAACACCAGACTGCTAACCATAAGGTTGGTGGTTCAAACCTACCAGATGCTCCTTTGAAACCCTATACAGGGTCACTATGAGTTGGAACTGACTTGAGGGCACTTCACAGCAACAGCAGTGAGATTTAGTGAATGAAACGACGAGAGGAGGGTAGCACAGATGATGGGAGCTAACTGTACAACAGCTTAGACGTAAGCAATACTATAACATCTCTAGAGTACATTAAGAAGCCCTTTCTTAGCTCGCATCTCTTCACTCACCACTGAAATGTGGGTGTTTCTCAGCATTCTCTCCTTTAGAGGCACTCTCCTGAATTACCCACTCTAAAATTTTTAATTCAGTTACAAACTGAGAAGTTTGTAATCTATATTTCTAGTTCAGATGTCTCTCTTGGCATCTAATTCCAGCTTGGGACATTATAATTTCTGGCCTAATCTGCCTACTGTCCTGTCTGTTTATTAAAATCCATACTCTATATCCACTCACTAGTGAGTTCCTAATTTAACTGATATCATAATCACTCCTAGAGATTGCTATAAGCACATTTTCTCATGCTCTCTGGGACTTCAAAAATCAGACACTGGAGTTGGGACCTAGGAATCTGTTTGTTTGTAGGACATCTTGAAAGTCACTCTGTGTTAGTGTGCTGCTTTAGACTATAGCTCTATCCAAACACATGTCTGTCACTAGTCATTTAAAAGTAACTGAATGGATTCTGGTTGTCCTCAGGATCGAATCCAAATACATTAATAATGATTACTAATGTCATTGGGAAATGACCTCCATCTTGCCAACTCTTTCTCTTCACTTCCTCTATGTATTGACCATATAACTTTAAGTAAGTTATTTAAAATTCTCGTGTTTCAATGTCTTCACCTATTCAATGAGGAAAATAATAGTACATTTATTCATAGAGTCATTGAAAAGATTTTCTAAGATATAATTTTGGAAAAAAAATTAGTGTAGTGCCTAGCACATAGTAAGTTGTCAAAAATATTGTCATTACTGTTGTCATATGGTCAATTGATTAATTGATTATCTCCTAGATATTTTCAAACTCCTTCTCTTCTTTCAGGAAACTACTCAGAAAACATTCATTTTCAGAACAGGTTTTTGCCAAGCTCTGGAGGTCAAAACTAGCAGCTTCTCCGTATCCCAGAATGGCATGCATCTTACTTCTTGTCAATCTTTACTACACTCCAAGTCCCCTATGCTGGTGTGGCACTATAGCATAAGCACTAGATTGCAAGGTTGGTTTGAGATGCAAAGTCAACAGTTAAAGCTCACCGGTCTTTCCTCAGAAAAATAAGCTTCAATAAAAATATACCCGATTTGTTGGAAGAAAAATCCCTAATTTCATGAACGATGAAACACATATATTCAAGAAGTTCAATGAACCTTAAATAGTATTGACCCCAAAAGAAAATCTCCAAGACATATTATAATCAAATATGTTTGTACAAAACAGCTTGTAAAAAACAAACGTTATCTACAAAGGAGAGTCAATAAGACTAATCTCTGTTTTTTCAGTAGAAGCCACATAGGCAAGAAGGAACTGAGATGACACACATAAAAGGCTGAAAAAAAACAAACACATTGTTAAGCAAGAATTATGTATCCAGCAAAATCGCCCATCAAATATAACGGCTAAATTAGGGCATTTTCAGATCATCAGAAATTAAGAGGGCTAATAAAAGCCAGACCAACCTTACAAGAAAGGCTAAAGGGGATCCTTTGGAAGAGGAAAATTGGTAACTAATACACACAATCACCTTATATGGAAACAAATCCATATATATGTACCAAAGTAAAGTAAATCTACTTTACTGAAAATAGGAAAACAAATGTCAACTTGTAGATGACAAGCACCGCAAAATAAAAAGAGGGAATTATGTAGTTTGTGAACTTCCAAATGGAGAGGAAGTCAAGACAATTTCAAGATAGACTGGATTGTTTTAAATTTGAGAAGATGACAACAAAATACAATGTAATGTCAAAGAAAATTATTATACTTTATCAAAAGAAAAAATAATAAAATTTTAGTAAACACTAAAACAACTAAAATGATAGAAATAGTTAGAAAATCCATAAACAAAATAAACTCAGCAAATTATATGGAACACTCAATTATCAACACCACAACATACAAAAACAAAATAGAAACAGAGAAAAGTGACAGCATATAGATCTATCAATTATTATACTGGAAATTAATTGATTAAGTGCACTAGACAAGACATAAAAGTAACAGAATAGATAAGAAAATATGATCCATCAACATGCTGTATATAAGAGACACACCATAGATACAAAGACAACAAAAAGTCAAGGATACAAAAGCATATATCAAGCAAATGGCAACAAAAAAGGGCAAGGAAGGCAATATTAATTTCTGATTAAAATAGACTTTAAGGGAAAAACCAGGAAAATATGAGGGACATCATTTGATTAAAGGGTTAATTCAATAAGAAAACTGTTGCTGCTGCTGTGTGCCATCAGGTCGGTTCCTATTCACAGCAGCCTTGTATAGAGTTTCCAAGGCTGTAATCTTTATTGGAGCACAAAGCCTCATTTTTCTCCAGTGGAGTGGCTGGTGGATTTGAATTGCTGACCTAGCAGTTAGCAGCACAATACATAACCCATTACTTTACCAGGGATCCTTATGATAATATTTCAAATACACACCCAGTGACAGAACCCTTGAGCACATGTAGAAAATTTTCTATGTAAGAACGAGAAAATAGCAAGAAGCTTGACCAAGATACAGACAATCCAAACAACATAACCAACTAACTAGAACTCATAGTTGTAAACAGAAAACTCTACCTAACAATCTCAAAATATACCCTCTTTTCCAGTGTACATGGAACATTCTCCAGATCATATGTTAAACTACAGATTGAGACTCAATACATTTTAAAACACTGAACTACAGTAAAATATCTTCTCAGATCACAATGCTATAATAGATACCAACATCAGGGAGAGTAAGGGAAAAAAATCACACATATGGAAACTGAATAATACCCAGCTTAAATGTTCCTGGGTAATAAACCCAATGTTGTTATCAACCCTAAAGGCTAGAGTAGACCTGCTCCACAGGGTTTCTAAGGCTGTAAATTTTTACAAAAGCAGACTACCTCACCTAACTCCTGTGGTGTGGTTTTTGTTGTTGTTGTTGTTAGGTGCCATTGAGTCGGTATCAACTCATAGTGACCCTATGTAAACAGAACGAAACACTGCCCAGTCCTGGGCCAATCTCACAATTGTTGCCACGCTTGAGCTCATTGATGCTACCATTTT
>NW_006408530.1:19831024-19841641 GCF_000296735.1 Chrysochloris asiatica
AAGCGAACAAATCTTTGTCAGAAGAACTATAGTCAGAATGCTCACTAGAAGCCAGGATGGTGATACTTCATTTCTTACACTTCAGACATATTATCAGGATGGACCAGTCCCTGGAGAAGCACATTGTGCTTGCTAAAAGAGGAAGACCCCCAAGGAGATGGATTGGCACAGTGGCAGCAGCAATGGGCTCAAGTGTAGCAGCAATTGTGAGGATGGCACAGGACCAGGCAGTGTTTAATTCTGTTGTGCATAGGGTCTCTATGAGTCAGTACCAACTCAATAGCACCTAACAACAACAAACAACAATCACTTATTCATTGCAGATACACTTTTTTCAACAACATTAATGGTAGCTATACACGTGGACTTCAGCACATGGAATACAACAGATATCAAATTGACTACCTAAGTGGGAAGAGACAATGGAAAAGCTCAATATCATAACTCAAAACAAGGCCAGTGCTGACTGAAACAGACCATCAATTGCCAATTGCTCATAAGCAATTTCAGATTGAAGCTGCAGAAAATTAAAGAAGTCCATGAAAGTCAAAATATAGTCTTGAATATATACCATCTGAATTTAGATATCATCTCAAGAACAGGTTTTATGCATTAGACACTAATGCTGAAAAACTGGAGTTGTGGTATGGCATAAAAAACATCATCCATAAAGAAAGCAAGAGGTCACTAAGAATATAAGGGAGAAAGAAAAACAAAAAAAACAAAAAACCTACATGCATGTCAGAAGAGACTGAAAATGCTCTTGAATAAACAATAGGGAAGAATGAGGAAGTAAAAGAGCTGAACAGAACATGTCAAAGTGCATTTTAGAAGATCAAAGAAAACTATTATAATGAAATGTGCCAAGACCTGGAGTTACATTATAAAACCAAAAGAGAAGAACATGCTCAGCATTTAGCTGAAAGAATTGAAAAAATATTCAATCCTTTACTTTCAAGATTGATTGATTCTATGGGCAAAATATTGAATACAGGAAACGTGATTTAGGAAGCATTAAAAAGATGGAAGGTATACAGAGTCACTGTACCAAAAAGATTGGCTGATTCTTAACCATTTCAAGAGGCAGCATTTGACAAGAACTAATAGTATTGAAGGAAGATGTCTAACCAGAGCAGAAGGCAACGAAGAAAAACAAAACTCCAGGAATTGATAGAATACAAATTGAAATCTCTCAACAAACGGATGTAAATATATTTGCATGGAGATGCTCACTCATCTATGCCAAGGGATTTGGAAGAGAGCTGCCTGGTCAACTGATTGGAAGAGATCCCTATTTGTGCTCATTCCAAAGAAAGTTTACTCAGCAGAATGTGAAAATCATCGTGATTACGAATCGTGCTGCGAACCACAAGGTCAGCAGTTGGAAACTACCAGTTATTCCAGGGGAGAAAGATGAGGTGTTTTGCTCCTGTAAAGATTTACAGCCTCGAAAACCTTGTACAGGGTTGCAATGAGTCAGAATCAACCCATGGCACACAGCCACATCACATGTAAGCACGATTTTGCAAAAGATAATTCAAATTCAAGCTGATTCGGAATAGGACATGGTTATCATTGCTGATAGCAGTTGGATCTTAGCTAAAAGCAGAGAATACCCGAAAGATGCTTACTTGTGCTTTTTTTACTTCAACTGTCTGGATCATAACAAATTATGGACAACGTTGTGATGATGGCATTCCAGAACACTTAAGTTGTGCTCATGAAGAACCTATCTATAGACTAAGAGGCAGTCGTTGGAACAGACTAAGTAAATACTGAATGATTTAACATCAAGAAAGTTGTGCATTAGTGTTATATTCACTCACCATACTAATTCAGTCTTTATGTTGAGCAAATACTCTGGCAAGCTGGATTATATGAACAAGAACATAGTACCAGAATTGGAGGAAAAATAATCAAGAACCTGAAATATGCAGATAATGCAACTTTGCTTGCTGAAAGCAGAGGACTTAAAATACTAATGCATATAGATTGCATGGCTCTGTAGGCTAATGCGTCAGACTGCAAAGTCATTTGAATTGCAAGGTCGGTAGTTTAAGATCACCAGCTGCTCCTTGGAAACCCTATACAGGTTTGCTATGGGTGGGAATTGACTCACCAGTGCTTAACAACAACAATAGTATATATTGCACCTCATTGTAAAAACAAAAATCTTCACAATTGGACCAGTAAATAACAAGATAAATGGAAACAGATTGAAGTTAACAAAAACTTCATTTTGTTTGAATATACAAACAATGTATTTGAATTGAATCTGGAAGCAGCAATCAAGAAATTAAATGGTATGTTGCATTAGCAAATCTGCTGCAGAAGGATCTCTTTAAAGTGTTAAAGAGCAAAGATGTCAGCTTGAGGGCTAAGGTGCACCTGACTCAAGCCTTGGTATTTTTAGTTGCTATATTCACGGGAAGTTGGACAGTAAATAAGAAAGACCACAGAAAAATGAATACATTTGAATTCTGATGTTGATGAAGAATATTGACAGTACCAGTGACTGCCAGGAGAAAAAGAAAATCTGTCTTGAAATAAGCACATCCAGAATGCCCCTTACAAGCGAGGATGGTGAGACTTTGTCTCCTATTCTTTGAACATGTTGTCAGAAGGATTTAGTCCCTGGAAAAGGACATCATGTTTGGTAGAGTGAAAGGTTAGTGAAAAAGAGGAAGACCCTCCACCCCCAATGAGATGGACTGACATATGGCAGCAACAATGGACTCAAATATGCCAAAATGAGGATGGTGCAGGGCCACACACTGTTTCATTCCATGGTGCGCTGATTGGGTCGCTATGAGAGGGAACCACTTGAAGGCTCCTAACAACAACAGGGTATTGAGGGGAAGGATATCAATGAAAACATCGTTTCATTATAGAAACCCGTTTTATTTTGCTAGGTTTGTAATTTGCTACCCTTAATGAAACGCTAATGGCATAGAGATCCAAATCCAGTGAATTTCCTCCACTAAGTTTTTCAAAAACATTTGAGATTTAATTAGATTAGATTTATATGGTAGTTTGTGAGTTTACCTGAAAGCAGATGGGGGAGGCACAAGGGAAATTTTTATATCCAAATTCATTGCCCTGGAAATGTAGTCTTGTGATGGTTTTCAAACATATTTGGTAAGAAATATATTTTACATTGCCAATTACATGCCACACAAACAGATTAACATAACTGTTTGTATCTATATATCTAATTTTCAGCACACAGAAGTTTGTATCATGTAATTGAGGCAACAGTTCATCAAATAATACATTTTTATATAATAATTATTATATATTATGTAGTCTGAGATTTTGTATTCTGGTTGATTCTTTCTTTAATTGATTTCATTTAAAAGTGCTGGTTCCAACTCACTAAATTTATTCCATGACCCAATAAATGGTTTTGAATGCAATTTGAAAAACATTTGTTGAGGGAGTAATGAAAGTTGCAAGCTTTGTTCATTGGCTGCTTCTCCTTGTCTTCTGGGTTATACGATGCTTCAAGTATTCCTCTATATAATATAAAAGTTAGATTATTTATATGTATGGAAGGCCTCCAGAATATTTGTCATGTTTTTGACAATTAGACCTGGATGATCAATAACCCTGTGTGGGAGATTCTTCACTGTTAAATCATTTCCTGCATTTGAAAATAGAATTAGGATGTGGTTCTTTGGAATTTGGCTTAGTCCCTGGTTTTTCTAAATATACCTTAAAGCAAAAGTTTCTTTATAGAAGAAGAAACAAAGAGTTGGTGTAATGTGCTGTTTGGAATACATTTGAGATACCTCACCATGATCTGACGAGGGAAAGACCAAAGAAGTTAAAAGCCTGGCAAACTATCAGAGGCAGAGATGGCAGCTATTTGTTTTTAAGTCTCTTGTATTGAAACAATGAGTGTTCTCCAAGTTGCATCCTGCAACACTATGATATAAGGTCTGGGAGTAGTTATTAGCATGTGTCTCTGTGATGGAATAGAAAAAGCTAAACATTTTAATAGTATTATGGCCTCTCCTTCTCAGGTTCCCATTAATGCAAATACAACACATGTGGTTTAAGTCCCAAGATCCTCGTAGGACACAAATCACAGATGTGGAATGAACATTATCAGAGAATATGGCTCCATGCTTTCCTTGCCAACAACTGATGCCCTTATGTTATCATGATGTCAGACAGATACCTGATATGATAACTTGAGGAAACTTACAGAAAGTTAGGGTCCTCAGAGGACCCACAATAGCAAAATTTAAAAGCAGACACCAAAGACTTCTTGAAAAATTATGGCAGACACTCAGACTGTTGAGAACCCTTGCCTCTGTGATAATTAGCTATAGTAGACTTACTCATCGTTTTTGAGCCAGAATGACCAGAAAGTTACACTTCTAGTGGAGTAGGTCATTTGTTTAATGAACTCAGAGAATTTAATGGCAGAAGGACGGCAAAATTGGTCTAGTATATTTCAGATCTCAACATTCCCCCCTATCCTGATTCTTCAATGCCATTTTCCACAAGACAATTCAGGCTGATTACTAATCTAAGATTACATTCTCTTCCTTCTTTCCAATTTTTGGCCTCTCTCCCTTGACATTTTCTCTAAATTATCATCACCCCCATAAATGGATAGTAAGTATGGTCCCTTCTACATAGTGATTACCATTACTGTATTCCAAAACTGCACTACATTTAAGCATCACTACACACTACATTCAAATTTTCTTACATGTTAGTAAACTACATTTTTCCATGCAACTCAGTAAGACTTCAGTAACCATAGACTGACCTTACATACATTGGCAGTATTACTGATTGCCATAAAGTGTCATTCTAGGAGTATTAACAAGCCTTTTAGAACGACAAAATAATTCCCTGAACCTGCTGTTTGAGGTCTGGAGTTTTAAGTATCATGCTATTTCTTTAGTCAGGGGTGGGGAATACCTGACATGCTGGCTGTATAAGGCCCACCAAACTACTGCAGTTCCAGTCATCACATTCCGGGTGAGTTGATTAAATGTTTCACTAACTACAGCAGGCTAATTTTTAAGTTGATAATTTTGTATGGTCCATGAATGATATTATAAATGTTGGCAGAAAAAAGGTTCCACATTCCTACTTTAGACGAAGACTTTTAAACTTTTAATTGGGGTGATAAAATTTCTCTATAATTATTTGCTCATATTTTAGTAGAATTTTACTTTTTCTGAGAAAATACATTGAAACTAATTATATATTGTTTCTTAATATAAACATAGTGTATGAATACATTAAGATATACAAAATTATTTTTGTTGTTAAAGTGCCACGGAGTCAGTTCTGACTTACAGTGACCCTCTATAGTGGGTTTCCTAAGAGAGGCTGGTGGGTTCGAACTACTGATCTTATGGTTAGCAGTCAAATGCTTATCTTACAGTGCCATACCAGGATTCTATAACTAGAACTATACAAAATGAAAACTAAAAATAACTTTTAACCACACCACTCAAAGTACTCCTGGTATGGCACTGTAGGATCAGCACCAGATTGTGAACCACAAGGTTTACAGCTCAAACCCACCAGTTGTTTCTTAGAAACCTTATACAGAGTCTCTTTGAGTAGGACCCAACTCAGCAGCACTTAACAACAGCTCAAAGATGTTGTTGTTGTTGTTATCATTGTTAGGTGCCATCGAGTTGGTACCAACTCATAGCAACCCTATCCACAATAGAATGAAACACTGCCTGGTCCTAGGCGGACCTCCCAATCTTTGCTACACTTAAGCCCATTGATACTGCCACTTTCCTTATCCATCCTGCTGGGGGTCTTCCTCTTTTACTCTGGCCCTCCACATTATCAAACATGATATTCTTCTCCAGTGGCTGGTCCCTCCTGACTATATGTCTGAAGTATGACAGACAAAGTCTGGTCATACTGGCTTCCAAGGAGCACTCTGGCTGTACTTCATCCAACACAGGTCTATTTGTTCTTTTGACAATCCACGGTACTTTCAATATTCTCCTCCAACACCATAACTCAAAAGCACGAATTCTTCTATGGTATTCCTTATTCACTGTACAACTTTTGCATGCATATGAGGTTATTGAAAATACCATGGTTTGAGTCAGGCACACCTTAGTCCTCAAACTGACATCTCTGCTCTTCAACACGTTAAAAAGTTCCTATGCAGTAGATTTGCCTAATGCAATACATTGTTTGATTTCTTGACTGCTGCTTCCATGAGTAGTGATGGTTAATCTGAGAAAAATTAAGTCTTTGACAACTTCAATCTTTTCTCCATTGATAAGAATGGTGTTTATTGGTCCGTTGGTGAGGACTTTTGTTTCCTTTACATTGAGATGGAATCCATACCAAAGGCTGTGGTCTTTGATCTTCAACAGTAAGTATTTTAAGTCCTCTTCACTTTCAGCAAGCACGGTTGTATCACCTGCATATCGCAGGTTGTTAATGAGTCTTAATTCAATCCTGATGCCACATTTCTCATCATATAACCCAGCTTCTCAGATTATTTGCTCAGCATACAGGTTGAAAAAGTATGGTGAAAGAATACACCCCTGTCGCACACCTTTCCTAATTTTAAAACATTAGATGTCCTCTTGTTCTTTTCGTACAACTGCCTCTTGGTCTATGTACAGGTTCCTCATGAGCACAATTAAGTGTTCCGCAATACTCATACTTCACAATGTTGTCCATAGTTCGTCATGATCCAAACAATTGAAAGTCTTTGCATATTGTAAAATGCACAGGTAAACACCTTTCTGGTATTCTCTGCTTTCAGCGAAGATCCATCTGACGTCAGCAATAACATCCTTCATTCCACTGTTTGTATTTATTGCATTTCCTTCCAGGCTTCTACATATATATTTATATGTTTGAATATATATGTGGATTCACATATGTTGTTGTTGTTAAGTGGTGTTAAAGTAGATAATCCATTCCCACCCCCACAACTCCACTGGCAGCAGCAAAAACTTCATTTTATATTTGGATCCAGGTCTTTACTTTCTTCCCAAAATCTGTTTTCCGAGCTGCTGTAAACTCACCCTAAATAGTCTCTTTGTTCAGCATTGGACTGTGAACCACAAAGTCGGCAGTTCAAACCCACCAGTGGCACCTTGGAAACCCTGTAGAGGGTCACTATGAATCTGAACCAACTCGATGGCTCTTAACAACAACAATATTCCATTATTAGAATATATTATTTTCAATTTCCCAATTTCTAGACAATGGCTTTTATTTTTTGTATATCTTGATGTTATTATTAGGTCCCATCAAGTCAGTTGCCGCTCCTAATGGCCCTACATTAGGTTTCTGAGGCTGTAGTCTTCTTTGGAAAAGAAAGCCTCATTTTTCTTCTAGAGCAGCTTGGAGAACTTCAACCACTGACCTTATAGTTAGAAGTCCAGTGTATCCTACTGTACCACAAGGGCTCCTTATACCATGATTTGTTGTTGTTGTTGTTAAGTGCCTTTGAGACAGTTCCAACTCATAACCACTCTGTATAGGGATTCTGAGGAGCGGAAGGTGGATTTGAAGAACTGACCTTATGGCTTGCAATTCCGTGCGTATTTATATACAGAATCACTTCAGAACTTCTATATCCTGATAGTGGCTATCAAAATATGATCTTATAACTATGAGTAGAAGCGTAAAACATAAAAGTATTCAAACTTACATAAGCATATACAAAGAGGGATTGGGGAGAGAGATATAGACTGTAGAGAAAGAAAGAAAATTGCTAACACACTCTACATTCTGTTTTGTAAAGTATACTCAGTTTTGAATATGGGTTCCATTTTTCTTTTTTCCACATGAAGCATGAGGAGCCTTGCTAGTGCAGTGAATTAAGAGCTGGGCTGCTAAGCACGAGGTCAGACGTTTGAGTCAACCAGGCACTCCAAGGGAGAAGATGAGGTTTTCTGTTCCCCTAAAGATTTGTAACCTCCGAAGCCCAATACAAAGTTGTGATGGGTTGGAACCAACCTGTGGCACACAACCACCCCACCAGCACTTGAAACATTCTCTAAAATTATCAGATGATGCCTCACATAAAATGTGGAAAAATTTTAACTGTACAATGTGATGATTACCTAAAAGTCTAAGTCATTTGCTAGGGCCCTTTTACTTGATTCATTAAATAGATTGCCCTAAATATAAATATCTTAATTTTTCTTTAAAAGATATTTAGTGTAACTACTTTAATTCAAAGTGTTCTAAGAATATAATGTAGACTTTGGCTTGCACTTTAGAAGAAAAATTAAATTCAGATCACTATAGAATGTTCTAGTCTTGAATGAATACAAATAGTTGTTTATTATTGACACATAGATTGATTTTATTATGACTATGATTTCTTGAGTTACCTGAAAATCTATAAGATTGTATCATACAAATATTTTCAAAGAAGGCAGAGTAAAAGGCACTCAAAAGATTTAAAAATTGTTCTGTAAATAGTATAAAATAGGAGTCCCTGGATGTAGTAGTTAGGTACCTGTTTAAGTACTAGATGAAAGGTTGATGGTTCAGAAGAGACAGCTCAGAAGACAGGCCTCACAATCTTTTTTCAAAAGGTCACAACTTTGAAAACCCCATAGAGCAGTTCTACTCTGCTTATATGGGATCTTCATGAGTAGAAACGCCCCCAACAGAAACTAGTAATATAAAGAAAATATAAAATGGATTTGTAGGCTTTTGTATGGAGGTCGTCTAATGTGACAGATACAATTAAGAAAATAAAGTGACATCTTGTATTCTCCTAAAATTTCTCTCTAGAATTTGACACCAGTTTGTCATATTCATCAGCCCAGGATCACTACTTCTCTTATGTCTAACTCTACCGCCATTCTCTCTCTTGTGTTTTATTGTTAAACAATAGTCTGAGGGAGTAGCAGCTAGGGATTCCTGCCCCTTGTGGTTTTCCTATATCCTTACTTTTTAATTTAGTACTTAGAAACAGAATTTCCTGAAATTATTCAGATTTGAATATGCCATATGTTTCCTACTAGGACATTGACAGATACATGGTCTTTTCTAAACCCTTTCTTTACAGATTAGAAAACTAAGGCCCAGTTTATTTAGCCCCGAAATATTAAAATATAGACCTAAACATGTGTTGCTGTTGGGTGCCATTTACTCTGTTCCAATTCATAGTGACACTTTGGACAAAAGAACGAAACATTTCTCTCTCCTGTGCAATCCTGTTTAAGCTCATTGCTACAGCCATCTGGTTGGGGGCCTTCCTCTCCTTCATTGACCCAGTACTTTGCCAAGCATGATGTGATTTTCCAGTGACTGGTCCCTCCTGATAACATGTCCACAGTACTTGAGAGAAAGTCTCACCATCCTTGCTTCCAAGGAGGATTCTGGCTGTACTTCATCCAAGAAACATTTGTTTGTTCCTCTGGCAGTTAATGCACTTTCAATATTTGTATCTAACACCACAATTCAAATGCACTCATTCTTCTCTGGTCTTCTGTACTCATTGTCCAGAGTTCACAAGCCTTTGAAGCAACTGAAAAACCTTGGCTTGGATCAGATGCATCTAGATCCTCAATGTGACATCTTTACTCTTTTAAAAGTATTCTAAAGAGGTATTTTGCTGAAGATTTACTCAGTGCAGTAGGTCATTTGATTTCTTGATGACAGCTTCCATGAGTGTTAATTGTGGATACAAGTAAAATTAAATCCTTGACAATTTAAATATTTTCTCCATTTATCATGATGTTATTCCAGTTGTGAGAATTTTTGTTTTCTGTACATTGAGTTGCAATATATACTGAAGGCTGTAGTCACTGATCTTCATTAGCAAGTAAAGTATTTTAAATGTTCTTTGCTTTCAACAAACAAGGTTGTGTCAGCTGCATATTGAAGGTTATGTATAAGTCTTTCTCTAATCCAGAGGACATATTCTTCTTCATATAGTTCAGTTTCTGGGATTATTTTTTTCAGATTTAATAAGCATGGTAAAATGATATAATGCTGACTGACACACACATTTCCTGATTTTAACCATGCAGTAACCCTAACAGCCTATTTGCCAACTGGCTCTTGTTCTATGTACAGGTTCCATATAAGCACATTGTTGTTGTTGTTGTTGTTGTTAGGTGCCATTTAGTTGGTATCGAACCATCACGACCTTATGCACAGCAGAACAAAACACTGCACGATCCTGAGCCAACCTCACTATGTTGACATGCTTGAGTTGATTGATGCTGCCACTTGGCCAATCCATCTTGTTGGGGTCTTCTCTTTTTGCTCTGACCCTCCACCTTACCAAACATGACATCCTTCTCCAGTGACTAGTCCCCCCTGACAATATGTCCAAAGTATGAGAGACAAAGATTGGCCATCTTGGCCTCCAAGGAATACTCGGTTGCATTTCTTCCAAAATGGATCTATTGGTTCTTTTGGCAGTCCATGGCACTTTCAATATTCTCCTCCAACACCATAATTCAAAAGCATCTATTATTCTATGGTTTTCCTTATTCACTGTCCAGCTTTCACATGCATGAGGTTACTGAAAACACCATGGCTTGGGTCAGGTGCACCTTAGTCCTCAAGCTGACATCTCTGCTCTTCAACACTTTAAAAAGGTCTTGTGCAACAGATTTGCCTAATGCAATA
>NW_006408530.1:19841741-19843083 GCF_000296735.1 Chrysochloris asiatica
TTTTTCTTCATATAACCCAGCTTCTTGTTTTATTTTTGCTCAGCACACAGGCTGAATAAGTATGGTGAAAGAATACAACCCTGTTGCACACCTTTCTTAATTTTAAACCATTCAGTGTTCCCATCTTCTGTTCAAACAACTGCCTCTTGGTTCATCAGGTTCGTCATGAGCAGAGTTAAGTGTTCTGGAATACTCATACACCGCAGTGTTGTCCATAGCTTGTCATGATCCACACAATAGAAAGTCTTTGTGTAGTCAATAAAGCACAGGTAAACATCTTTTGGATATTTTCTGCTTTCAGCCAAGATCCATTGGACATTAGCAATGATATCCCTCATTATACGGCCTCTTCTGAAACCAGTTTGAACCTCTAGAAGTTCTCTGTCAATATATGCTTACAGCCATTTCTGTATTATCTTTAGTAAAACTTTACTCACATGGGATATCAAAGATATTATCTGATGATTTCCACATTCCGTTGGGTCACCTCTCTTTGGAATGGGCACAAATACGGATCTCTTCCAATCATTTGGCCAGATAGTTGTCTTCCAAATTTCTTGACATAGATTAGTCAGTGCCTCCAGTGCTGCCTCACTTTCTTGAAAGATTTCAATTTTCATTCTATCAATTCCTGGTTCCTTGTTCTTTGCCAATTCCTCAATGCACCTAGGACTTCTTCCTTCAGTATCATTGGCTCTTGATTATATGCTACCTCTTGACACGGTTGAACATCAACTACTTCCTTTTGGTACAGTGACTCTGTGTATTCCTTCCATCTTCTTTTGATGCTTTCTGCATCATTCAATTATTTGCCCAGAGAATCCTTCAATAACAAAAGTCAAGGCTTGAATTTTTTCTTCAGTTCCTGCAGCTTGAGAAATGCTGAGCGTGTTCTTCCCTTTTGGTTTTCCGATTCCAGGTCTTTGCACATTTTGTTGTAATATGTGATTTTGTCTTCTTGAGCTGACTTTTAAAATTTTTTGTTCAACTCTTATACCTCCTCATGTCTTTC
Source organism: Chrysochloris asiatica (assembly GCF_000296735.1). Classification (NCBI taxonomy): domain Eukaryota; kingdom Metazoa; phylum Chordata; class Mammalia; order Afrosoricida; family Chrysochloridae; genus Chrysochloris; species Chrysochloris asiatica. The sequence continues at coordinate 19,842,754 of NW_006408530.1, forward strand.
ATTTGCTTTAGCATCCCTACTCTGGAGAGCAAGTTTCAGTGTCTTTCTGACACCCATTTTGATATTTTCTTTCTCTCTTGAATTCTTAATGATGTTTTGCTTTATTCTTGTATGATGTTCTTAATGTCATCATACAACTCTTCTGGTCTTTGGTCTTTAGTGTTTAATGTATCAAATCTGTTCTTCAGATGATCTCTAAATTCAAGTGGGATATATTCAAGGTCATATTTTGACTCTCATAGACTTGTCTTAATTTTCTTCAGCTTCAGTTTGAATTTGCATATGAGCAATTGATAGTCTGTTCCACAATCTGCCCCTGGCCTTGCTTTG
>NW_006408530.1:19856303-19871905 GCF_000296735.1 Chrysochloris asiatica
ACATTGAGATGTAATCCATACCGAAGGCTGTGGTCTTTGACCTTCATCAGTAAATGTTTTAAGTCCTCTTCACTTTCAGCAAGCAAGGTTGCACCATCTACATATTGCAGGTTGTTAATAAGTCTTCCTCCAATCCTGATGCCACATTTTTTCATATAACTCAGCTTCCCGTATTATTTGTTCAGCATACACATTGAATAAGTATGGTGAAAGAATACAACCTTGTCGCACACTTTTAAAAATTTTAAACCATTCAGTGTTACCATGTTCTCTTCAAACAACTGCTTCTTGGTCCAGGTACAGAGTCCTCATGAGCACAATTAAGTGTTCCGGAATATTCATATTTCGTAATGAGGTCCATAGCTCATCATGATCCACACAATCGAACGTCTTTACATAGTCAATAAAGCACAGGTAAACATCTTTCTGATATTCTCTGCTTTCAGCCAAGATCCATTGGACATCAGCAATGATATCTCTTATTTCATGTCCTCTTCTGAATCTGGCTTGAACCTCTGGAAGTTCTCTGTCAATGTATGCTTGTAGCCATTTCTCTGTTACCTTTAGCAAAACTTTACTCGCATAGGATATCAAAGAGATTGTCCAATGATTTCCACATTCTGTTGAGTCACCTCTCTTTGGAATGGGCACAAATATATATGGATCTCTTCCAATCAGTCGGCCAGTTAGTTGTCTTCCAAATTTCTTGGCAGAGATGAGTGAGTGCCTCCTGTGCCACATCACTTTCTTGAAAGATTTCAATTTGCATTCCATCAATTCCTGGTGTCTTTTTCTTTGCCAATTCCTTCAATGCACCTTGGACTTCTTCAGTATCATTGGCTCTTGATCATGTTACCTCTTGAAATGGTTGAACATCAGTCATTTCCTTTTGGTTACAGTGACTTTGTGTATTCCTTCCATCTTCTCTTAATGCTTCCTGCATCATTCAATAATTTGCCTAGAGAATCTTTCAATAACAAAAGTCGAGGTTTGAATTTTTTCTTCAGTTCCCCCAGTTTGAGAAATGCTGAGCTTGCTCTTCCTTTTTGGTTTTCTGATTCCAGATCTTTGCACATTTTGTTGTAATATTTGGCTTTATCTTCTCAAGCGGATCTTTGAAATTTTCTGTTCAGCTCTTGCACCTCTTTATTTCTTTCATTTACTCTAGCATCTCTACGCTAAACTTTCCTTTTTCCTTGTCTTCTCAATGACTTTTTGCTTTCTTCATGTATGATGCTCTTGATAGCATCCCACAACTCTTCTGATCTTTGGTCTTTAATGTTTACTGTATCAAATCTGTTCTTCAGATGATCTCTAAATTCAGGTCAGACATATTCTAGGTCATATTTTGGCTCTGGTGTACTTGTTTTCATTTTCTTCAGCTGCAGTTTGAATTTGTATATGAGTAATTGATGGTTTGTTTCACAGTCTGCCCCTGGCCTTGTTTTCACTGATGATATGGAGCGTTTCCATCTTCTCTTTCCATAGATGTAGTCAATTTGATTTCTATGTATTCCATCTGGTGAGATCAATGTGTATAGTCATTTCTTATGCTGTCTAAAGAAGGTATTTGAAATGAACAAATCATTGTTTTTGCAGAATTCTATCATGCATTCTCCAGCATCATTTCTATCACCATGGTCATGTTTTCCAACTACTGATCCTTCCTCTTTGCTTCCAACCTTTGCATTCCAGTCACCAGTAATAATAAATACATCTTGATTGCATGTTTGATCAATTTCAGATTGAAGAAGTTAGTAGAATTCTTCTATTTCATCCTCACTGGCTTTAGTGGTTGGTGCGTAAATTTCAATAATAGCAGTATTAACTGGGCTTCCCTGTAGGTGCGTGGATATTATCCTATCACAGACAGCATTGTACCTCATGACTGATCTGGATATGTTCTTTTTAACAATGAACGCAACACCATTCTGCTTCAATTTGTCATTCCCGGCATAGTAAACCATGTGGTCATCAGATTCAAAATGGCCAATACCAGTCCTTTTCAGCTCACTAATGCCTAAGATATCGGTGTTCTGGAATTCCCATGTTTTTCAATGTTGCCCATGGTTTGTTGTGATCTATACGGTTTAATGCTTTGCATAGTCAATAAAACAAATATCTTGGATTCCTGGTGTGACCCTGTCAGATCAGCACTGGATTGTGATACACAAAATTGGCAGTTCAAACCAATCAGCTGCTCCTCAGAACCCCTATATGGGGTCACTACAAGTCAGAACTAAATCAACAGCACTTAACAACAATAACAACAACAAAACATCTTCCTGGTATTCTTTGCTTCTAGCTAAGATTCATCTGACGTCAACAATGATATCCCTTGTTTCAGAAAGTCTTCTGAGTCTGGCTTTAATTTCTGACAACTCCTTGTCAGTATGTTGCTGCAAACATTTTTTTCATTATCTTCAGTATAATTTTACTTGTGTGTGATGTATTACTATTGTTTGATAATATCTGCTTTAAATTGAGTCACCTTTCTTTGGAATGGGCACAAATACAGATCTCTTCTAGAGCTGTCCTCCAAATTTCTTGGCATAATCTAGGAAGTGCTTCTAGTACTTTATCAGTTTGTTAAAAGATTTCAGTTAGTATTCTGCCAAGCATTAGATATAGATACATAGACATGCATACATATCTAAGAACCATCCCTAGAAAGAATATAGCCAGAGTTTGATTCCTTGCTTTATCCACTGGTGTTAAGTACAGCAATGAACCCTGGGCCTTTCAGAGATTCTCATTAGAGTTCCCTATAGACCAGAGAAGAAAGGGTTGGGAAGGTAGGGTGGTCCGGAAACTAAGATTCCAGATTCTTCACTCTTGTTTCAAAATGAGTATTTTTTGTTTGGGACTCATGGTATGGATTCATGGTATGGTACTTTAGGATCAGCTGGTCTGTGAACCATGGGGTCCGCAGGTCAAACTCACCAGCTGCACCTTGGAAACCTTATACAGGGTGGTATGAATCAAAATTTACTTGATGGCACTTAACAACAACAAACTATTGTATGTATTATTATTTTTTTCATCTATTTTATAGCTACTCTGCACATCATTTTGAGAAAGACTAATTCCAAGGCAATTCAATTAAAGAAATAAATGAACCAAAAATAGTTGAAAAGTACTGCAGTGGGCCATCAAAATATTTATTTACATCTGCAATATGTTCTATATGAGGCTTTGATTCAGTGTAGCTCAAATTAAAATGTGTGAGTTCTTCAGAAAACACTTTGCCTGGCCTTCCCACCGAGAAGCTGAAGTATAGGACAAATAATTTCATTACATTTTGCTTCAGTCTTACCTGTAAAAAGAGTATAATTAAATGTAATCCATCAACCTCTCCCACAGAAACGTGCTTAACAAAGAATATTGACTATTATGGTAATTATACACACTAAGTATAATAAGTGAAAGATAAGGTATATTGTAACTCTGCATCCCATCTTCTTTCCCACAAATGATCCCATTTTTTGTGTGTGAAGGAAGATAAACACACTGCAAATTCATGATGAGGAAAATGGGAAATCCACACATATCTATTTAACCATGCACATAAACATGTGATATACTTACATAATCCATATGCATAATTTTATGTGCTGATAAATTATAAAGTGCAATTAGAGAAGGTGACAGAATTAATGAGCACATCACTGTGAGCTGCAAGAATTAACTCATGTCGGTGTCTTGATTACCATGGGTGACATAGAGTTAAAAAACCAAAAGGGAAGAACGTGCTCAGCATTTCTCAAGTGCAAAGAACCAAAGAAAAAATCCAAGCCATGACTGGCAATGTTGAAGCATTCTATGGGCAACTGAAAGATCAGTTTGAATTATAAGGTTGGTGGTTCGCATTTGCCAGCTGCTCCTTGGAAAACCTATACAGGTTCACTTAACAACAACATGGGCAAAATACTGAATGATGCTGGAAGCATTTAAAAAAGATGGAAGGAATATATAGAGTTACTGTACCAAAAATAATTAATTGATGCTCATCCATTTCTTGGTGTGGCACTGTAGGATAAGCACTGGACTGCTAGCCACAAAGTCAGTGGTTCAAACCTACCAGCTGCTCCTAAGAAACCTTATACAGGGTTGCTATGAGTTGGAACAGACTCTATAGTATTTACCAACAACAACAACAACCATTTCAAGAAGTAGTATATGACCAAGAACCAACGGTACTGAAGGAAGAAGTCCTTGCTGCACTTAACGAAAAACAAGGTTCCAGGAATTGAAAAAATACAAATAGAAACATTTCTACAAACTAATGCAATGCTGGAGATGCTCAGTAGTCTATGCAAAGGAATTTGAAAGACAGCTGACAAACCTCCAAGTTTAAAGCCTTGGCTGACTAGTCTAGACCCTCCCTGGGAGACCCTTATTATGACTGGAGTTTGCCCAAGGGCAGAAAGGATGGAATGGTTATAGAGTTAGAGCCTAAACAAGGCTTCTCTGTTCCAAGATGTCAAAACTTTCCTGTGGTTACTATTGTCAAGTGGTCAAGCTTCCATCTCTCTAGTGCTGTCTGAGTGGACAGATGAAGGGAATTTATTCTCCTTCCCCTGCCTCCTCAGCTCCAGTATGAGAAAATGAGAGGAGTTTTTGTGATGCAAAGACCCTGAATGAGTTTTCTATTTCTCCCTCAAGGATGTCACAGTTTTCTGTTCCTGGGTCAAGGAGGTTTGATGCATAGAGATCTCCAGGTCAAAAGGACGCGCTCCACTCCTGGCTCTTCTTTGATGATACTGAGATACCACCTTCAGCTTCTCTGATGACTCATTTTATGCTCATGCTATAGCTTCAAGTTTCAAGTGTTTAGAATCACAATGAACTCTGTTAACATCCACAGTTGAATCATGTCATCCTATCAGTAGCTTTTCCCACCTACTCTTACCCAGATACATCAGGAAAAGAGTCATTTGGTAGGAGTTAGAAAGACTGACATTGGAAGAGATACATTAAGTAATTCACTATACCATATATATATTCTTTAAAATATATAATTAACAGAAGTTTCTAATTAATACAGCTCTTTATACTATAGTATTATTTTTATTATCAACATTATTGAAACTAACAAATTGACTCAACACTAAAGGCACACACTTAAATTTGGAAGACAGCTATCTGGCTAATCAATTAGAAGAGATCCATATTTGTGCCCATTCCAAAGAAAGGTAATGCAACAGAAAGCAGAATTACTCAATCAAATATCACACACAAGTAAGTTAAATTTTTCTGATAGTTGAAAAACAGTTGCAGCAGTACACAGATAGCGAGCTGCCAGAAATCCATGTCAGAAGACATGGAATGAGGAATATCATTGCTGGTAGATCTTAGCTGAAATCAGAGGATATCAGAAAGATGTTTACTTGCTTTATTGACTATTCAAAGCCTTCAACTCTGTGGATCATACTAAACTATTGATAACATTGCAAAGAATTAGAAATCCAAAACACTTGTGTTCATGGGGAACCTATGTATAGACCAAAAGGCAAGTGTTCAAACAGAACAAGGAGATGCTGAGTAGTTTAAAACAAGGAAATGAGTGTGCCCAGGTTGCATTCTTTCACAATACAATCTGTGTACCATGCAAGCAATCCAAGAAGTTGGATCTTATGAAGAAGAACTTGGCATCAGGATCAGAGGAAGGCTCACTGAAAACCTTTGGTAGACAAACGACACCTCCTTGCTTGCTAAAAGTCAAGAGGACTTAGAAGCACTTACTGATAAAGATTAAAGACAACAGCCTTCAATATGGATTATTCCTGATTGTAAAGAAAGCAAAAATCCTCACAACAGGACCAATAAACAACATTATGATAAATGGAGAAAAGATTGAAGTTGTCAAGGAGTTCATTTGACTTGGATACACAATCAATGCCCATGGAAGTAGCAAGCAAAACATCAAATGATGTATTACATCAACATATCTGCTACAAAACATTTCTTTAAAAAAATACCTCTTTAAAGAGTTACAGAACAAAGATGCCATTTTGAGGACTAATGTGCACCTGACACAAGCCATGATATTTTCAATCACCTCATGCAAATGAAAACTCGATAGTAAATAAAGAAGACTGGAAAAGAATTGGTGCATTTGAATTATGGTGTTGGCAAAGAATATTGAATATATTATGGAAAGCCAGAATACAGAGAAAATCTGTTTTCAAAGATCTACACATGGGTTGTTTTCTAGAAGCAATGATGATGAGACTTCCTCTCCTATCCTTTGGACCTGTCATCAGGAGGGAACAGTTCCTATAGAAGGACATCATATTTGGTGAAGTAGAGTTTCAACAAAAAAGAGGAAGACCCTCAATGAGATAGATTGACCCAGTGGCTGCAACAAAGGGCTCAGATATAAGAAAGATTGTTGTACCTAGGGCTGCTATGAGTCAGAACGGACTGGAATGTACCTAACAGTGACAACAATATGAGTCCTAGTGTAGTGCCATAGGGTAAGTACTCGACTTAAGGTCAGTTTGAACTTCAAGGTCGGTGGTTGAAACTCACCTGCCACTCCTTGGAAATCCTATGCAGAGTAGCTATGAACCTACTCGACAGCACACAAGAACAATAATCATGATAATATAAATAATGATCTTTATCACATGTAACCCTAATCTTAATTGACTTTACCTCTCTATTACCATGCTATTTAAATTTCCCAACTTTGCTCTCTAATTTATTCATAGCCATTGTTGTTGTTGTTAAGTACCATTGAATCACTTCTGACTCAAAGCAACCCTGTGTAGGGTTTCTGATAAGCAGTTGCTGGGTTTGAATTGCTGACCTTTTAGTTGACAGTCCAGTGCTTATCCTATATCACCACACCAGGATGAATATCTAATTTATTGTATATTTTAGTGTATTTTGGGGCTACTTTTAGCTTCACAAAGCAAGCATGTAAACTTCATGAGAGTGGAAATTTTGTGTTTGCTAATTGCTGTTTCTTTAATACTTAATCTAGTGCTTGGCACATACATATACACAATGTTTGGCACAGAGTTTCTGCTCACTCAAATAATTGTTAATTGAATTACTTCATATGTCAACATTAAAAAAAAATATTTCCTCCAGATAATACTAACATTGAGGAGCATGTATTACAATAGATATTCACAAAGACTGCTGTAGATCTGTGAATACATTAGACAACTATATTCCCGTCATTCCCAAAGATGGAATTGGGATGATGCTTATGCATATGTCTACATTGGTCATCTATAAAACATCACATGAGTCTTCAGGCTTACAACATAAACTAAGTGCATGATTTTCATGTTGCAAAGAATACTCCATTTTATATGAGAATTCACTAGGCCTTTTGTTTTAAATCCAAGTTCTTATAAGGTATTTAAATTAAATTTCTATTAGCTTTTAATTTTTTTATACATCATTTCTTTAAATGACATGTACCAAACTGTTTTCAAAGATATTTGGGGGGATTTAAAAATAATATTTTAGCTCCATTTATATGTAGATACAAAGACTATAAACATAAAATAAAGTGGATTTCTTGAGCTGGAAGACAGTATTAAATATGGTCCAGTTCAAATCCACCAGCTGCTCCTTGGAAACTGTATACAGGGTTACTATGAGTTGGAATTGACTTGATGGCTTTTAACAGCAACAATTTCCAAAGCATAATTCCCTATGATTGGACATAAATATTGCTCTTGTTGTTAGGTGCCATAGAGTTGGTACCGACTCACAGCGACCTTATACACACAACAAAACACTGCCCGATCCTGGGCCAACCTCACTACTGTTGCCACGCTTGAGTCCATTGATGCTGTCACTTGGCCAATCCATCTCGTTGGGGGTTTTCCTTTTTTTCTCTGACCCTCCACCTTACCAAACATGATATCCTTCTCCAGCGACTGGTCCCTCATGACAATATGCCTGAAGTATGAGAGATGAAGTTTGGCCTTCTTGGCCTCCAAGGAGCACTCTGGTTGCACTTCTTCCAAAATGGATCTATTGGTTCTTTTGTCAGCCCATGGCACTTTCAATATTATCCTCAAACACCATAACTCAAAAGTATCAATTCTTCTCCAGTCTTCTTTATTCACTGTCCAGCTTTCGTATGCTTAAGAGATTATTGAAAATACCATGGCTTGGGTCAGGCTTACCTTAGTCCTCAACAAGTGGTGCTCTTCAACACTTTAAAAAGGTCTTGTGCAGCAGATTTGCTGAATGCAATACATCGTTTGATTTCTTGACTGCTGATTCTATGAGTGTTGATATATATGTTGTTGTTGTGAAGTGCCGTTGAGTCAGTTCCAACCCATAGCAACCCTGTGTAGGGTTTCCAAGAAGCAGCTAGTGAGCTTGAACTGCCAACCTTGCAGTTCAAATGGCTTTGCAGTCTGGCGCATTAACCCACAGTGCCACACCAGGAATATGTATGTAGGTGGATAAAATTCGGAAGTCCTGATGTGGCACACTCTAGGATAAGCACTGTACTGAGAACCATAATATTGTCAGTTCAAACAAACCATCCACTCTTTGGAAAATCTATGCAATATCACTATGAGTTGAAACTGACTCAGCACTTAACAACAGTTACTATTCTAGTCTTCAAGGTTCTTGCACTGTAATATAGCAACTACCTTAAATCAAGTCACTACAACATGTAGCTCAGTAAATTTTATTAAATAAGTGGTTAAGCCCAGTTGAAAGTCCACTGGAGATATTCCGTTATGGAATTAACACTTCTAATATGACTGTGTCTCCACTTCTATTTCTGACATAAATTAATAAGATATAAAGACTTTCTCATTAGTGTCCCATCAAACATAAGATCATTTGCCTCATTACATTTAATGAGGTTTTTGTTGTTATTTTTCCATTGGTAGATGTGTGTATGTGATAGATGTGCCAATGTGTTAAGCTTGTGTGCTCTAAGAACAAGTTCAACATTGGCTAGCCCTTCACTGAAGTGACATTTGATGTAGAGTAAGCTATTTCTTAGTGAGTTAGGTAATCAGGTAGAACTTCTTTTATTTTGAAAATAATGAGTGTGAGAGATCAAGGTCTTTTAAAGTAAGCATTCATAATTAAAGAATATCATTATCAGAGACTTTAATATTATATGGAATACATGAAAAAATGCATACTTAAAACCGAGATTTAAAGAGAATAACTCATCTTCCTTTTTTTAATCCATAGAATCCATAGTGTAGCTGGACAAAAATCTCAAAATAATTTTTAAAAAAAGTATTCCATTCACTACTATTCATACCCAAATGACATGAAGATTTTTTCTTTCAGGGTTTTATATACGTCTCCCCATTGCCTTCTTGCCTGCATGGTTTCTGCTGAAAGATCCAAGCTTAATCTGATTTGTTTGCCTTTGAATGTAACACTTCTCTTTTCCTTAGCTACTTTCAGGATTCTCTCCTTATCTTTGATTTTGGAGAGCTTGATTATTATATGTCTTGGTGACTTTCTTTTGGGGTCTATTCTTCCTGGGGTTCGTTGAGCTTCTTCAATGCTTATCTTTTTGCTTTTCCAATGTTAGGGAAATTTTCTTCCAGCAGCTCTTCAACTATCTCCTCTGTGGACTTGTGTGATTCTTCCTGTTCCAGAATGCTGATCATTCTCAAGCTATTCCTCTTCATGTTGTCCAACATGAATCTTAGACCTCCTTCAGATTTTTTTATCCTTTTTTCTGTTTGTTCTTCTCTCTTAGCAGTATTGAGAGATTTGTCTTCCTTTATTAGTGAACACCAATTCTGGCTTACTCTTCATTTCTACTTCTTTGCCTTTCAGTGTATTGTTCATTTCTGATATTCAATTATTAATCATCTGGGCCTCTTTCTGTAGGTTTTAGATTATTTCCAATGCTGCATGTATCTTATTTGATTGCTCCTTTAGCACTTTCCTGACTTCTTCCTTATTTTTCTCAACTCCATTGTAAAGTGTTTTGATACATTTTATAATCATTTTTCTGAATTCCTTCTCAGGCATTTCCAAAGCCTGTCCTCCTTCCAGTATGGTCTACCTCCAGCTCATTTGTCTCAGTAACTTTATCTTGTTTCTGGAAATGTGCTGATATGGTCATGTGTTTCTGTTTCTTGGGCATATTCAGTAGCTAGTTGTGGCCTTAATACTTAGATGAGTCTGTGTTTTGGTATTTTCTATGCTTTCTGATTGCCTCCAGGTAGATGTGATCAGGAGATGGCTTTCCTTTTCACTCTTCTTATTACTAGATTCAGAGTAACTGTTGCAGATGTTGTCTGCCTACCTGGTGTACAGAAGCTGGTATCGGTTCTTGCCTGAATTGTGGGATTTTATAGAGTGTGATTGTAGCTTGACTATATGATAGCAATTGCTGTCTTTTCTTGGGTAATGTAGGAAGAGAAAGAGCCCCCTAAACGTAAAGTGGAGACTAAAAAACAAAACAGTAACAGCAAAAAAGACAGACTGGATGCTGTAGTCTATAACTGCAGAAAAGAGAGAAGAGAAAAAAAAAATCTGTTGCCCAATATGAGTATGATTTCAATGTCCTCTTTCAGCTTCTTGCCCTCATGGTACCTGAGAAATTTCAAGATGTCACTGTTGGTTGTTATGACGTAATTCAGGATTTAATTTTCGGCCTGTTTCCTTTTTTGTCTGTTTTTTGTCCTACTGCACAACCTCCATTCAGGCCTTTTTCCTAGTGATAAACAGTTCAGGGCCGGCTTTGGCCATTTTGCACTGCTGTTTGATTTTAGGACAGGCCTTTCCTTTTAAATTCTGTAGAGATCTGTGTGCATGCATAATAGAACCCTCCTGGAGGTGGGGGTAGGATGTCGACTCGCTCAGGTACTCCTTACTACCAGCATGGAGGTGCACAGACAGCGAGAGACCAATGGATAGAATGTTCACCTTTATCTCCTCAGTACTGTCAGGCATCAGTCCATGGTGGCTCTGATCCTTCCCCCACTTGGTTTCACCCAAGAAAGCAGCTCAGGTGTCACTGAGCCCTTCAGATTCAAAAGCACTGGATTTCTTGCTTCTGCTACAAATTCCACTGGCTGAAAGCCTTCCAACTTTCTAAATATTCCTTTATATGTGGTTCAGAGTTCTAAGACCACCCCCTGAACCTGCTTCATATGGTATTCTGTGTTATTGCTGATGGAGATCCTCACTGTACTTCTACCTTATCTGCCATCAAACCCTGTCTCCAACATGAAGACTTTTGCTTTCCTGAATCATGCATATATTAGTGCATTGTTATGTCAGTCTTTATGTTTCAAATATGAATATTAGTGTGATTATTTGTACTTACATATAATTCAAATACTGCAAATACACTCTCCATTTAAGGAGGCCATATTATTATTTGTTTATTTTTAGAAATTTACCTACATAATAAAAGCACTTATATATAGGCATAATATTGATTTATTTAAAAATATATGACAAGTATGTTGTTGTTGTTGTTGTTAAGTGTCAATGAGTCCATTCTGAACCATAGCAATCCTGTATAATGAGGAGCACCTGGTGAACTTGAACTAATAACCTTGAGGTTCAAACTGACATGGTAGTCCAGTGCGTTATCCCAAGTGCCATTTGGTATCATTAATTTGGTTCTGACTCGTAGCAATCCTATGCACAACAGAATGAAAGGCTACCTTGTCTTGTGTCATCCTCACAGTCATTGTTGTGATTGAGCCAATTGCTGTTGCTACTGTGTCCATACATCTCATTGAGGGTCTTCCTCTTTTTCTCTGACCCTCCATTTTACCAAACATGACATATATAGAGTTTAATCCACTTAAAATTTTGTTGTTTTTAATTGCTGTTGTGGCTGATTCATAGTGACCCTATACAGAGTTTCCAAGGAGCTGCTGTGGGATTCAAACTGCTAACCTTAAGGTTAGCAGTAAAGTGCTTATCCTCTGTTGTTGTTGTTAGGTGTCATTGAGTCAGTACTGACCCATAGTGACCTTATGCACAGCAGAACAAAATGCTGCCTGATCCTGGGCCTTATCCTATAGTGGTGCCACACCAAACTTTCACTTAAAATTATCTTTGGCAAAATAATTTGAGGACTTTTAACATAATTGAAGGAAGAAAAGTTCTAATAAAAGTAGGTATTGGGCAATCATTAACTCAATCTCAACTTTTAGATAGAATTAAATAATTCCTAATAGATAATAATATACTTTCAAAAATATCCATAGATATAGAAAGATATATGAGCCTAACACTGGAAAGGATTTTAATAATCCTTCCCAGAGTTCTCAATAAGGAGGTAACAGAAGTAGAAGTACAGAAATAGGAAAGTGAACAAATTCAATATGAGGATAAAAGTTTTTCAAAGTTCAGAGAAAGAGAATGAGAAAGTAAGATGCTCTCTAAAAAGAAATTACAGTTTTTATGTGGATTATATACTTGGTGTTTGGATACTTGGATTTATTTCTATACTATGATTAATATGTAGAAAACATACGATAATGTACAGACACTGCAATTCTTGCTTACACTCCATTGGGGGCGGGGGGAAGTGAGCAAAAGACAAACTATAACTATAAGTAAGATTTTTTAAAAATCCACATCAGAAGAAAATGTATTCTAGGAAGCAAGCGAAAATATCAGATACATAATATTCTACGCCCCTGGTGAAAATATGTGAACCTTGAATCTGCTGAAAGAAGGACAAAAGAATAATCATAGCCAAGGAAGAGGCAATATAGCAAAAAGTAATATGAGTTTGCAAAGCTGTAAATAGGGATTTAGTGGTACAATAAATATTATTTATTTATTTATACTACAGTAGCAAGAAGTGGAGTCCTGGTGTGGTGCCATTGGATAAGTGCTTGACCTCAAGTTGGTTTGAACTGTCCGGTCGATGGTTCAGACTTATCAGCTACTCCTTGGAAATCCTATACAGGAATATTATGAATTGGAACTGACTCAATGGTACTTAGCAACAATGCAAGAAGAAGTAGTAAGGTATAATGAAAACAGCTTTATTAACATGGAGAATAGGCTTAAGAAAAATGAATCCACATCTATATAAAGATAATTTCAGTTTTGTTTTGTTTTTTCCCTTTTTACAGTGGTGGACAAGAATGCATGCTAAACAATCTTGACTCATTCAATGAAGGATATGCCTGATTGCTAAGAAAAATGCACAATTTAAATAACGGTGTTGAAATATAGTATTGATGACAATTCTAAATATAATTTTAACTTTCAAACCACTAAATAGATAAACTAGAATGCCATCCCCCACCAAAAGAATTCACTAATTTCATCAAAGATACAAGGGAAAGTCAAAAAGTATTGCTTCCAGCATTAAATCTGTCTCTGTGATCAGTGAATTGCTGAATACTTATTATCTCAGTGTATGCCGTGTATGCTGAATACACTTGTTTTAGTCTCCTTGTGGTGCCTTCAAAGCATGAACACTTTTTGTCCTACAGGGAAAAAATGATTTTGAGGTAAGGGCTAATATCAAATTTTTAGCAAAATTCAAGTGGATATCATCCCAAATTACGTAAGTGTTACAACAAGTTTACAGGATTGCATGGAATGATCAAACATTTTAATGAAGGCTGGGAAGAACTCAAAGATGAACCAAGAGAGGGAAGACAGTCAATGTTTATGAATGAAGAAACTGACTGAAGTGCAAAAACTGGTAAAAAAAAAAAGACCATCAAATTATCATTGATGCAATACCTACTGAAGTTTGAAATCTCATATGGTTCAACATGTTTAATTTTAAGCAAATATCTTTGCCACAGCAAGCTTCTTTCTGGATGGATGCTAAAAGCATTGCGCAAAGATCAGATTGCTCCAAGAGCTAATTATTCATTCCATCAGTTTTAGAAGTAAGATCAAAGCTAATAAAGCTGATTTTATGGAAGGAATCATAACTGAGGATGTCTTGCCTTTGCCAATACATTCAAGAGAGTAAGGTCCAATCAAAAGAGTGACTTCTGAGGGGATCTGCTGGGCCTCTTGACCTCAAGGCAGTGAGATCAGTTCAGATGGTTATGGACTCTTTTTTTTTTTTTGGCATTTCCAAGGGGGTAATCTTGGTAGGTTTTAATCAAAGGACACAAGATTATTATGGGGCTTTATTGGGCAGTGTTATAAGAAAATCAAACACCGCATTAGTGAGAAAAAGGCTAGGAAATTTGCACCCAAGAATTGCTTCCACCATGGCAATGCACCTGCTCATTCTACAGCAAGAACTGTCCCAGGAGAAATTCATCGACAAATCTTACCTCTTCCACACTACAGCCCTGATCTTACACCTTCATACTTTCTTTTATTCCCCAAACTCAAAGTACATGAAAAAGAAACACGATTTAAGTCCTTTGAGGATGGCAAAACTGCCATTTTGAGTTGGTGTAAATAGAAGAGTGCAGGGTTATTTAAGGAGAGCTAGAGAGACAGAAACACAGCCTTCAGAATTATATAAATGTATATGGAGGATCTTTCTAGAAACAATAGCCTCATGCTTTCAAATTTCTGTTTCATAAATGTAATCATGATTTTGTAATAAGATTTGGTTACACTTATAGGAAAAAAAAAAAAAAAAAAGTAAAGAAAATGACGTAACATAACCATGACCAAAAGAAAAGTTTGAAATAAAGACTTTTAAAATATATTATTCATCTTTAAAAAATATGAAAGGGCTATATTTTGTCAGTAATTAATGGAGCTTATAAAGTTGTACTAAAACAAAAAGTAATTCTCAATATACTGTCTATAAGAGATGAAACTAAGAGAACAGTGAGAGTGAAAATGATAGCAAGTATGTTTTTTGAACTCAGAAACTATGATGTACTGTTTCATAACCCTCATAATGCTTTATTGGTCTCTGGGACAATGACTAATAAGTTAAAATGGAATAAACAGAATTTGAAAATTATAAGAAATATACTGAGGTCATATGAAAGTGAGGTATGTGAATTAGAAGTGGTCACCAATAAATAATCTTCTGAGCTTTAAGGAAGACTGACATTGGCAAATGGAATGTTGAAAGAAATGGTATGTACACATCTCCAAATTGACACAAATGTAGACATCAGACTTATTTGTTTCAAGGCTATAAAATTAAAAAAAAAATCACTATTCGTGTAGAAAAACATAGTTTGAAAAAAGATAAGAACATATTTATTTACTTTCTTTAGAATATACTATATTTATTTTAATTAACAGAATCTCTTCATTTCAGTTAACTCAATTTTAAAGTAATTTGTGGTCTGACACATCTATAGTTTGGCATCTTGCTAATTAAGTTTCTTTAAGTTTGTCAGAGGATTTATTTTATATCTATGAGACATTAGCTTAAATACTTTTAATTATGCTAACAAAACCAGATAATTTTAGGAAACTTTATTGAACAACAACTAAAATAGCCATTGAGATTGTCCCCTGGAAATTTTTCTTAGCCATGTAATTTAAACAGCTAAATGACAGGTGGGAACATTATTTTCAATGAATTCCCAAAGTGGCCTACAATAAACTGATGTTTCTCTATTTGATGCCAGGAAGTTATATGCAGTGTTTCTGGAGTTTTTGCTTCAATCAGTCCAACATGAGGCTTTGTCTCAAGCTGTGAATTTATAAAT
>NW_006408530.1:19876921-19878140 GCF_000296735.1 Chrysochloris asiatica
AAACATCTTTCTGATATTCTCTGCTTTCAGCCACGATATCAGCAATGATATCCCTCGTTCCATGGCCTCTTTGGAATCTGGCTTGAACCTCAGGAAGTTCTCTGTCAATCTATGCTTGTAGCCTTTTCTGTATTACTTTTAATAAAACATTACTAATATGTGATATCAAAGATATTGTCCCATGATTTCTACATTCCATTGGGTCACCTCTCTTTGAAATGGGCATAAATACGGATCTCTTTCAATCAGTTGGCTAGATAGTTGTCTTCCAAATTTCTTGGCAGAGATGAGTGAGTGCCTCCTGTGCTGCCTCACTTTCTTGAAATATTTCAATTTGTATTCCATCAATTCCTGGTGCCTTGTTCTTTGCCAAGTCCTTCAATGCACTTTGGACTTCTTCCTTCAGTATCATTGATTCTTAATCATATGCTACCTCTTGAAATGGTTGAACATCAACCATTTCCTTTTGGTACAGTGACTCTGTGTATTCCTTCCATCTTCTTTTAATGCTTTCTACATCATTCAATAATTTGCCCAGTGAATCCTTCAATAACAAAAATCAAGGCTTGAACTTTTTCTTCAATTCCCCCAGCTTGAGAAATGCTGAGTGTGTTCTTCCATTTTGTTTTTCTGACTCCAGCTCTTTGCATATTTTGTTGTAATATTTATCTTTATCTTCTCGAGCTGATCTTTGCAATTTTCTATTCAGCTCTTGCATGTCCTCATTTCTTCCATTTGCTTTAGCATCTCTACACTGGACAGCAAGTTTCAATATCTCTTCTGACTATCATTTTGACCTTTTCCTTCTTTTTTGTCTTCTTAATGACTTTTTGCTTTCTACCTTATGATGTTCTTGAAGTCTCTTCTAGTCTTTGGTCTGTAGTGTTTAAAACATCAAATCTGTTCTTCAGATGATCTCTAAGTTCAGGTGGGATTATGTTCATGGTCATATTTTGGCTCTCATGGACTTGTTCTCATTTTCTTCAGCTGAAGTTTGAATTTACATATGAGCAATTGATGGTCTGTTTCACAATCTGCCCCTGGCCTTGTTTTCACTGATGATATGGAGCTTTCCCATCATCTCTTTCCACAGATGTAGTAATTTGATTTCTATGTATTCCATCTGGTGAGGTCCATGTGTATAGTCATCTCTTATGCTTTCTAAAGAAGGTATTTGAAATGAACAAATCATTGATTTTGCAGAATTCTATCATGCATT
>NW_006408530.1:19878240-19890754 GCF_000296735.1 Chrysochloris asiatica
TTTTTTTTTTTTTTTAGTACCCATTGTGTCTCCCTAAATATTGTGGTTTCTCATGATCTGCATCATCATGAGAAAATGTACAAAGATCAGAAAAGATTGGACAATTCCATGTCTCGAAATACCTCCATCCCCTTTCAGTTTGGAAAAGAAAATTAGTTTTGAGCTTTTAACCTAGGAAACCACATATTTTGAAAATGTAAGAGTCTTCAAGTTCTCAAAAGGGGTTATTTTTTTGTTTCTCTCATCGTTAATATGCCATTTCCTTTTGTGACCTCAAAAGAAGCTAAAATCTTCAGCAGTTACTTAGTGACTCCCTATTTTTTTCAACTCTAGACTAATCTGCAATTAAACAACAGAATATTTGCTTCTCTCTCTTTTCAAATCCTACATGGCCTGGCTAATAAGTCAGTCCTTTTGTTGTGGCCTATTAAACTTATTCAGAATTTTTTATATCACTGTAATAATATTATATGGCAGGCAAAAATATAATGATAAATGATAATTTGCCAAAAAGATTAAAAAAACACTGAGGTGTTACCTATCAAAAGTTCTCCTTCTGTCTGTGATGCAGCACAGATTGTGATCGTGACAGTAAATCTGGTGCTATTGTTAATGCCATGGCACTTGGGTTTTTGGCTTGCTTTAGTCCAATCTGTGACATGCTTGTGAATATCTTTCTTCTGTTCTGTCTGTATGGCATATGGATTTCTGGGATACAACGTCAGACCTATCCACATAACAAGTGTTCAGAGCACCTTATCATTTTAAAAAGCCAATTACTCAAAAAGACAAATGTGAAATGTTTCACATTTAATGATGAGCAAATCTGCAAAACAAATGCAATTTTGCTCCTTCTAAAAAGTTTAGTTTAACTGTAAATATTGCAATGGAGTCTTGCATGACACACACCACCGATCAGGAAAAGCTAATTTCATACATATTGTATATCATCACTGTCAATTACATCTGCACGGTATTTAAAACGAGGGTGGTACAAGTAATTAGAAATAAAGCAAATAGAATATTCTAAACTACAAGGCTCTGAAATCACTGTAAAAATGTCACTGCTAACATTGAACACTCTAAAAAAATATTTTGAAAGTCTCACCCAAAAACTGAAAACTGCATATGTCTACAGAGGTAAAGGTCACTCATGAAACTCTCAACAACAAAAAATACCAATTCATTTTTTAGAAATATTTGTCAATATGTAAAGAATGTTTTGTACATAAGTTCTCAGTTACTGTTGAATCAGTGGCTGTATGTAATATTCCCACATGGAATGATGTCCTTTCAAATACTTTAAAACAAAGGTTTAGTAAAAGATTTTATGGGGACATCTTGAGTGCTGAGATTTTATGCATGAGCAGTACAACTAACAAAATAAAATAACATTGGTTTTACAACTGACTCATATATCGAAACATTTATATCTATTTATGATAGAGACAGTAGCTAATTCATAACCATGCATCCCTACCCCCACCCACCCTACCCCACCAAAACCAAACAAAGACAGACCAAGGAAAAAATAAAAATCAGTCCTACTCTTCAGCATCTCTCATGTAGGTTATGTAAATACAGTTGTCACATTTAAATATCTTTACTTTTTTTTTTTTTTTTTGTCTACACATTCTTTAAACTGTGAACACTGGTAACAGAATATTATATGACATGAGAAATGGAATGCACCTGGCACTGGTAATTTTAGAAGAAACTAATCTCGATATTTATAACATCATTTAGCAAGCAGAACAGTTTTATCAGGCTTGGAATGTTGAGATATGAAAAACTTCACTCAGTTCTTGGACTTTCATTCTACATTAGTATGTCTCCAATCAGCTGTTGTAAAGCACACGGTGAAAAACCCACTTTACTCCTCTAGTAGTAATTGAGCCTAAAATTTACCCTGTAATTCATATCTGTTGAATTTCATGTTAACTCTTATCTATCTTAGAACCTAACTCAAGAACTGAACAGCCAGTCCATATATTAAAAACAGAATGTATAGTTGATCATAATATTTAAAAAAATATTTACTGAAAATAAGTACCTCAGTTACTTTTCTATTATTCTTGTATCTCATATTCCAACTGCATGCATGTGTATCTTGGCTTGAAGTTAATTGATATCATGATAGGCATAGTAATTGAATATTTTCATGCAATAGCTAATATTCACCTGGATATCTTATGACACTTAGTTAAAAATATAAAAAGTAATGCTGTAGATGCATTTCATGAAAAGATACAGCGCCCAGATAAATATACAAATAATCATTCTTTCTTTTCTGTCTAAAGCAATCAGATTTTACCTTATTTATAAACTGATTAATTTGAGGTACAAACTGCTCCCAGAGAACAACCACCCTTAACTTTCCATCCTTTACTTTCAACCAATTGACTGTATTGTTCATTTTTGCTGAGTCTTAAAAAAAATTCCCTGATGGGATGAAATATACTACTGGGGAGATTTCAACACATTGTGACTTTCTAGGACACAGTAGAATTTTCCCATAGGGCTTCCAAAGTTGTCCTCTTTATAGGGGCAGACAGCCACATCTTTCTCCTAGGGGGTGGCTGATGGATTCCAATCACCAAACTGACCTTTTGGTTAGCAGCAGAGGACCACTGATTACTTTCAAGTGTCCACTGAGTAGGTTCCAATTCAAAACTAACATGAATAGAGTATCTGAGGAATAGCTGGTGGATTTGAACTGCTAACCTTGTAGTTCAAACCAACCTTGGGATTCAGTGCTTATCTTACAGGGCCAAGATAGGAGTCCCCTAAATGTCCATAGTAACATAATGCTTAAGTTTAGCAGTTGGTACTTTAAATATGTAACACTAAAATTCTTACACTCATCCTTACATTTGAGCTAATAGTCAGTGAAGAAGTATTTTGACAGAGGAAAATGAGGATAATTGTGATGGTAATGTAGCTCTGTCAAGAAAAAAACAAAAAACAAAAAACTAATAGGACCACTAGGTGATACAGACTAGATCTGAGTACACATAGAATGGGACCTCAAAGGTCTGAAACCAAATTCCAACAGATAATTTTGTGGCAGTATAGGATAAGTCCTGAACTGCTAACTGCAAAGGTAGGCCATTCAAACCCACCAGCTGCTCAGAAACTCTATACAGGGTCACTATAGGTCATAACCGACTCTGGCAGTTAACATCAAAAACAATGCTTTATAATTAAATTTCAAAATTGCATTTTGAAGCTGGAAAGAACATAAAGATTACCTTCCCACCGATGTCCTTATTTAGTAGAGGTAAGGATTTATTTAGATCCACAAGGATTGAGGGGTTTCATAGGAAGCACATTCCTAGAATCAGACCTTGAGTCAAATGGTCTGGGTTGGAGTCGTGGTTGCACAAGTTACTCTGTGTTACACAGGTCTCTTAACCTTTCTAAAAGGCAACTATCCCATGTGTAAAATCTGCTGATACTTATTTCACAGAGCTATTAAGAATGAGATAATACAGGGGAAACCCTGTAAACCATAATGAAGTTCACAAATACATTATAGGGCTTCTTTGCAATTCACTAGCAACTTGGTTCCTAGTGGACTGATTTGATTTGATTTTTTGTTTTGTTTTGCTTATCTCTCAGGATACAAACCATTAGACAGCAAAGGACACATCAGGAGATAAAAAGTCCAGCTTTTACAGATAGACCTAAAAGTGCCAAAAAGGACATTTTCTTTTGCCTCAGTGTACTTTAAGGCGATCTCAAATGGCTTACTCACAGCTTATACCCACCTTCTTCTTCTAAAAAAAAGTAGTCTAAAGGGGAGAAAAAAAAGTAATAATGGTGTGAGAAGTGAGGAATAATTATGACAGCTGCAAGCCTCTATAGTCAGCTTCCACATAATATTATTATGTGAAATGTTATCTGGGCAGTACCTGAGTCCATGAAGTGTCAGGTGGCCATTTGGCAAGAGAAAAAGGAAGGAATCTGATCAACATTTTATAAGTGGTTTGCTTTTTTTTTTTTTTTTTTTGCACCTGTTATTCTACAATTTCTTTCAGTTATATTTCAAAACACTACAGTTGGGATCTCTTTGCCAACCTGAGATGGCATAAGCCTGGATAACAGAACAAAATGTGAGAAGGTCCTTCTGTCTTTAACGCCTGTTCACCAGTGAATCAGCCTCCAATTAATCTGTTTCTTCAGTAGGAGTTTAATAAAAGTCAAGCACACACATGTTCAGGCTTGTTTCATATTGAAGCTGTGTTAACATTATCTGTCTAGCCAGGTCAAAAAATTCTGTATAATTAAACACTAGAACCACTTCAAAAATTTTAAGGATTTTTTCCATTTATGACAAGCAATTGATTATCTGGAATAGGGGCGTTTAAATCTAAAATGGAAAAGCAATGAAAGAGACACTGCTCATTAAATGTTGCGGAGAGGGGGTGGGGAGTTTGTTTCATGGCCAAAATGCACATAAAACTCAGTATAGTAGGTTTGCTATTTTCTATTTGTTTATGAACCAGAAAATTTAGGATCGTTCGGCAAAGTCTTATTTCCATTCCATTGTGTGGGTGATGATCAGAGTTGGTCATTTACATTCAATCATATATAGCATAATGCTTGGAGGAAGCTCTTAACCCAGTCATCTGTGCCTATGAGCAGAGTGTGACTTGGTGTTTTCTGGAGGAAATCAACAATGCTGCAGATGGAAATACAGGTTGGATGCATTTATGGCAAGCTGAGTTAACAACTACAAAGGCTCATTTCTGAAAGCTTCCCAAACCCCAGCTAGTGTACTTGGTTCCAGAAATTGTAGAGAAAATCAAATACCAGGACAATCCAATTTTCTTATAGTTTATGATAAATGACATTTAACCCATAACTCAGGTGGTACATTAACTTTAGCATAAATCGAACAATCACCTTAACTGACATCTCTTGCATCCACATTGGAGTCTCCCTAAGTGCTCTAACTGAGAAGTATGAAATCTGATTTTTGCTCATGCATCTGCAATGTGGGAGGGTAAATTATAGCTGGTTCATGTATACAGAACTTTAGAAAAGTATTTTGAATACAGAATAATGAAGAAACCACCATTCAAGGTAAAAAGAAATCTTGAGGCAGAAAGGAGTTGCTGACAGTCTACACTCAGCTTTCATCTTTCATCTGGTTACTCAGAAGAGTAATTTATCACTTTCCTTTTAGGATTTTTATAACCAATCCATCAGTTAGGTGATTTATCTGTATACATTTAAAATGGTTGTAGGGAAACACTAAATATTCCAAATAACTAAGAGGTACACTTACATATTATGACAATTTCAAATAAGTTGGAGAACTTATGACCAGGTTGTTATGTAAGTACATACAGCACCTTGCCAAAGTGCATCCTAGGATCCAGTTTTGCTTAGTTGAGGATTGGTAGCACTTCTAATTTGGTCACACATTTCTATCCATCAAAAAAAACCCAAACCAAAGTAACAAGTTTGTGAGTAAAATGTTGTAGAGTCAATATGTTTTACCTTGTTTTTCAGCCACAAATCAATATAGTTATAAAATGCTTATATTTTACAACGTATAAGTTCTGTTCATAAGCACCATTTCTAGTATGAGGCATACCAACTTTACCTTCTATTTAGAATGTCTATGATTTAGCAATTATTAAAAGCAATTATAATTTTATATAAAAAAATTTCACTTAGACAATGGCCAGAAACCAAAGTTCTATTTGTACATTCATCATATGAAATTTCAGTTGACAAAATACATTTGTTTTTCAATCTTATATATTATTATTCTCCATATCTGCCTTTACTGTCAGTTTAGTTACTACTATCCATATAAGCCAGTGATCTTTACATTCATTTAATTCACTGAAATGGAGTAATTGATAGGAACTCACGCTATCTGACTTCAATCTTGTTCTCTTGAGAGGAGTCTGTATCTCTTCCCCTCTACTTACATGTGGCACTTTAGCTGGCACAATGTAGTCTGTCAGTCTTTTATTCTTTGTAATGCTGGACAGTTAGAAAAAAACCATGGAGGACAAGAACCTTATCTTCAAGGATATTTGTGGTATTCTTCCTGATCATCTCTTAACTTTGGGTGAGTCATGTAATATTGCTACGTCTCATGGTTTCTAATATTAAATGTATGAAATCATGAGATAATGAATACAAATAATCTTTAGAAACTCCAAAGACCTATATCCATGCGAAGAATTACTGTAATGACAATTGTTAATGCAGTGTAGTTTGTTCTGGGAGTCCTGGTGTGGCACTATAGGATAAGCACTGGACTGCAATATTGGTTTGAGCTCAAGGTTAGCAGTTCAAACTTACCAGGCATTCCTCAGAAACTCCATACAGGATTACTATGAGTCAGAATCAACTTAACATTGCAATTTAGTGTGCTCTTAGAGTGTTGTGTATTGGGGTCCTTCATCTTCTTCACTGAATATGCTATAGCCATGGGGGCCTTTATGTCTCCATCTAGTAGAACAACAAATATACCATACACAGGTTGTACTTTGCAATATTTTTCTTTCATTAGAAAGAAGCTCATGAAACCTTTCTTTAGGAAGTTTGATATGTCAGCTTTGGTTAGTAAGAAAATTATCTGAATTCTTTTTACTTTAGAATCTTTACATGGAGCTTTCTCTAAAAGACTTAGGGTCCTTTGAATGAATCAAATAACGGTGTAACAATGAAGCACAATGTTGTTTTTGTTGTTGTTGTTAAGTGCTACTGAGTTACTTCCAACTCATACCAACCCTGTATAGAGTTTCTGAGGAGTGGCTGGTGGGTTTGAGCTGCTAACTGTGCAGTGTTTATCCTGCAGTGTCACACCAGGACTCCATAGTTCCAAATAACAATTAGTAAAATATGAATGAAATGTTCCATTCCCTAGAATTTTTGTGTTTAGATTCAGATTTTGACTAGCACTATCATCAACATCTGCCAATATGCCCCATTAAGTGCCATGCTTTCCAAGAGTAACTTATCTCATTTCTGCTTGTTAAAATCATCAATGTGTTCTCATTGTTATTTAGACAAAAGTACTAAATAGCATAGCTCAAATGGTCCTGCACTATCTGCTTTTCTCCTAACTCACTGGTCTTATATGTCATCATGATCACCCTTTCTCAATCCATTCTATATAGACTTCTTTTAGTACCTCAGGCATGCTATGTTCTCTCCTGACACAGGACCTTTCAACAATCTGCTCCTCTGTAATTCTGTTAGCTTCTTCTTCTTTTTTTTCACTTTTCTATGTACATTCACCCTCTGTTCCTAATTCAAATTTCTTTTCCTTAGGAGTCATTTCCCTGACTCATGACATTATATATTGTTAGTGTTTGAAACTAATATGTCCTTTGCTTTTTATATAGCAAAGAAGTTTTCTGAAAATAACGGATCTGGTGTGCTCACATTATACTTTGTACATTTTCTAGGTGGCAGTCTCCAAATGTATGAATAATGAGTTATTTGCTTAATATCAATCTCTCCATTTATATTTTAAACACCATGAAAGTAGGAACTGTGTTTTGTTCACCACTGAATTCTTAGCCCCAAGTACAAGGTTTGGAACATAAAAGGGGTTCAGAAAAATATCTATCAACTGAATTAGAACTAATTCTCATTTTAAAGTATAGAGATCTCTCACTCTTCCCTGCCAGTTGAATACATATTCAGGTCTCCAAGGTCAAGCTAAAAACAATCTCTTTATTGAGTTTTGTTCCCTATCATCTGATTTAATCCCATATTGATCTTCCTGTATGTTCATATCTGTTCTTTAATAAATATTAAGATCGTTTAGTGTTAAGAATGATGTATTATTATACCATTGTAATATCCACACTATATACTCAAGATATTTAGAGTTATTTATTTTTTTTAACATGTTTGATTTTATTGCTAAACCATGGTGATAGATAATCTAGAAAGACAGTGTCTTGTAGGCAATGATAGCAATATTTTTATCTGGCTCCCTTTTCCCCCCTCAACCCTCCCTGAGTGGTAATTTCGACCACTTTCTCACCTTAACTTTTTCTTGATATGACACGTGATGGAGTGTTGTCACAATGTGTGGCATGGAAAAACTTCTGCTGACAACTAAGTTGCTTCATTTCTCTCTATTTGAAAATATATTTTACCACATAGCCAGACTTCTTAGCTCTAAACAGAATGATAACTATTTCCAAATATAAAACAGAGTTCACATTGTAGTGTACTGGATGATTCTTTGTACTTCCTAAATCCTTAACTTGGAGGGAAAAAGATGCCAACTCAGAATACATGGCTGCCATTACCTGGGAATTTCTTTTCGAATTCTCATTTAATTGTTTTCATTTCTGTTACAGGTTGTCATTGGAATATGGGAGATTGAAAGTCTTTCTTTTTTTCATTATTATCCCTATTAAAAGTGCACCTGAGGTTGGTGACTCACAGAGCATAGTGTTTTTAGCTGCTGTTGAATCATTACCTCCCACTCACCTCCGACTCCCTGCAATCCTGTGCTCAAAGGAACAAAGTGCTACATAGTCCTAGGATATCCACTTTATGAGTTGTCGATTGCATCATTATAATTTAGATGCTTTTCCTTGACTAGTTTTCAGAAGTAGTTTTCTTCCCAGTCCATCTTAGTTTGGAAGCTCTTCTAAAGCAGCCCAGATTCACAGCCACATCCAAAGTCAACACTGACGTTGTGACCAGTAGTGGGTAAACACAACGTACATTTGCTGATGTCTTCTGCATGGAAGACAACAATTCTGCCATTTATAATACAGAGTCACAGTCTCTTTCTCTTTCCCCCAGAAGTCAACCTTACAATGTGCATAGCTGCCTGTGTATACAATTGTAGTTTGGGAGCTCTGTTTTACAGTTCTTTTACTTTTTAAAACTTGCCAGCAAAGATCCCTGGTGTTGCTATAGGGGTAAGCATTGAATAGCTAACTAAAAGGTCAGCAGTTCAAATATACCAGCCACTCTGTGGGAGAAAGATGAGGCCCTTTGCTTTCATAAAGATTTACAACAATGGAAACCTAGCATAGGATCCCTAAGAGTTGAAATCAACTTGATGGCAGTGTGTTGGGCTGAGTTTTTGTCAACAAGGGAAAGGGTCCCTTGTGATCTATCTTTGGCTGTCACTGGTGCCTGAGCCACTTTGGACTTCCCCTATGCTTTATAGACTAGTATATGGTTACTTTCATCTCTAGGCATCTATTAATTTATGCAAAATGGTAATAAGGTTGTAGTTTAAAGTTGTAGTGTTGGCCACATTAAATGAGCAAAGAAGTCTACTAGAAAAGCTGTAATAGGTGTGGCTGTCTAGGATAATAGACTGAACTGCTAACTGCAAGGTCAGTGATTCAAACTCACCAGCCTCTCTACTGTGTCTTTATGAGTCAGACCCATTTTGACAGCACTTAACAACAACAACAACAATTAAGTTGTCACTGTGTGTACTATGTGTCTATTTAATTATCACTTCTTATATGCATCTTTTTAGAAAAAGCTGGATTTTTTTATTTTATTAAAAAACAAACAAACAAAAACACTTGTTAATTTACACTGTCATTTTAAACTGTAGAAGCAGGCTGGCTCTGACCCTGATAGATTTTACCCACTGGCACTGTGGTGCTGTGGGATAAAACACTGGACCACAAGGTCAGTTTGAACCACAAGGTCAATGGTTCAAACCTACCAGCCACTCCTCAGAAACCCTATATAGAGTCACTATGAGTTGGAATCCATTCGAGATCATTTAACAACAACAATGTTTACTAAATGAGCATTGCAGGGAATTGCTTTTTCTCCCACTAGATTGATTCTATGGTTATATCAATTTGGAGTGTTCCCTGTTTCATTTATAATCCAACTTGGATGATCATCTTGTGAAAGATACCTTTCATAATGCCCTTCCCCCAAATTTCATTTTGCATTTCTTAATAACATTAGATTTCTTGGAAATTTTCTGGATGTTCCAGAATATAAATTATGGATAGATTACATTTGACATGGCAATATTAATAATGATATCTGCCCAGTAAATAGATCATTATTGGTGATCAACAGCCTATATTTCAGTGCATAAACTGCAGTATTGAAAACATCAATTTCTGGCTTACAAAATTTAGAAAAATCAAAGTTTTATAACATTTGTATAGATGACACAGAACTGAGCCATGATTTGTTCTGTTATATATGGGTTTGCTATAAGTCGGGGACAAATAGAACACAACTAACAACAACAACAAGCCAATGAGACAAAGAAGCTATCTTTTGGTTGTTTCGGTCCAACTTTTTTATGCCCCCAAAGAGCTAAAATTGAAAGCAGGACAAGCGGTCCTTAGAATTAAGCAGATTAAAAATAATCTATCTGGAGAAAATTAAATGATATTTTACCATTTATTTTGTAAAAGGGAGAAGCAAAATTAAGTCTTGAAAAAAATCACCTTTTTCTTATTGTATATCTTTCACACATGTATTCAACATATTGTCTATATTTTTGAGCCTATGAATTTCTTTGTTGTTATTGTTTAGTGCCGTCAAGTTGGTTCCAACCCATAGCGACCCTGTAGAGGGTTTCCAAGGAGCGACTGGTGAACTTGAACCACCAATATTGCAGTTCAAACCGACTTCACAGTCTAGTGCATTAACCCACAGTGCCACACCAGGACTCCTATGAATTTATAAGAGCATTTAACTATGAAGATTTTTATTCTTGGACATGTATCTATATAGGGAGTTAGCTTGTTGTTGTTAGGTGTGGTCAAATCGGCTCAGACTCATAGTGACCTATGTACAACAGAACGAAACACCGCTGGATCCTGCTCCAGTCTCACCATCATTGCTATGCTTGAGCCTATTGCTGCTGCCTCTATGCCAATCCTTCTTGTTGGGGGTCTTCCTGCTTTACACTGACCGTCTTCTTTACGAAGCATGTGGTCCTTCTCAAGGGATTGGTCCCTCTTGATAATATGCCTGAAGTGTGAGGGATGAAGTCTTGCTATCCTGGCTTCTAAGGAGCATTCTGGCTATACTTCTTCCAACAGAGATTTGTTTGACAGACTAGGAAGGAGGAGAGGAGTACTACTTTTGAATGTTTAGCCAATGAAAGTCATATGAATAGCAGTGAGTTACTTTAAGAATACATTTTCTTACTGAGTACTAAACATTTTTTCAAATGACAGTGACTTTGCTTGAACTATACCACTCAACCAGAGGACCAAATCATATTAAGGAGCCATATATGCTATACAGAACTTTTCCTACACCTACCAAACCAAAATAACAATAAAAAACTCTCAACACATTCACTAGGTTTCTATTTATGTTTCTCTAATATCCCATTCATCTTCACTTGACCTTCCTAATTTCATAACATACCTCAAGGTGCTGAAAACAACCATAGTCATCTAAAGCTATCCAAAATAAATCTAATTTATCTTCTATAAGTGCAATATATGTTTATTAATGTGAATCGATGGCAGTCAAAAAGAATTGCTGTCAGGATTCCCGTTAATACATGCATGATTTTGTTCCAATCAATTGTGTTTAAACATGTCTCTCTGAGCAGTGATTTGTGGATGGCTGCACACAAGTTCTATCAGGAGTACATTTCTCTTAATCTCATTAGGTTGTTCACATAAAAGATCCAGTCAAAATGGTGACTTTTCCTGGGATCTACTTTGTCAGATAAATTTAAGCAGACAGCTTAGTTAACTCAGAAATTGTGGCAATTTTTTTTTTTTTTTTTTTCTGAGTCCTGGTTAGTGATGCATGATAAGCACTGGACCTCAAGGTCGGTTTGAGCTGCAAGACTAGTGGTTCAAATTCACCAGCCATTCCTTGTAAAGCATATACCGGGTCGCTATGAGTTGGAACTTACTTGATACCACTTAACAACAACAAAAAGATGTAATATCGATAGATTTTTCTCAAAGGGTACAATGATGTTGTTGTACTCATTGGTAAGTGCCATTGAGTCAGTTGTGACATACAGTAACCCTGTATAGGGTTTCAAGGAGTGGTTGGTGGATTTGAACTGCCGACCTCATGGCAAGCAGTTGTTGTTAAGTGTAGTAGATTCAGTTACATCTCATAGGGAACTTGTATAGGGTCTCCAAGGGGCAACTGGTGAGTTTGAACCACTGATATTGTGATTCAAATTAAGCTTGTGGTCCAGTACTTTACTCGGCTGGTTTATTATGAAGTGTTTCATTTTAGATTGAGAACTGCATTAAGGAGAAAAAGGCCAGGAGAAGTGTGTTGAGGACATTTTTTTCCCCCATCATGGCAAAGTACTTTTTCATTCTTGAGGATAGCAAAGGCTGCTCTATAAGACATTTGTTCTGACACCTTACCCCTTTTACTCTACAAGCCTGACTTTGCCCCCTTAGGCTTCTTCTTTTTTTTTTTTTTTTCCTGAAAACTTAAATAACATTTCAAAGGAATATTATTTGAATTCTTCAATGATGTCAAACTGCTGTTCTGATGTGATTAAATTGAAGAGTGCAGAAGTCTT
>NW_006408530.1:19890854-19894396 GCF_000296735.1 Chrysochloris asiatica
GCCTAAGATATTGATGTTTATGTCTTCCATTTCATTTTTGTCAATTTCCAATTTTCCTAGATGCATACTTCATAGATTCCAACTTTCAATTATTAATGGATGCTTACTGATGTTTCTCTTTATTTTGAGTTGTGCCCCATCAGCAAATGAAGGTCTCAAGGTCTTTACTCCTATGGGCTTTGTTCCATTCACATCATCACAGTCAACTCTACTTTGAGGAGGCAGCTCTTCCTCAGTCGCATTTGAGTGCCTTCCAACCTGAGGGGCTCATTTTCTGGCACTATATTTGACAGTGTTTCTCTGCTATTCATAGAGTTTTCAGTGACATGTCTGTCAGTTTGTCATACAGTGGTGGCTTGTGAGTTGCTGTGATTCTGGTTTTAAATACCAGCAGGGTCATCCATGGTAGACAGGTGTCAGACGAGCTCCAGATGAAGACAGACTAGGAAGAAGGAGTGACAAACTATTTCTGAATATTTAGTCACTAAAAACCTTATGAATAGCAGAGTGGTAGTTACTAACTTAATATTTTCTCAAAACTTTTTATGATATGAATATTCCTATTTTGGAAAAAATTCAATAATATATTCTATTTTTTGTTTGTTTGTTTGTTTCTGTGCCCCAGCATACATGGTACATCTCAAATAATAAAAACATAAAGTATGAGATTTGTGGTTAACATGGATATCTCTTAAGTTCCCTTTTAAGATTATATTCTTGAATCTATTGCTTAGCAATGTTGGGAAAATTACCTATGCTAGTGCACAGAATTGATATGTAGTTTTCTCCTGTGATACAGATAATTCTGGTGTGATGGAATTATAGTTTTATTTTGAGAGCTAAATTGTTTAGGTTTAAATCATGGGATCATCATGTGCTAGCAGTAGGAGCTGAGGCAAGTTCTTTGCCTGCTCCGTAGAAGTTTCCTCATCTGCAGAATGTATATGGTAGTATTCGTGTCTAATGTACCTTACAATTTTACTATGCTCATAAATTAAAATGGCATAAAATAAGACATGACACATAGTGTGTGCTCAGGAATTACATCTGTATTGTCAATATTATTGTCACCTAGTCATTAATCTTCTTAAGAAATCACTCATTATAGATAAGATCTAATGACCAATGTGGAGATTCCTGACTTTGGAACTCTTACATCTTGTTTACTAGTTCAAAACTATTGCCACTTGTAAATTTTTATTTTTAATTAGGTAAAAATTACTTTCATCAACTTTTATTGATGTTACTTTATTCCCTTTGTTGACTCAGTGAACTTCCACACTTACATAAATGTGCAATTCCTATTTTACTCATTTTTTTGTCTTGTCTTTCTTTTCCTACCTGTACACATGGAGTCCTGGTGAGGTGCTATAGAATAATGACTGGATTGTTATCCACAAGGTTGGCAGTTCAAACCTACCAGCAGTACCTTGGAAACACTATACTGGGTTGTTATTAGTCAGAACTAACTAGACAGCACTTCACAACAAAAACAACTGATATTATACTATAACTTTCAGATAAAAATCACATAATTATGTGGCAAAGTTGTGAGAGTCTTATATATGAATTTGTACTCTCTAGCAGATTATAAAAATCAAAAGCATTGCCATTAAATCAGTTCTAACTCATAGTGACCCGTTCAACAACACAGAACTGCCCCTAGGGTTTATCAGGCTGTAAATATTTACAAAAGCAGACTGGCTCATCTGTCTACTTCAGAGTGTCTGGTAGGTTCAAACCACCAACCCATCCATTAGCAGCTGAGCGCTTAAGCATTACATCATCAAGACTTCTTTAAGACAGATAACCTTGATGCAACAATAGAAGCTCACTTGTCCAATTGGAAAAAGATGAATGACTTCAAAGCCAACTTTCCAATAATTTTTTGTTGTTATGGAAGGCCTTTATTGAATACATGCAAAAAGTAGCTATTATAAAAGATCATTTCTGTCTCTTCCTTCCAAACAATTTTCACTTTTATGCTATATAATCATAAACTTCCCTAGCTACATTCCCTCTGATCTATTATGACTGTTTGGAAGACTCATTGTTTTTCTCCTCCTTTTAATCCAAGACAACTTGTGCTTTTTCTTTTTCTTTTCCTCTTTCAGTGGACTTACAAGAATTTAATTCCTTAACAGTAAAATAATCTAAATTAAAACAAGAACAAGAACAACTTTTCTATTTTGGATATCTGCGAATACACATAGCATTTTCAGTCAAATCTATTACTATTTTTAACAATATTTTTGCTTAGAAAAACCCAACACCACTTCACCATTTTTGGCTTGTCTAATAATATTTTCCTTCCCCTGTCAATATACAAATGCTCTATGAACTATGCATCGGTGACTGAGTGGTTTCAAATGGCAATACACCTCAAGTGGAATTCATCTGCATTTCCTCTCTTCATCAATAATGTGAATTACATCATGTATGTCTTAAGGAAACCATTTATATTTTATGCTTGGCCATAAAATATACTATGACAATGATTAGAGGTGAATCTGAACATTAAGAAGTCCCAAGGAACTATAGAGAGGAAGTATTTATTTATGTAGTTCAGAGCATTAGCACAATTTCCTACTGCCAAATATGGCTTCTGGGACCTGAAATGGTCTTTTATCTGATCTTATAGTTCTATCTCTTCTGGTTTGTTAACATGAATGCATATAGGAATTGGAAAATATAAAAAAGTTACATCAATATGTACATAAAGATTTTCATATTTTCTAAACAAAGTAACTTTGGCTTGATTTATTCGTATCATCTCTTAAAAATAAGTGGGTTTAGTTTAGGAGAACCATAAAACATTTTTAGACTCTTTGGGTGGGGAGCTAACAATTAACAAAAGGTTAGAGGATTGAAGCCAACCAGAGGTACCTCAAAACAAATGCCTAGCAATTCATTTCTGAAACACCAGCCATTTAGAACACTCACTGTTCTAAACCAACACCAAAGCCACGGCCATTGAGTCAATTCTGACTCATTGTGAAATTGTAGGAATACAGAGAACTGCTCCATAGGGTTTCTGAGGCTGCATATCTATATGGACACGGATTGCCTCATCTTGTTTTTATTGGAGCAGCTGGTGGGTTTGAACTGCCAACATTTGAGTTAGAAATCCAATCCCTAATGGAACATAATTCTACTCTGGGATCCATAAGGCACAAATTGGATTTCGATGCATCTGACTCCATTTGACAGTAACTGGTACTGGCTATAGAACATTTCAGTATTATTTTATTAGTGCCTGTTGTCTGAAAGTTGGGAAGTTATATTGTTGTTCTTATTGTTGTTGGGTGCCATCAAGTTGGTGCTGACTTATAGAGACCCTATGCACAACAGAACTTAACACTGCAGGGTCCTGAGCTAACCTCACAATTGTTGCCATGCTTAAGCCCATTCATTGATGCTGCCAATTTGTAAGTCCATCTCACTGGGGGTCTTCTTTTTTTCTCTGACCTTCCACCTTACCAAACATGATATCCTTCTCTAGTGACTGGTCCCTCCTGACAATACTTCCGAAGTATAAGAGA
>NW_006408530.1:19894496-19899096 GCF_000296735.1 Chrysochloris asiatica
AAATCCAGCTTGAACCTCTGGAAGTTCTCTGTCAATGTATGATTGTAGCTGTTTCTGTATTACCTTTAGCAAAACTTTACTCGCTTGAGATATCAAAGTGATTGTCCAATGATTTCCGCATTCTGTTGGTGACCTCTCGGTACTATGTTTAAATTATTTTGGAGACTATTGTGAAATGACAACTTCATACTAAATACGTGCCATCTAAGAGAACAAAAGTAGTAGGTACTTGGAAAAGTGTAAAATCATTATATATACTTTTCTTAAATATTCTCATATAAAAATGCACAAATTAATAGATGGTGTTTCTTTTGAGACTGACTACTGAGTTCCTGTTAAATTTCTGTGGGTCCCTGTTAACTAATTTATTCCTATGACATTTTTCGAAGCAATGGACCTCTATTTTTCCCCCAGGAAACTCTTGGCTAGCCTATGTGTTAGTTTCTAATAATACTTTCTTGTTTGTGACCTGAAGTACCAAAGAATAACCTTTCCCAGGTTCCAATGACAACATGATAAATGTCTTGAATCTATAGTAATTATTTTTGAAATGTGAATTAAGGCAATGTTTGCTCATGATTTTCTTTTAAAAAGAAAAAGAAAATTTACAATTTCAGTTTACTGTTGGGCTGGAAAAACCCTTGGGTTTTATTCTTTGGCTATTCCACATCTTCCTTCACAAGGCAGGGGGAAGGAAATTCTGTAAGCACTTTCAGTCATGTGGTCAAAGATGGTTCAGAGCCATGCAATTGTGTTTCCAAGGTGGCAGGAAAAGGGGTTATAGTTGTGGTGTATCATTTTCTTTTGTAACTTTATAATTAGGAGTCAATTGAGTTAAGTGGTTGCTTAATAATTGGTCTCTAGACTCAAGGCAGGCTCCCCAAACCAAGAAAATAAAAACTTGTATTGTGCAACATAGCATGTTTTAGAACAGGGTAGAAATCAGATCTCACCTCACATAATGACATAAATATTTCTCTGTGGTTGCACCTAACAAAAGTATCACATAGGTATAAATCAACCAGGGTAACATATTTCACTACAGTTAATTATCCTGATTGAGCCTAAGAAACTAGGTTTTATTCTGTAATCTGCAAGGAAATCTGCTGTTCTAGTCCTAAATCCTTCCCTCACCCAGGTGATTATCAACTGCATTTTTGTACAGGAGGGAATTAATGCCACATATTGTCTAAACAGCTTTGAAGGGAAAAAAAGGCCTGGACGCGTAATAACTTTTGTGCAGGGTATTGATTCAGAGAGCACAAGGGAGCCCATAGTCTCAGGGGATTCTGGGGGCTTTCTATGCCCTTCTTTACCTTTTATATTCTACCACACTTCCACCTCCACTGTGAACCCTCACATTAACTCGCCACAGGAGACACCAGGTAACTCTGAGCTACAGTTACCACAGACTGAGTAAAACCATAGGTAAAAAGCTGGCCCCACAATGAAATCTGATTTTCTAGCCAGCAACAATCAATATGGCTTTAAATTTTGATAACAAGGAACTTTGGCAGAAAATAATCAGGTTTGCTGTAAAAGGCTGAAGCAAATTGTCTACCAAGCACATGGTTTGTTCTTTAGCTTTAGGCTGACTTTAGCAAGCATTTTAGTTGTATTTGCACACACATGTGTGTGTGTGTTTAAGGATTGACTGGCAAACATCTAAGAGTGAATCTGAACGCTTCTACAAGTATCCATGAGCATAGCAGGCTGTTGGTTATAAGGAAAGAAGGAGAAAGTGTTGGGAGGGAGGAAGGAAAGAAAGGGGCCCAGCATCTTCTGCTCCATGAATTTATTCAAAAGCATTTCAATCTGCGTGCACATCTTCATCACTTCAGCGATAATTAAATCTTAGCATCGCAGGTGATGTCCTCACACAGTCTCTTTCCCTGGTTCCCACTGGGCCAATGAGGCAGGCCTCCCTGTGAGGCTTGTTAGCACAGATCAGGTGGTAATGTGGAGGGACAGATGAGCTTTAGCTGACAGATGGCAAGATGACCTGGAAAACCTGCCCCCTTTTCTAGGATCAGGCAGCAGCTGACAGGTATTATTTCATAAAATAACGTCTAAAAGGAATCGCCAGGGTCTTCGCATTAATCTAAGGCTGCAACCAGCCATGTAACGTTTATGTCAGAACAAATCTGTCTCTATGCAGGAGAGGGAAAGTGGTTTTTGATGAAGTTGTTCATAAATTTTAATATAATATGCCTGATGGTGTCAGATATAGTCTCATATCTCTTTTATATTTAAAGGCTCTAGTGAAACATAGAAATATTCAATCTTCAACAAGCTACTTTTAAATAACTAAAAAGTTAACCAAGGATACCTTACTGCCTCATTTTTTTTTTTTTTTTTTGGTATTTTCAATAAAGAACTGGTTCATATGAGCTCCCTGTTTTTAAATGAAAATTATTTCAATGCTATGAAAAGCTTTTTGCCTGGGGTATCAAACAAAAGGAGTAAAGCTGTTGCAAAGTTGCTTTTATGGAAAAGTTGCTTTCTGGAATGGAGGAAATTTGCCCAAACCCACAAGTAAACAACAACGGCAGGAAGCCCCTGTCTTCTACATACATAAATAATATTTCACAACTTCTAGAGAAAAAAATATATATATACACCACTGAATGCTTGGCAGGGATAACCCTTTCATTAAATGAGCTCTCCAGGCACCTGACATTTGAAAGTTTCAGTCCAAATGAATATGCAGGGAATTCAACCACCTGGACTGAGTCTGGCTTTGTCTGTCCCATTTGTATTTCCCAAAAGAATGATGCAGCAAGGTAGAAATGAAGACTCAATTGACTGCCCCCAACTAAATACCAAACTCACTTTAGTCTTGCTCTAGAAGTGCAAGCTAATATTTCAGCATCAATTTTCTAAACCTGCCAGGGAAAAATGCTGACATCTTTCTATTTATTTGATGGTCATAAAACAGGGAGAAACATTTACTAGGATTGTGTAAAAGGCAGGAACTTTTCCTCTTCTCTAGACCTTTTGTGCTATAAAATTGTCTCTTTCAATGCCTCTAAGGATCATGGTAAAGTGAATTCATGAACATAACAGACGTACAAGTAACCTGGAGAGGCATGTATTATAGAGATGGAACCTTCTCCGCACACCTCATAATCACATTTTCACCTACCCATCTGGTCCAGACCTGGATTTATTATTAAATACATCATATACACAGACATGCTGTTTTTGTGATTCAAAATATGTAACAAACATAATTTACAAAAAAAGAATATCTTAGTGACGTAAACCAGAAAAATACAAATATTAAGATGTTACTTTTTAAACATTGAAATTATTGAATCATATGGATAATTTCACAATTTAGGTACTTTGAAAAGACTATCTAATCTGACCTGCTAGTTTAACAAATATGTAAGACAGGCATATTCTTCATTTGGCATATCAAAATGAACCAGAGGTTAGAGGAAATGAATGCATATGTTTTTCGTTCATTCTAGCATCATTATATTAACCCTTTAAGTTTTTTATTCACCAAAATTTCCCTGACCTTTGAAACAAGTCTGATAGTTACTTCTTTATATTGAAGATACAAGTCACAAATTAAAAGAATAAGTACATAATTTAGATCTAATTATCGTAAAGATGTTGTTAACTGAAGCAAGTAGGGCCAATAATTGATTAGCAATTTGAAGCATTGTTTAAATCAGGAACCATTACAGAATCATATATCCATAATACATATCTAAACTTGTTAATTCAGTTTAGCATATGTAAACTTATATTTTTGTCAATTTTTATGGAGAGTTAAATCGTTTCTTTGTATAAACAAGTAATTTGGGGTTTCTTGGTGTCTCTTCCTATAAGATTTCTATTTTTAGTTTCTTTAAAGAACGGTACAAATTCAAACATATATGTAAAGCAAACTAAATACAGATTATTTCTGTGTTTTAAAGATTATTTTCCCCTAAATTTTACAGTTGTCTGACCCATGCCTAAAATGGATCAATTTAATTTAGCAATTCTTGTATTAAGTCTTCCAAAGCATGTACCTTTAGCTTTCACAGAAGCAAGGAGCCCTTGTGATATAGTGGTTAAGCTTTTGGCTGCGAATCCACCAGCCACTCAATGAGAGAAAGCTTTAGTTATCTATTTTTAGGAAGATTGCAACCTTGGAAAAACTATGGGGCAACTCCAACCTGTCCTGTAGGGTATTTATGAGTCAGAATTGATTCCATTCGATGACGACGTGTTTTGTTCCATTTTTTTGTTCTCATAGAAACCATAGCTCCCTTTCTGTAATGGTTACGGTTGTGTGTGAACTTGACTAGCAAGGATTTCCAAAGGTTTCACAGTTGAGATGTGCTTATTCCCATGGTGATGAAACCCTATACAGGCATAGTTTACTCTTTGGTGAGTGGCTATGAGCAGCCACTCAATTAAAGGGATGCTTCCTTGGGTTATGTGGCCTGTTCCCAATATAATGAAAACACAGTTAAGGCTCTCTCTCTTCCACTGGGGACCTGGTACTCAGCAATTGTGAGTCATTTCCTTGATGATAACTTCTCTCTCTCTCTCTGTCTCTCTCTCTCTCTCTCTCTCTCTCTATATATATATATATATA
>NW_006408530.1:19908978-19912334 GCF_000296735.1 Chrysochloris asiatica
GACATCTTTGCTCCTCAGCACTTTAAAAAGGTCTTGTGCAGTAGATTTGCCTAATGAAATATGTCATTTGATTTCTTGGCTGCTGCTTCCATGAGTGTTGATGGCTGATCCAAGAAGAATGAAGTTCTTGACAACTTCAAACTTTTCTCCATTGATAAGAATGTTGTTTATTGGTCCAGTGGTGAGGATTTTTGTTTTCTTACGTAGAGATGCAATCCAAACTGAAGGCTGTGTTCTTTGATCTTCGTCAGTAAATATTTTAAGTTCTCTTCATTTTTAGCAAGCAAGTTTGTATCATCTGCATATCACAGGTTGTTAATGAGTCTTCTTCCTATTCTGATGCCATGATTTTCTTCATATAACCAAGCTTCTTGGATTATTTGCTCAGCAAACAGGTTGAATAACTATGGTGAAAGAATACAACCCTGTCGCACACTTTTCTTAGTTTTAAACCATTCAGTGTCCCCATGTTCTGTTTGAACTACTGCCTCTTGGTCCATGTACAGATTCTTTATGAGCACAATTAAGTGTTCAAGAATACTCATACTTCACAATGTTGTCCATAACTTGTTGTGAGCCACACAATCAAAAGCCTTTGTGTAGTCAATAAAGCACAGTTAAACATCTTTCTGGTATTCTCTGCTTTCAGCCAAGATCCATCAGACATCAGCAATGGTATCCTTCGTTCCACGGTCTCATCTGAATCTGGCTTGAACATTTGGAAGTTCTCTGTCAATATATGCTGACAGCCATATCTGTATTACCTTTAGTAAAACTTTACTCACATGGGATTTCAAAGATATTGTCTGATGATTTCCACTTTCCATTGAGTCACCTCTCTTTGGAATAAGCACAAACACTCTTCCAATCAGTCAGTCAGATAGTTGTCTTCCTAATTTCTTGCAATAGATGAGTGAGTGCCTCCTGTGCTGCCTCACTTTCTTGAAAGATTTCAATTTTTATTCCATCAATTCCAGATGCCTTGTTCTTTGCCAATTCCTTCAATGCACCTTGGACTTCTTCCTTCAGTATCATTGGCTCTTGATTATATGCTACCTCTCAACATGGTTGAACATCAACCATTTTCTTTTGGTACAGCGACTCTGTGTATTCCTTCCATTTTCTTTTGATGCTTACTGCATCATTCAATGAATTGCCCAGAGAATCAATCCTTCAATAATGAAAGTCGAGGCTTGAATTTTTTCTTCTGTTCCTCCAGCTTGAGAAATGCTGGGTGTTCTTTCCTTTTGGTTTTCTGACTCCAGATCTTTGCACATTTCATTGTAATATTTGACTTTGTCTTCTCAAGCTGACCTCTGAAAATTTCTGTTCAGCTCTTGTATGTCCTCATGTCTTCCATTTGCTTTAGCATCTCTACACTTGAGAGCAAGTTTCAGTGTCTTTTCTGACATCCATTTTGATCTTTTCCTTCTTTCTTGTCTTCTTAATGATTTTTTGCTTTCTTACTGTATGATGTTCCACCACTTGTCTGTCAGTTCTTCATTCCATGGTGGCTTGTGAGTTTCTGTGATTGGATGCTATACCATTGGTATTTTAAATACCTGCAGGGTCACCCATGGTGGACAGGTTTCAGATGAGCTTCCAGACTAGGAAGGAGGAGAGACAAACTACTTCCAAATATGTAGTCACTGAAAATCCTATGAATAGCAAAAAGTTATGTTACAGACTGAAAAAAAGAAAAATGGTTCCATGGAGTATCCTATGATTTGGGAAGGGGAACTATTAGTGTAATTCCACCTCCTTTAGTACAGAACAAAATATTGAGACGCATCTTGAATACATTCAGGTAATTTTAATAATCAGTGTGCAGCTTAGTGAAATTCCTGCTGGAAATGGTATACAAATGAAAAAGAAAGAAAGCCATTCCAATCTCTACAGACAAACTCTCAAAACATATGCTTTCACTTATGAGTTTAGCTATTATATTGGTAAAATAAAGTGAATTTTCACTTAACCCCTCTAAAAGTCCAGTAGCCTAAGACTGGCCATGCTGAGAGTGATAGTCAGACTATAGCAAACACTTTGGTTGACTCTCTTTCAACTAGAACTTCTGTAACAACTTATTTATCTTGTCTTTGTGGTCTGTGCATGAAAGCTGGTGCTCTCAATCATTTTAAATAACTACATATGTCAACCCAAAGCTGTCCTGATTCAGGAAGACTCCTCTCTCTTTTTTGTGTGATTAGAAAATACATGCTTGACCTCTGTGAGCTCTTTTTCCTCACTGTGGTTTATATAAAAACTTAGATTGGTAGATTTCTGAAGTAGTCATCAGTTTTACATGGTGAATTTATGAGAAGCTTCTCTTCAGGTAAAATAAAATGGTAGCCTAGGCTTCTATCAAATGCTTTATACTATTGGTGTTTGTAGAATGAAATAGAATATCATTTTCTATAAAGGCATGTATTGTTCAATTTTCCATAGGCAAAGGCATTTAAGGAAAAGTTTTCTTCTCTGAAGTTTTTTGAAGCTTTTTTTTTTTATTTTCATAATGGAAAAAGGTATGTCTAGACAGGTTAGGTCTAATTCTGCTCAAAAGTAGAGAGAAGTAGTAAATGTACGTGCCCTTTCAAAGGGACTTCATGCTTTTGATTATGAGTTTACTGACAAATAAAAAATCCAGATGACAATTTACAACAGAAGGATACTTGAAATATGGGTGATTCCTGAATGATGCCAGGAAAAAAGACAGCTATTTTGGAATATCCAAACCCTTTTTCAAATTTTACTTATGCAGGTGGATTACGTTCCCCTACTATGTACTTAGCAATATATATATATTTTAAACTCTAAAACACATAGGCCTTTTTGCCTGAGTTAAATTTGTTTCCTTAGCTGGTACAGCTTTTCCTTTCCATATGGTCAGGATAGCTAATTTAGTTTGTCTCTGAGGTGGCCAACATTATAGTGTGGTATCATAGAATATAAAAATAAAAGAAGGTATGAAAACCTTATTCTAAAAATGAAATAAAAGCAGATGGGACATACGTTTCGAACGTATTTAATTTGCATCGTCTTTTTCTCCTTTTAAAGTTCTTGTGGACCAATCTTGCAAAAAGGCAAAACAAACCCTAAACACTCCAATTCTATGCCAGCAAGCTGCCAGGCTGATCTTTTTATCTCCATCAACTCCCCGGAAAATCAACTAGAAGGAGAAAAAAAAAAAAACCCTATGTGTCTAAATGTCCGCCCTGAAATTTGTAAAATAAATTTAAATAAGTAAATGCTTAGTTGCATTCTTCTTCCTCTTTTTTTTTTTTTAAGCTTGCAAATTATCAAAGTATTTCCAAATGGAAGGGCAGTTCTCTAGAAGGTTGCATTCTCCCTGGAAACCC
>NW_006408530.1:19912434-19913047 GCF_000296735.1 Chrysochloris asiatica
ATAATATATTAATGCACTTGGAAGCAAATACAAGGATTCCATCATAAGAATGCCACACAGCTATTAGGCACAAAACAGCCCTAGGGATACCACAAAGTGTAACATTAGCTGTGCGCAGGTAGTTTATTGATGGTATCTTAGTACATCTTAGAAAGAAAAGGGGAAAATAATAGCTAATCTTGGATACATTGACATGAAGGCTACCTAAGATATTTTATGAGTTTCTTTGTTAGGGTATAAGTGAGCCTATGTATGTGTATGTACCTGCATAACTTAGGATAAGTGTAGAGGTGAGTGGTAGTTGTTGTTTTTAGGTGCCATAGAGTCCGTACCGACTCATAGCGACCTTATGTATAGCAGAACAAAACACTGCCCGGTCCTGGGCCAACCACACTATCATTGCCACGCTTAAGACCACTGATGTTACTATTTTGCCAATCCATCTCATTGGGGTCTTCCTTTTTTTCTCCGACCCTCCACCCTACCAAATATGATATCCTCCTCCAGCGACTGGTCCCTGCTGACAATATGTCTGAAGTATGAGAGATGAAGTTTGGCCATCTTGGCCTCCAAGGAGCACTCTGGTTGCACTTCTTCCAACACAGATCTGTTG
>NW_006408530.1:19913147-19914181 GCF_000296735.1 Chrysochloris asiatica
TTTTTCCTGAAAGCTTAAATAACATTTCAAAGGAATATTATTTGAATTCTTCAATGATGTCAAACTGCTGTTCTGATGTGATTAAATTGAAGAGTGCAGAAGTCTTGGGAAGGGTTATTGTTGTGTCAGTTCTGACTCACAGTGACCCCATATAGGGGTTCCAAGGAGCGACTGGTGAATTTGAACCACCAACCAACCTTGTGGTGCAGTGCATTATCCCTCAGCATCACACCGGGACTTGGGAAGGGTTAGACAGATGAAAACACTGAATTTTTAAGTGTATAGTCTTCCCCTTGACAGATGATATATGGAGAAATGATAGTTTTACATTTTAATATTTTTGTTTAATAAAATTTTCCTCGATTTTGTCCTAGTGTGGCGCTGTGGTTTAATTTGCTAGACTGCAAAGTTGGCTTGAACTGCAAGGTCGGCGGTTCAAGCTCACCAGATGCTCCTCGGTAACCCTGTATAAGTCACTATGGGTCGGAACTGACTCAATGGCACGTAACAACAACAACCTCGATTTTGTAGCAATACTTTGTGATTTACCCTTCTATATTTTGGGGCTGTATTCATTATTTCTATGTGCTTTTCTAAATGCATGTTCACACAAAGTAAATGGCATTTAATGCTTAACAGACTGTATTGTATTTTGTATGTACTTATCAATAATGCATATATTGATGAATATATAATATGCAATAATTCTTCCAGTAAATATAATTTCAATATATACTTTTGAAAATTAAAAAAAAATATAGTAACTTGAAAATGTGGACCAATTGGCAAAGGCTTGACAGGATAGTAATACTACCTTTCGGTTGTTGTTGTTGTTGT
Source organism: Chrysochloris asiatica (assembly GCF_000296735.1). Taxonomy (NCBI): domain Eukaryota; kingdom Metazoa; phylum Chordata; class Mammalia; order Afrosoricida; family Chrysochloridae; genus Chrysochloris; species Chrysochloris asiatica. Next base: position 19,913,985 of record NW_006408530.1, read on the forward strand.
TGTCAGGTGCCATAGAGTTGGAACCGACTCATAGAGACCCCATGCACAGCAGAACGAAACAATGCCCGATCCTGAGCTAACTTCACTACCACTGCCACACTTGAGTCCATCAATGATGCCACCTGGCCAATCCATCTCGTTAGGGGTCTTCCTCTTTTTCTCTGACCCTCCACCTTGACATCCTTCTCCAGCGACTG
>NW_006408530.1:19915868-19926783 GCF_000296735.1 Chrysochloris asiatica
GAAATTTGTAAAATAAATTTAAATAAGTAAATGCTTAGTTGCATTCTTCTTCTTTTTTTTTTTTTTTAAGCTTGCAAATTATCAAAGTATTTCCAAATGGAAGGGCAGTTCTCTATAAGGTTGCATTCTCCCTGGAAACCCAATTATGACTTTTGTTTCAGGGTAATGGCAAGGATATCCCTGGGTGGCCCTGATGAGCATTCAGCTGGTTGTCAATTTCAGTTTCCTCTCCAATACCTTTTACTTTTTTAAGTGTCACAGTAGAGAGTCCTCCATACCCTCCCAGACCGAATCTTATAAGTCCTGCCCCTAGAATTCTTGTTTCATCAGGTTTGCCCAGTGTTAGTTGTTTAGTAACTCATTGTATAATATCCTTATGGTCTAATACCAGTAACCACATATGAATAAGACTAGGTCGATGTGATGTGAAAGCAAATGAATTAGGAGACAAAATAATTTAGACACTTGTTTTGTCTGAACAACTGGCTTAATTTTTTTGGTCTAGTTTCCTTACTTTACTTTTTAAAAGAAATCTAATCAATTCACAGGAGAATTGTTTGAGAACTGCAAGTATCTGGCTCAAAATAAAATATATGACACAAATTATTTTGAATACTTTCCATGATTTTTTTTTAAGACAATTACTTCCAAGATAGAAGGCTTGGGTCTGCCATGGGGTTATAGATGCATGAAATAGAAGATTTACAAATATAATTTCTTTTTAACATTTAAAAATTTTGGCATTATCGAATATTCATTGTTAGGAACTCCAAATTTTTATTGAAGATGTATTAAAATTATCCCAGTTTAAATGAGTCCTGATATATATTTGAATAAGATATTTATTTCTCTAATTTTCCAAAATAATAAATAAATATGTAACTGAACTTGCCATAAAAATCATGAATTGTCATTAGAAAAAAACTTAAAAGACTTCCTAGACAAATATTCTAATCATTTGGGTTTTAAAAAGTTTTACCTTTTTAAAACATGTTCTCATTCCCACCCCCTTTCTATAATTCAAAAACCTTTAAAATGAATTTGTTTATTATAGGAACAAGTCATTAATGTATTGAATTGATACAGTTTTTACTATCATCTGGTATCTTGATACATGCTTAAGTAAGGAAAATGAAACTATGGCTGATGTTACAGATGCTTGTGAATTTGCTTTTTCACAACATTTGATAGCTCAATGTTTTTCTTTTTTCAAGTCAGAATGTTTACCAAATACATTTTATATAGTACATTAAAGAGCTACTTGAAAATACTGTTGGAGGGAGGCTTAAGCAACTGCTTTTTGATCAGTGTCTACAGTTTTCAAGAAAAGTATTTTCTAGAAAAGAGTCATCTAGAAGTGTCTAGACTTTTCCTTTCTTGTGGAACTCTTGAATAAGAGAGCAAGTGAACAGTGCAGAAAAGTCACAGATGAAGACAGTAGCCGTGAGTGGTACTTTCAGACTCACAGGATCATCCCAAATGCTAAAAACCATTGCCATTATCCTTTGAAAGCCAGTGTGAGGAAAATTCTATCCTTAGATGGTGAAGTTAGTGCCACTGAGTCTTTGTTGTTATTAGGTGCCATTGAATCAGCTCTGATTCATAGGGACCATGTATAGGGTTTTCAAGGAGTGGCTCATGGATTTGAACTGTTGACCTTGTGGTTCACAATTCAATGCTTAGGCTAGTATCTTTAGAAGAAAAAGAAGGAAGAGAAGAAGAAGGGAAGGGGAGAAGGAGGGAGGTATAGAAGGGAGCAGAAGAGAAATAGGGAAGGGAAGAGAGGAAAGAAGAAGGTTAGGATGGAGAAAAGAAGAAAAAGAAAAGAATCTTAAGAGAAGCAAATCACTGGAATGCAAATTGTGGTATTTCTGAAAGCATGAACAAAATATACTAAAGGAGGCAACATGAAATATAGATCATCTGATTGGCTGAGTTTGAAAATCACCTCTTATTGGTTCCCTCTTCCCTTTACACTTTTTATTTAACAGTCCAATCATTTCATAATACTGCAAAGTGAGGATAGAATTAATTGCTAGGGAGTCTAGAGATTGAGAAACCTACCAGTGACTGGATTTATAGTGATGTTGGTCAATTTCAGGGAAAATCTAGGACAAGAATGGCTGTAGCCTACAAGAGAGGGTGTTTGTAAATCTCTGTGTAAACACCCAGGAACTCCCTCCCCAAAGTCAAGAACCATTCAAGCAGTACCAGCTGTAAAAATGGAAGTGTGCAGGAAGTAGAGGATTCCTCCAACATCTGTTGGGGCCATTAAAAATGAAAAGTAAATCCAAACTGGCAATATAAGAGATTTATTTTTCTACATTAACCCTGACAGCAACTGCCAACTTTTTTCCCCCAATATTCTGCCACACAAGTACCTTTCAAGGGGCACAGGAATCAGTGCCAACTGCAAAAGGAGCAATAGGTGGAAAAATAGGGATTAAGACAATTTAATATTGATGGCAAGAATCCAATAAGATGAGGATAAAGAAGGGAATAGGAGAAAGTCAAAGCTGGCGAGAATGCATCAACATTCCCCTGTAAAGTATAATCATCTGGGGAGAATATAAATCTGAAGTGCACCTTAAAATCACAATACAGCCAAACAACTCTTGGTAGGCAATATCACACTCTGCAAAATAACGAATATGAATGAAGACTTCACTACATTATGAATTAGGCTTTGTGTTACATAGATGCAAACCACCTGAAAAATAATCAAATATTTTTAAAACATAAGACCGAAATGACAAATTATTCCATGCTCTTGGCACACTCTTCTCACAAGAAAGTAGAGCTGACTTCAACCTACAGTCATGGGTTATCAGTCATTTATTGTGCTAGGCAAGCTGAGTTGTTTAAGCATTAAGAGCAGCACTTTTATTAAGAAGTAGATGATGTGTTAAATCTTCCACTCTTCCACTATTTTCTCTCATTGTTTCACAATTCTGTTTGCTAACCCTGGTGTAAAGTTTACATCCCATTATCATAGTTCCAAATATTTTTGTCTTTGTAGTTAGAGTCTTCCAGTTTAAAGATCTTGGAGATCATTACTTTAGTGCCTTCAGTTTATCTATTCAGAATATAGTAGTAGAACCATGCAACTGGAGGGACCATAGTATTACTGTATGCCCTCAAGTCAATTTTGAATCATAGCAATCATATTGGGCAAAGTAGAGCTGCCCCATAGGGTTTCCAAGCTAGTAATATTTACAGAAGCAGATTGCCATATGTTTTTGCTGAGGATCAATTTACAGGTTTGAGTTTCCTCATAGTTTTAATGTTTCCATGTTCTTGGATTTTCATTTTCTTGATATGTTGTGAAATGTTAATTTGCTTTGAGGTTGCCTGATAATCCATTAAATTTTCTCTCCATTTAGTGCAGTCTATTTTATCCTGTAATCTAGCTGACCTTCTCATCATCTGGGTCTCTGTTTCTACATTTTTATCTTCTTTTACATTGTAATTGTTTTGTTCATTGACTGACCTCCCAGATTCTCTGAGTTTGTTCTTATAGTTTTGTTCTTTTCTCAACTCTTCCTTCTGTTGTTTGAATTCTAGGTCAATTTATAGGTTTGAACAGACAACCTTTTAGTTAGCAGCTAAGTACTTTTCTGCTGCACTACCAGGACTTCATGAAGAGATATAGAGAATTGGATGGAAGGGTCATCACCAACCATGGATTAAAATCTGGCTCCAATACTCGAAAAAGTGTGCCTATCAAGTTTCCAATCTGATGGAAGCAATTTAACATATTATCCAAACTAGGTTACTGTTGAAAGAACAAAATGGGGATATTAATAATAAGTAAGCTGGAACAAGAAAAACAAAGCAAGACTATCTCTAGCAATCTGGAATATTGTCAGAATGACACCTATATCAAAAGGGTGATGTGAGAATGAAATGCAACAATGCATCCAAAGAACTCAGGCAATCAGATCAATGACAGTTAATATTCTTAATAAGGGATTTAATTAAGGCTCTGGTACTAACAGAACCAGAATGGGAAATAGTAAAATAGTATTCTTCCCAATATACTACATGGTTACTTTAAACAGTTGATTAAATAGCGGACTAATAAGAAGCAGAGTACTAGCATATCACTATTACCTATTAGTACTCCTTATTAATCTACTTAATCTGTTTTGCTTATTCTATCGCATGCATATTCAATTCTCCATTTAGATTAGATCTGCATATGGGCTATAACCATAGTACTGACGTACTCATTTTCATTCCTTCCTGCATCATTTTCTTTGCGAAGTGCCTAGTATAATGCTGTACATAAAGTAGGCATACTGGCATAATGGCGAATTTGTTCCTGCTCAATTCACTGGATATATTCAAGATTGTAAGTGACTCTCCTGGTCTGGCACAGGGTATTATTCAATAAATACCTGTCTAATGGATGCTGAAGAGGAACCTCTATAAAATTTTCCTAGCCCTACTGGGCTTCCTTTACTTTCTCTTTGAAAAATACAGTCATTCTCTTGTATCCTACTTAAACATTTTGGAGTACATCTATTTACTTTAAAGAGAAAATTCCATTATTTTATAATCCTTGATTTTCAGCTCCACCTTTAATATAATCTTTGGTTGTTCACTTCTCTCTAAAGATAACAACATATCTTTGTGAAACACACACACACAATGTAGGCAATTCAGATTGTTTTTCGGAAAATTGACAGAATGTTGTCAACTGTACCATGTTGATCTCCATTCAGTTTGCTGAAGTGTCAACAAAAACAGAAGACCTTCAACAAGATGGGCTGACAAAGTGGTTGAAGCAATGGGCTCAAACACAGGAACGATTCTGAGCATGGTGCAGGAGCGGGCAGTGTTTCACGCTGTTGTACTTAAGGTTTCTATGAGTTAGAACCAACTAGACAACTCCTAATAGCAACATGTTATTTTGAAGCTGAGTGTTGAGAGTATCTGGAAAATGTTTGTGTTAATGGTCAGTGTGGATCACTTCAATATGAATTCAACTGTAGAGGTGGTCATCACCAATGGTCAAAATATCCTCTGCAGATGAGTTACTATCAAGATTGTGCACAGACTGAGGTTGCAAGTCTTACACTATTTCCACATTTAGTTAAGTGCATGGGAGATCTTTATGTCCTTAAGACAATCAAATATTTTCTGCTCTTAATTATCTTATGTCTTGAAATTTAAACCTTCCAAACAAGTCACTGGAGTCCTCTAACGTGAGAACTTTTGAAAGCTCCATTCTAAAAAAAACAAAAACAGAAAAACCCTACATACAAAACAAAATAAAATAAAATGAATCACATGGTTTCAAGGATCATTATATGCACCACCAAATAGTATGTCTAGTTCCTTGAATATTTTACATATTTCATACTACAAACTATAACATTTATCTGTTGGCTAATGTACTACTCCTACCTATACCGTCAATTTTTAGTACTTCAGAGATTGATTATCTAGGTTGTGGATATCATTCAAGTCTTGACTTCTCCATTTCCTTCATGCAATCTGACTTTAGGCCATTTTCTCTCTCTCTCTCTGCTCAAGGGTGGGAGTGTAGGAAGAAGATAAAACATATCAACCAAAGTTTCTACTTTTACAAAACTGATTGTTATTGTTGCTATGTGCCATGGAATCAGTTCCGACTCATAGAGACCTTGTACAGGGTTTCTGAGGCTGGTAGGGATGTTGAAATATGAGCTAAAATGACACTCTTGAGTGATTTGATGTTTTTTCACTGATTTTTGTTTGGGGAGTATACCTTTTCCCTAAGGCTTTAAGAATGACTATTCTCTGATAGCGTAATGGTTACGAATTGGACTGTGAACCACAAGGTCAGCATTTCAAAACTACCAGATGTTCCATGGGAGAAAGATGAGGCTTTCTGCTCTTGTAAAGATTTACAGCCTCGGAAACCCTGTACAGGGTCACTATGAGTCGGAACCGACTCCACGGCACTCAACAACAACATGTTTCTTTTAAAACACTACTGTTATTAGAGGAAGAACTAAGGATGGGAAGGAAAATGAGTTTGGATACACAACTGGAAATTGGCCCTAATATGCTAAGAGGCAACTTGGAGATATAGCATTAGTCTACCAGAACAGACATATACATAAGTATCTTTATTTCTAAAAATAGAGAAATGCCTTAATAGCTACTGAATAGTTTATCACCAGACTTAATATCACCAAAGCTAGGAATTACTTTGAACTTCCAATTTCCTAGCAAGTTGTTTCTGAAGGATCGTAGAAATTGTTTCACATCTAGGGTAAGTACTGGACTGGTAACCCCAAGATCAGCAATTCAACCCACCATTCATTTCTTAGAAACAGGACAGCTATGATTCGGAACTGACTCATTGACACATAACAACAACAATAACAATCATATTATCTATCAGGCCACCTGTTTTGCTGATTGGGAACGTACCTCCCAAATCCATATGTAAAAACCATGGTCTGGGTACCTTCAAAACGTTGACAAACATAATGTAAACTTAATGTTTGTTCATTTATTTCTGTTTTCTGTACTTATCTCCAAAGACTATTTCTAAAGCTGAAGCTATTAGTTACCCATTGGTGGTTGTGTGTTGTTGAGTCGGTTCCAACTCATAGCTACAGGTATATCAAATTAATTACTGATCTTTAACTGTGATAATATATTAGTATTATTGATTTCTTGTTGAGGAAAAAAGGTAGCAGAATGATTTTAACTATTTAAAACTAATTAATATCAATATCTTTCAAAGAAGTAGCCTTTGAAAACTGCATAAGACTGAAATCTAAAGGTACCAATGCTATGAAAAGAAAATTTCTGAGGCAAAGGCGTTATGTTCTATAATATTTTCTTACTGCTAATAACTTGCTATATTTTTATATAAAGTTAATATAAAAATGTCAATCATATCATTGTTATAGTATTGTATTTGTAATGAGAGGGTTTCAAAATTTGGTGGAAACATGGAATTAAAAGATAATGGATATTTTCCATGAACATTTTTGAAGTCCTTTTGTAATAAATTTATCATAAACCTTTTTAAATTACTTTAAAAAATATTCTTAGTGACACTGACCTTTTATACCTTAAATTTAGTGAAAATATCAGAATCCAAAATTACCAATAGAATGCCAATTTATAAAATAAAAAATACATACCTAAAGAATGGAAGAAAATGTGCATGACTACAATGTAATAGTGGGTAGATTTGGTTTATTTCTTGACCAATTTCTTCTGAAATAATCAACTATAAAATAATATTTCTACTATCATAAAAGAATAATATTCAGTGAAAATGTGCTTTCAATTCTTTGTCTTCTATTTTCTACAAAGAAGTATGTTAATAAGAACAAGAAACTAGAAGAAATGATTGCTAACATTTCTTTAAACAGTCAAAGTCTATTGTGCTGCATACAATTTCATTAAGTAAATACTAGCTGTACATCAAATAACGTATTTATTCTTTATACTTAACACATTGCAGCAATGTTTTGAGATACCTTTTTATTAAAATATTCTGTCTTTGAAAACATTATTGGAAACTGGGTAATGTAATTTAAATATTTTATTTCTGAATACAATCCCAGACTTGCACTTCCTTAATAAGGGAACAGTATTGTTTAAATGGTGGGACAATGTATTGATGTGCCTCAGTTTATTACTTACAGGGATTTTTTTTCTAAAAGGTAAAAAGAAAATAGTTCTCATTACCAAAAATATAAAACCTAGTATCAGGATTTGCCATCCGGTCTTTACGTATATGTTGTTAAATGTATTTGAGTCCATTCTGACATATAACAACCCCATATAGGGTTTCTGAGGAGTGGCTGGTGGGTTTGAAATACTGAACCTGCAACTGACCTTGTGAACAGACAGTGCTTATCCTATGTAATCACAAAAGCAAAGAAATCTTGCTTGTAAAGGATGATAAAGTCTATTTTATTAAATATTTAACTTTCAAATTACTCAGTCATGTCAAGTGAGAAACTAATTTGCTGTATAAAGTTTTACCAAAAACATAATAAAATATCATTGAAAGAAAAATATAATCAATCAGGGACTAAGACCAGATTTTTTTTTAATAAACTCTAAAGAAAATATAAATGTGAGAAGAGATAGAAGAAAATGGGGAGAAATGTAAAATGTTAGTATATTAACCACAGATTTTCTACAGAATGCCCTTTAGATGCACTCTTGGTAGCATAGTGGATTACAAGCTGGCCAGCTAACTGAAAGTTCAGCAGTTCAAATTTACCAGTTGCTCTGTGGGAGAAAGCTGAGACTTCCTGCTCCCATAAAGATTTACAGCCTCAGAAACTCAATACTAGGCCTGTATGTGTTGGATCCGACTAGATGGCATTCATCCACCACCACCATTCTTTAAATGCAATATAATTAAGATCAGATTATATAATGCTTAGAGTTAGTTTCTATGGTACATTTTAATTTCTGAATTTTAGTGTATTTATTTTAAGTCTTACAACATAGATTCGTTGGATTAATGAAAATAAATTTTCTTAGTCCATGGTCTAGAAAGGTCTTCTAATCATCAGGATCATGATTTTGGAAGCTTTATTCCCCATGTGCATGTCACATGTAAAACACACAGTAGACCTTAGAAACTATCTTCTCTTTCTCACTCTCTCTCTCTCTTTTTTTTTACATAGTATTTTATTGTGTTTTATGTGAAAGTTTACATAGCAAATTATGTCTTCTTTTAAAAATTTGTACATGAATACTTTACTGCCACTGTTTACAATTTTTACAATGTGTCAGCATTCTCATTATTTCTATTCTGGTTGTTCTGTTTCCACTGATGTAGCTCCCTCCTCACCCCCAATCCCCACCGTTCCTTCTCGTCTTTACTTAGTCTTAAAGGAACTCATTACTCATGGGTGATTATTTTATAAGCCAATATATATTATTTGGCTTAAAGGTGATCTTCAAGGGTATCATAGGGCAATAGCCTTGGTCATTATTCTAGTCGCTATTGCTCTGGTAGGTCTGACTATTTTTAGGAATTTGAGTTATGTTTTATATTTTCTCTCATTCTAGCTGGGATTTTCTATTGTCAGAATGGTTGGTAGTGGTAACTGAGCACCATCTAGTTCTTCTGATTTCAGATTTGTGTGGGCTATGATTCCAATGAACAAGTTTCTTTGAGCCTTTGCTTTCTTTGCTCCATAACAGAAGCAACCATCTATCTAGGCTGACTGCTTGAACGTTTTTAAGGCCCCAGGCACTACTCACAAAACTCCTATGTAGAGCACTATCATTGTCAGCTGTTAAGCCAATTGAGTAAATTGTTCCCTGAGGCAACAGTCCTAAACCTTTTTACCTAGTAAACCAATCCTGTGAAGTGTTTAGACACATCTAGGAAGCCTCAATACTGTGCCCCTTTTGTATTTGGGTATATAAGGGGGCTTCAAAACATTTGTGGACAAATTTGATTATTTTAAATCCATTTTTTCACAAATTGTTGAGGCCCCCTTGTATATATGCAACATACAAAAATGTGTGTAAAGATATGCCTACAGATGCACAGAGACATTCATAGGTGCATTGACTCTCATATGCCTTCATTTATGTTGTTGTTGTTGTTAGGTGCCATCAAGTCAGTTCTGATGCATTGTGACTCCAAACACAACAGAATGAAAAACTATTCAATCCTGCACCATCCTCACAATTCTTGTTACACTTAAGCCCATTTCTGCTGCTACTGTTTCAATCCATCGCTTTGGGGGGTCTTCCTCGTCTTTGCTGAACCTCCACTTTACCAAGCATGATATCCTTCATCAGGGACTTGTCCTTCCTGATAAAATGTCTGAAGTATGATAGATGAAGTCTCATCATCTTGGCTTCTACTGAACTTTTTGTTTGTACTTCTTTCAACACAAATGTGTTGTTTCTTCAGGCAATCCATGGTACTTTCAATTTTCTTCCCCAACACCACAACTAAAATGCAGTAAGTCTTCTACGGTCTTTCTGATTCATTGTCCAACTTTACTATGTATGTGAGGCTACTGAAAATACCATGGCTTGGGTCAGTCACACCACAGTCTGTAAACTGACATCTGTGCTCTTGAATATGTTAAAGAGGCCTTGTGCAGCAGATTTGCCTAACACAATACTTCCTTTGATTTCTTGACTGCTGCTTCCATGAGTGTTGATAGTGGATCCCAGCAAAATGAAGTCTTTGACAACTTCAGTCTTCTATCCATTTATCATTATGTTATTTATTGGTCAAGTTATGGAGATTTTTGTTTTCTTTATATTGAGGTGCAACACATAGTGAAGGCTGTGGTCTTTTATCTTAATCAGTATTTCAAGTTGTTGCTAAGTGCCATCGAGTCAGTTCCAACTCATAATAACCCTGTATAAGATTTCCAAAATCCTTTTTATAGTTAATAAAGCACAGGTAAGCATCTTTCTGGTATTCTCTGCTTTCAGCCAAGATCCATCTGACATCAGCAATGATATCTCTTATCCCATGTCCTTGTCTGAATCCAGCTTGAAATCTGGCGGTTCTTTGTCAATTTACAGTTGCAGCCTTTTTATTATTATTATTATCCTTAGCAAAATTTTATTTTATGAGATTTTAATGATATTATTCTATGACTTCCACATTCTATTGGGTCACCTCTCTTTGTAATGGGCACAGATATGGATCTCTTCCAGTCAGGTGACCAGGAAGTTGTCTTCCAAATTTCTTGGTATAGACGTGTGAGTGCCTCCAGTGCTACATCAGCGTGTTGAAAGATTTGTATTAATTCCTGGAGTCTTGTCCTTTGCCAGTTCCTTCAATCCACCTTGGACTTCTTCTTTCAAGATCATTCACTTTTGTTCATATGCTACCTCTTACAGTGGTTGAACATTGGTCATTTCTTTTTGGTACAGTGATTCTGTGTATTCCTTCTGTTTT
>NW_006408530.1:19926883-19930021 GCF_000296735.1 Chrysochloris asiatica
TATTTGACAAGTATTTAATATGTAGATCTGCCAACCATTTCCTTTTTTTATAATGACTCGGTGTATTTTTTTTTTTTTTTTTTGATGCTTTCAGCATTATTCAATACTTTGCCCATAGGATCCTTCAATGTTTCAAGTTGAGGCATGGATTTTTCCTTCAGTCCCTTCAGCTTGAGTATATAATATACACTTACTGAAATTGTCCCTGTTTCTCATATACTTCTTAGTGTTTTTATTTACCTTGGTCAAGTGGTGCTATCTTCACTCATATTTGGAATCATCTTTCCTATCACCAAAAGTATGAATTGTCTATTCTCTAGAAAGTGATTCCTTTGCCATTTTCTTCCCATTTCTGGCTTTCATCAAATAATGACTTTCTGTGTGGATATCCATTCTTGACTTTTTATAATAGTTGTTGCTATTGGTGTTAAGTATATCTGATCAATTCCAACTCATAACAACCCTGTAAAAGTTTTCAAGGAGTGGCTGACGAGTTTGAACCACCGACCTTGTGATTCAAACTGACCTTGCTATCTGGTGCTTTATCCTACAGTGCCACTTATCCTTTTGTGGTTGACTTACCTCACTTAGCATGATTTCCTCCAGACTCATTCATTCGAAATTCATCCATAAGATGTTTACCAGACTCCTCATTATTCTTTGTAGTTGCAAGAGCAAATTCTAACAATGTTGATTATAAACTTAAGCATTGCTCAGGAAGTATTATCATTGATAGGCTACAAATAATTCAAATTAAGTAAAACCTAAACTAATATAGAAAAAAATTGTTGTTGTTGAGTGCCGTTGAGTTGGTTCTAACTCATAGTAACCCTGTATAGGGTTTCTGAGGCTGTAAATCTTCTTGAGAGCAGAAAGCCTCATCTTTCTCCTGTTGAATAACTTGTAGGCTCGAACCACTGACCTTGCGATTTGACATTTTAATAGATTTTCCTGGTTAGTTCATTTTCAATAAAAAGCTTTTCTTTGTAATTTAGATTTTATCTTACAAATGTGCTAGTTCATTTCTCTGGAGACCTCAGCATTTTCAAGTGTTACATAATGAAATACATTTATAATGATAATAAACTTATAGTACCCTAAAAGTCATACTAAATTTCAGCTCTGATTGTACTCAATGGAAAATTTGAAATCTAAGATGTCAGAAATGAGAAGTAATATATATGCACTTTAGATCATACTGAATATGTAGTTGTTTCTCTCTGAGTAATAAATATGTGAATTTCTTCTACTATCATTTCCTACTTTTTCCTTAAAGCAGAGCTTGTGCTTGCTCCTACATCCAAGCACTGATCAACAAGAAAAATAAAATTCAATTACAAATGAATGTTTGGGGTATTTGGGTTCTCAGTCAGTTGATGTTTCACTAAGTTTGGCCTAAAGAATGAACTCTTTAGAGTCACAGTGTTGATGGAAGTTTTCCATAGGAAACTTTAAGGATGGTAATGTTTTCGGTAGGTTTCTTCTCTTTTCCTTAAACCTATACAATTTCTATTCTTTCCTAAAGAAATAGCATCTTAAAGTTTCATAGGGCAGTCTCAGTTCTCATTCCTAAATCACTGGAGTTCTCAGGGAGGTCATGTATTTATGCATGTCACCATTGGATACCCGTGCACTGTTGTTCTAACACCTAGTGAGCCGCACCGGTTTTCCCCCAACATTCCACAAGTGCAAGTGAGTATATTTTTCTTAGTTCATAAGTGCTTGGCAGAGATCTGATTCCCAGGGTACATGGAATATGTTGTTCTGAATTTTCATCACCCATCAGATTAGTTACTTTCAGGCCATACATTTTTACAAAAAAGAATTTGGGAAATTTACATTTAATAGGGCTTTGGGGAGAATGGCATGATGGGAGGTGAAGAGAAAAGAAAGACCAATGACATTATCAATAAATAGTAGGTAGAGAGTTCTTATTCTAGTAAGATATTGGCAAGATAGTTGTGATATATACAATTTAGGGCAACCACACTGAACATTACCATAATGTTAAATAACTGTTTGCTTTTTAAATAATATGAACAATGTCATAGCATATAAGAATGACTCTTGTCAGATAGTGACTTCAAAGACATTTTAAGATCCACATCTGTGTTCAGCACATCCAACCAAATTTTCTGGCTGCTTATCTATTATAGGAGTCCTGGTGTGGCACTGCAGGTTAGTGTGCTGGACTGAAGGTCGGTTTATGTGCAAGGTCAGCAGTTCAAACTCACCAGTTGCTCCTCAGACACTCTATAAAGGGTCACTATGAGTAGGAACCAACTCAACAGCACTTAGCAATAACAATCTATTGCAAAAAATGTCCTGGTGTGGCACTATAGGATAAGCAGTGAACTGCTAGTCACAAGGTTGGCTGTTCAAACCCACCAGCTGCTCCTTGTAAATTCTATATCAGGTTGCTATGACTCAGAACTGATGCAACAGCAATTAACAACAACAGCAATTCATTGTTGCTTTATTTTAAAATATTGGACCCCTCCATGTACAAACTTTGATGAAGTGCAAGCTTTGATGTCTACTCTCTACTAATTTATTCTTCTTATTTATAAATTCTTTAGCCACACATTTATTCCAAAAAATTCACTGCCACCAAGTCAATTCGACTCACAGTAACCCATTAGAATAGAACAGAACTTCCCCTGAGGATCTCCAAAGCTATAAATATTGATGGCAGCCGATTGTTCCATTTTTACTTGTGGAGTAGCTGGTAAATTCAAACCACTGACCTTTCCATTAGCAGCAAATGAGAAAGACATTAAACCTGTCCTAGAGGAGTCATTAGTGTTGGGAGGGAGAAAAATTCCTGGTGTAGTGTTGTAGGACATGCACTAGAATGATAATATCAAGGTCGATGGTTCAAACTCTTTGAAAACCCTATACAGGGTCACTATGAGTCAGAACTAATTTGAAGGAACTTAACAATAACAACAAGTGACATATGAACTCTGGTGTATCTCTGTAGGACTAATGATCACCAGGTAAGAAGTTCAATCTACCAGCTGTTTTCAGAAACCCTATACAGGGTTGATATGAGTCAGAACCTACTCAACAGCACACAATAATAATAACAACACGCCAGGTAAGGAGCCCGTATGGCACAACATTTTTTTTTTTTTT
>NW_006408530.1:19930496-19965493 GCF_000296735.1 Chrysochloris asiatica
CCATGTCCTATAGGATCTCTCTGAGTTAAAATTAACTCAGCAGCAGTGGGTTCTAGGGTCACGGGGGGGATGTATGAAAGTTGCTGTTGCAGCCTCAAGAAGAAGCAAAGAAGAATGGGTGATCCCTTTACAGGATCAGGTAGCATGGGAAAGTATTGTGATGGGAGTTTGGAAAGATTAGTTATTGCGTAGAGGCCAGTTGTAGTAGCTATGGGTGAAGATTAGTTATTGCATGGAGGCCAGTTGTAGTAGCTATAGGTGAAGATTAGTTATTGCATGGAGGCCAGTTGTAGTAGCTATAGGTGAAAATTAGTTATTGCATGGAGGCCAGTTGTAGTAGCTATGGGTGAAGATTAGTTATTGCATGGAGGCCAGTTGTAGTAGCTATGGGTGAAGGGCACAGTCTAGCCCTGTTGTTGTTGTTAGGTGCTGTCAAATTGGCTCTAACTCACAGGGACCCTAGGAACATCAGGACACTACTTGGTCCTATGCCATCCTCACAATCATGATATTTAAGCCCATTATTGCACCCACTGTGATAATCCATCTTGTTGGGGATCTTCCTCTTCTTTGCTGACTCTTCACTTCACCTAGTATGATGTCCTTTTCCAGGGACAGGGTTATGCAGATAATATGTCCAAAGTACTTGAGATGAAGTCTCACCATCCTCCCTTCCAATAAACATTCAAGCTGTACTTTTTCCAAGACAGATTTGTTTGTTCTTTTGGTATTCCCTGATACTTTCTTTGCAAATGCCATAATTTGAATGTATCAATTCCTCTGTGGTCTTCTTTATTCATTGTCCAGCTTCCATATGCTATCAGGTGATTGAAAATACCAAGACTTGGATCAGATGCACCTTAATCCTCAAAGTGACATCTTTGCTTTTAAACATTTTAAAGAGATCTTTTGCAGCAGATTCGCCCACTGCAATACATCATTTGGTTTCTTGACTGCTGCTTCCATAGTGTTGATTGTGGATCCAAGAAAAATGAAATCCTTGACAAGTTAAATCTCATCTCTATTTATCATGATGTTGTTAATTGGCCTAGTAGTGAGGATTTTTGTTTTCTTTATATTGATTTGTAATACATAGTGAAGACGGTTATTCGATCTTCATCAGCAACTGCTTCAAGTAATATTTGCTTTCGGCAAGCAAGATTGTGTCATCTGCAAATCACAAATTGTTAGTGAGCCTTCCTACAACACTGGACAATACTCTTCACATAGTCTAGTTTCTTGGGTTATTTGCTCAGTATATAGCTGGAATGTTGTTGTTGTTGTTAAGTGCCTTCGAGTCGGTTCCGACCCATAGCGACCCTGTACAGGGTTTCCGAGGGTGTAAATCCTTACGGGAGTAGAAAGCCGCATCTTTCTCCCGCGGAGCGGCTGGTAGTTTCAAACCGCTGACCTTAAGGATCGCAGCCCGATTCGTAACCACTACGCTACCAGAACTCCTTTATAGCTGGAATAGGCATGGTGAAAAGATACCATCCTGATATTCACTTTTCCTGATTTCAAATCACAAAATATCCCCTTGTTCTGTTGGAACAACTGTCTCTTGTTCTATATATAGGTTTCACAAAAACACAATTAAATTTTCTATAATTCCCATTCATCACAACATTATACATGGTTTTTTTATTATCCACATAATCAAATGCTTTTGCATAGTCAATAAAACATAAGTAAGCATCTTTCTGGTGTTTTCTGCTTTCAGCCAAGTTCCATCTGATGCCAGCAATGATATCCCTCATTCCACATCCTCTTCTGAATCCATCTTGAATTTCTGGCAGCTTCCTTTTGATGTGCTACTGCAAAACCTTTTGAATTATCTTCAGTAAAGATTTATTTTTGTGTGATGTTAATGATATTATTCGCTAATTTCTGTACGCTGTTGAGTCACTTTTCTTTGCAATGGGAAGAAATAAGGATCTTTTCAAATTAGTTGGCCAGTCTTCCATATTTCTTGACATAGGCTAGTGAATGCTTCCAGTGTTGTATCAATTTGTTGAAACATTCCAGCGGATAGTCTTTCAGGATCCAGAGCCTTGTGCTTTATGAATATCTTTTAATATAGTATAGACTTCTTCCTTTAATAGCATGTGATTTTGATCTCATGCTATCTTCTGAAATGATGGAATATTGACCAATTATTTTTGACCAAGTACAGTGCCTCTGTGTATTATTTCTATCTTCTTTTGATGCTTTATGCATCATTCAATATTTTGCCCACAGAATCCTTCAGTCGCTGTTCTTGCAAAATTGTATAATGCTATCTCCAGGGTCATTTCTATCACCAAGGTCATGTTTTCCAACTACAGATCCCTTCTCTTAGTTTCTAATTTCACATTCCAATAATTAATAATAATAATATATCTTGATTGCTTGTTTGATCATTTTTAAACTGAAGATGATGGTAGAATTCTTCAATTTCTTCATCATTGGCTTTGGTGGTTGGTGTATAAATTTGAATCATGGTGGATTTAACTGGTCTTGCTTGTAGGCATATAGACATTATCTTACCACTGACAACATTGCATTCCTAAACTGATTTTGAAAAGTTCTTTTTTTTTGAAAAAATATTATGCCATCCTTTTTGATTTGTCATTCCTGGCATAGTAAACCATAGGACTGTCCAATTCATAATAGCTAATACCAGTCAATTTCAGCTCACTAATGCCTAAGATACTGATTTTTATGCATTTGATTTCATTTTAGATGGCCTCCAGATTTCCTAGCGTCATACTCAGTACATTCTGGTAGCTGTTTCTTCTCATTTTGAATCATTCCCAATCAGCAAACAAAAGTCTCAAAGTCTTTACTTCATCCATGGTATTAAGGTTGACTCTACTTTGAGAAGGCAGTTCTTCTACAGTAGTATTTTTAGTGCCATCCAACCTGAGAAAACTCATCTTCTTGCACTATATAAGACAATGCTTCACTGCTATTCATAAGGTTTCAGGAACTAATCCTTCAAAAATGGACCACCAATTCCTTCTTTCTAATCTGTTTTCAGTCTGTAAACTCTGCTAAACCTGTCTACCATGGCTGACCCTGCTGATATTTAAAAGATCACAAGTCACCACAGAATGACTGACTGACAAATGAATTGATGTGTGGGGTTTCCATCCATTGCTTCCCATAATCTACCTACAGTGTTCTTATATCCCATATTTTTAAAATATGAATTGAGCAATGTGTCCCCATTTATGAAATATGTTCATTATTTCTCTTGTCTTTTACTTCCTCCATTATAATGGTCTTCATTTACTTACTCCATAGTCTGTTGCCAGTTGTTTGAGAAGTAACCAAATTGTGAGTGCACACTTTGTTGTTGTTGTTGTTAAGTGCCATTGAGTTAGTTCTGACTCATAACTACTCTATTGGGTTTCTGAGGAGTGTTAGGTGAGTGTGAACCATCGCCCTTAAGGTTTGCAGTCCAGTGCTTATCCTACAGCACCATACATGATTAAATGGCTTAATTTTACCTCATGAATATACATTTGGAATTACTATGGGCTTTGTAGCTCTGCTAAACCCTAAGAGCTTTTCTTCTGATTGGAGTGTCTTAGTCATAATTAATTCAATGAATACTATATCTTATTTTTTTTATTATGAGACATAGAGCTTAATTAATAGTAAACTATCCATGTTGTGTGCAGTGAATTACTTGATATGACTCTTCTAACCACAGCTTTTGTAGCCTCCATGAAATGACTTGGTGGGACCATGTAAATAGGGTGTATGAAACTTTAAGGTGGAGATTGGTTAGTTCTACCATCCTGTTAGGTTTAAAATACATCGTTACAGAAGCAGGAAGTGGAGATCTCACTTACATCAAGAAAAGTGAGACAGAAATTGAGCACATCCTTTGGACTCTGATTCCCAAAAGGCTCATTTAAAGAGTGGATGCTTCCAGGATCCTTAATCAGAGGCACTTAATCAGAGGACCTAGTTTTATTGACCCACAGAGCTAGAAGCTAGTGCTTTGGGGCTGAATCTTACGGTGGAATGCAGTGTCATTTGGGCATTTATTGGAAGCACTAAAGGAACTTGTAACATTGTCTAAATATGGCAGAGACAAAGAGGCTTAGAGGCTGTGGACAAGAGAGAAGCCTGCCTACAGACATAGCTGTGCTCCTGAATATAAAACTGTATCCTGGGCATTTTTGATATTGAATAGTAACCTGTTAGCTTCCCTAATGGACCCCATAATAATGAGTATTTTCTTTGAAATCTATGTGGCCACTGCAGATTGAACACAGCAGAGAAGTAGAAAGTGCTGTAGGAGGAACAGTTCGTGTTAGAATTGGTAAAAAAGGTTGGAGGGTCGAGGCATGTCTGACCTTTACGTCATGGAAGTTGGTCTTGGGCTTATGAAGAATTTGATTTCTCCTTCCCAACTATGAAGTCAGAAGGTGTCAGAAGTGGCCCGTACACCATTCTTACACATTACTGTTGTTAGTTGTTGTTAAGTGCCGTAGAGTCATTTCTGACCCCATAGTACACCTGTGTACAACAGAAAGCAACACCACCCAGTTCTGCGCCATCCTCACAATTGCTGCTATGCTTGAATCCATTGTTGTTGCCACTGTGTCAATCCATCTCATTGTGGATTTCCCTCTTTTTTTGTTGTTCCTCCACTTTACCAAACATTATGTCCTTCTCCAGGGATGCTCCCTCCTGATAATATGTCAAAAGTATGAGATATGAAATCTGACCTCCTTGGCTTCTAAGAAGCATTTTGACTGTACTTCTTCCAACTCAGATTTGTTTGTTCTTCTGGCAGTCCTTGGTATCTTTAATATTCTTCTCTAATACATAACTCAAGTACATCAATTCTTCCCCAGTCATCTACTTTCACATGCACATGAGACCACTGAAAACACCATGGACTGAGTCAGGCACACTTTAGTTTTCAAACTGACATCTTGGTTCTTGAACTCTTTAAAAAGAAATGATTGTGCAGAAGATTTGCCTACTGCAATAAATAATTTGATTTCTTAAATCTAGTATATCCTATTTTTAATTATTAAAAGACACCTCGACCTAAATACTATGTATTTCTTCTAATCCTTCCTCAGTGCTTACCTCCTAGATAGACCCTGAAAGAAAATCATCAAGAAATATAATCAAACTCTTCAAAGACAATTAAAAGAATCATAAGAGCAGCTCAGGAAAAACAAAAAGTTAGACACAAAGGAGAACTAGTAAGACAAATCTCTGATTTGTCAATAGAAACCAATGGCGGCAGAAGACAATTGGGTGGCATATATAAAACTCTAAAAGAAAAAGAAAGTTGCCAACACCGAGTAAAACTGTCTCTCAAATATGATCATAAAATTAGGACATTTCCAGATAAACAGAAATGAAAAGAATTTATAAAAATCAGAGCAACCTTACAAAAACAGTAGAGAGAACTCTTTGGACAGAGTCAACAACAGCAGATATCAGCCTTAGATTGAAATACATGGAGACTATATCACCCAGAACTCAACCCACATATATTGTTGTTGTTAAATGCCATTGAGTCAGTTCCAACTCATAGCGACCCTGTGTATGGTTTCCAAGATGAGTTTGAAACACCAACCTTGTGGTTCAAACTAACCTTTTGGTCTAGTGCTTTATCTCACAACACCACACCAGGAAGCCACATATAAAAGTACCTAAAGTAAAACAAACCTACAAGACTGAAAATAGGGAACCAAAAATAACAATTTGCAACAATACTACCAACAAAAAAACACAAAGTAAAAAGGGGGAATAGTGTACTTACAGAATTTACAAATGAAGAGGAAATAAAGTAGATTTGAAGAAAATAAATAAACAAAATAAACCTGTTTGTAATTCTAAACCTAGATTAAACCCTACTCCTAACCCTAGCCCAACTCCTATCCCTAACACTAAAATAAACTCTAATCCTAAAAAGAAAAACAATATGCTATCTTATAATGGAAGCATAATAATTGAGGCCTGATGGCGCTGTAAAACAGGCATTGGTCTGTCAATCACAAGGTTTGCAGTTCAAACCCATCAGCAACTCTTGAGGAGAAACACGGAGCTGTCTTCTCACAAAGATTTACAATCTTAGAAACCCTACATAAGGTTGTTATGAGTCAGAATTGACTCGATGACAGTGAAGTTTGATAATATAATGTTGGAATCAAGGACTCCAAGGAGGTTCATGAATAACCTCAGAAATTCAACAAAACGAAAATGTTTATGTACATTTTTTCTGAGACAAGTATTCATATTGTTCACCAGATTCTTAATGAAATTCATGTATCAAAAATTTCAATGAAGCAATCTAAATTTTTACAATTTGAAAATGTCCAGGTCCCTTTGAAATATGTAATCTGAAGTTTATGTAAGCCTTTTTCAGAAAATAACAGATCCCTAGTAATGTAATCTATTTAAATTTTTTTCATCAAATGTATACTCAAGAAATTTTGGAAATTATAGTTTATAGACATAAGTACACACATGCATTAATATTAATAATTAACTAAATGCTGTAGTGTTGGTGAAATAGAATACTTGGTCCATATTCTTGAGAGATTAATGATAGTTTCGTGGAACTATTCTGCACTGGTAATACACCAATAAATGTTTGCTTAAGAAGAGTGTTGTTTTGAGCTACTGCTGAATCCCTCAGAATCTTGGGGACGTTATGTATAGCAGAGTGAAACAATCAAGTCCTGTAACATCTTCACAATTGTTAGCATAATTGAATTTAGTCATGGGTTTTAGAGTAGACAATTAGATTTATAACAACATATTTTACAGAGCACACTATCTTTTGCAATACTATGTTTCAATCGAATAGAAATTTCTTATAACAGTGGTTTGGAACCCTATCCTTTTTAGACATACTAGTTAACATTTTAGCATTAGGTTAGCACCTGCAAAGATCCTATACTGATTGAGCTCTGGTAGCATAGTGGTTACAAACTGGGCTTCGAACCTCAAGGTCAGCAGTTTGAAACTACCAGCTATTCTTCAGGAGAAAGATGAGGCTTTCCTGCTCTCATAAAGATTTCCAGCCTTAGAAACTCTTTACAGGGTCGCTATGAGTTGGAACTGACTCCACGGCACATAACCACCACCCACCACTGCCATTATGTTGATTTCAACTTATAGTGACCCTGTAAAGAGTGTCTGAACCTGTAAATCTTTGCGGGTGCAGTTAGTGCTACAGCTCTACCAGGGCTCCTTGATTTTGTGTAAGCCTTGAAAACAAAAACAAAAACATAGAAATATGTAACACTTGGCTTAATTCCTGAATTGATAACAAAGAATACAAAACAAAACAATATCTGTATGTATACTCTGAATGCATTCATTTTTGTGATAATTCAATACAGCATACAGATTGAATCCTATTGCACACATGTGCATGCATGTTTATGTATCTATGTGTGTGTGTGTGTATTTCAAGCTCACCAGCTGCTCCTTGGAAACCCTATACAGGGTCGCTATCGGTTGGAATCAACTTGACGGCACTTAACAACTATATATACATATATATACATACATACACATATATAGAGAGAGTTTTGGTAGCATAGTGGCTACAAGTTGGGCTGCTAACCTCAAGGTCAGCAGTTTGAAACTACCAAGATCAGCAGTTCGAAACTACCAGCCTTTCCGTGGGAGAAAGATGAAGCTTTCTGCTCCTGTAAAGATTTACAGCTTCAGAAACCCTCTGCAGGGTCACTATAAGTTGGAACCGACTGACGGCACACTAGCGCACTACCACCATCTATCTATCTATCTATCTATCTATCTATCTATCTATCTATCTATCTATCTAAGAAAGCAATGGGAGTCAGAGAGAAAAAAGAGAGAGTATGTCAGCTTGTTGTTGTTGTTGTTGTTAGGTGCCATCTAGTCGGTTCTCAATCATAGTAACCTTTTGCACAATAGTCCTGTGCCAACCTCACAATCATTGCTACATTTGAGCCATTTGAGCCATACATTGAGCCATACATGCTGTCATTGGGCCAATCCATCTCATTGGAGGTCTTCCTCTTTTTCTATAACCCTCCATTTTACCAAACATGGTATCTTTCTCCAGTGATAGGTCCATCCCGACAATATGTACAAAGTATGAGAGATGAAGTCTGGTCATCCTGGTTTCCAAGGAACACTCTGACTGTACTTCTTCCAACATAGATCTATTTGTTCTTTTGACAGTCCATGGTACTTTCAATATTTTCCTCCAACATCTCAACACAAGTGCATCAATTCTTCTATGATCTTACTCACTTTTCACCTTTTACACATGCATATGAGGATATTGAAGATACCATGGCTTGTGTCAGAAGCACCTTAGTCTTCAAACTGAGTTCTTTACTTTTCAACACTTTAAAGAGGTCTTGTACAGAAGATTTGCTCAATGCAATATGTCCTTTGATTTATTGATTGCTTCTTCTGTGAGTGTTAATTGTTAATCCAAGCAAAATGAAGTCTTTGAAACTTCGATATTTTCTTCTTTTATATGGATGTTGTTTATTGGCCCATTGGGGAAGAGTTTTGTATTTTTCATATGGAGGTGAAACCCATACCAAAGGCTGTGGTCTTTGATTTTCATCAGTGAATATTTTAAGTCCTCTTCACTTTAAGCAAACAAGGTTTTATCATCTGCCTATCACAGGCTGTTAATGAGTCTTCCTCCAATTCTGATGCCATGTTTTTCTTCATATAATCCAGTTTTTCAGATTGAATACATATGGTGAGAGAAGACAATCCTATTGCACACCTTTCTTAATTTTAAACCTTTAGTGTTCCCATGTTCTGTTCGAACAACTGCCTCCTGGTCTATGTGCAGGTTACTCAGGAGCACAATTAAGTGTTCTGGAATATTCATACTTTGTTGTCCATAGATTGTCATGATCCACACAATTGAAAGTTTTTTCATAGTCAATAAAGCACAGATAAAAATCTTTCTGGTATCCTCTGCTTTCAGCCAAGATCCATTGGACACTAGCAATGATATCCCTTGTTCCATGTCCTCTTTTGAATCTGGCTTGAACCTCTTGAAGTTCTCTGTTAATGTATGCTTGCAGCCTTTTTTACATTTTCTTTAGTAAAACTTTACTTACATGGGATATCAGTGATATTGTCCGATGATTTCTGTATTCCTTTAAGTCAACTCTCTTAGGAATGGGCACAAATACAGATTTCTGCCAGTCAGTTGGCCAGGTAGTTGTCTTCAAAATTTCTTGGAATATATTAGTGAGTGCCTCCAGTTCCACATCACTAAATTCAGGTGGGATATATTCAAGGTCATATGTAAGACTACTTATTTTCATTTGCTTTAGCATCTCTGCACTGGAGAGCAAGTTTCAGAGTCTCTTCTAACATCCATTTTGTTTTTTTTTCCTTCTTTCTTGTCTTCACAATGACCTTTTGCTTTATTCCTGAGTGATGTTTTTGATGTCATCCCACAATTCTTCTGGTCTTCAGTCTTTAATATCTAATGCATCAAATCTGTTCTTCAGATGATCTATAAATTCAGATGGTATATAATAAAGATCATATTGTGGCTCTCTTGGACTTGTTTTAATTTTCTTCAGCTTCAGCCTGAATTTGCATATGAGTAATTGATGGTCTGTTTCACAGTCTGTCCTTGGCCTTGTTTTGGCTGATGATATGGAACTTTTTACTCCATGTCTTTCCACAAATATAGTCAATTTGATTTCTGTGTATTAACTTTGGTGAAGTCCCTGTATATAGTTGTCTTTTATGCTGTTTAAAAAGGTATTTGCATTGAATTCATTGGTCTTGCCAAATCCTATCATGCGATCTCCAGCATTGTTTCCATCACCAAGGCCATATTTTCCAATTATTGATCCTCCCTCATTTTTCCCAACCTTTACATTTCAATTACCAGTAACCATCAATACATCTTGATTGTTTGTTTGATCTATTTCAAACTAAAGAAGTTGATAGACAATTCTTCAATTTCTTCATCACTGGCTCTAGAGATTGGTGAATAAATTTGAATAATAGTTGTAGTAACTGGTCTTCCTTGTAGACATATGGATATCATCTTATAACATACAGCATTGTACCTCATGACTGATCTTGACTGATTTTGATGATAATTGTGATATCATTCCTTTTCAATTTGTCATTCCAGGCATAGTAAACTATGTGATTGTCAGATTCAAAATGGTCAATACCAGTACCTTTGAGCTAACTAATACCTAGGATATCAATGTTCATACATTCCATTTCATTTTTCATTATTTCCAATGATTCTAGATTCATACTTTGTATATCCCATGTTCTGATTAATAATGGATTTTTACAGCTACTTCTCTTCATTTTGAGTTGTGCCCCATCAACAAGTGAAGGTCATGAGGACTTTAGTCCATTTGTATCTTCATGGTCAACTCTACTTTGAGAAGGCAGCTCTTTCCTAGTCTCATTTTGAGTGCCTTCCAATCTGAGTGGCTCATCTTCTGACACTATATCTGACAGTATGCTGGTGATTTTCATCATGTTTCTATATTCAATAATCTGATGCTGGCAGTGATCCATTGCTATGCACTAGATTTTCAGCGACTAAATATTCAGAAGTAGTTTGTCTCAGTTTTTTCCTAGTCTGTCTTCATCTGGAAGCTCATCTGAAGCCTGTGCATTGTAGGTTACCTTGCTTCTAGAATCACAGCATCACACCAGCCACCACAGTATGACAAACCGACAACTTAGAGTCTCACAAAAACAGATCACTGAATAATATATAATAATATGTAATAAAACTTGTTCTTTGATATTGGATAAGAGGCCCATGCTACTGTATGCCTTTGTAAAGTTATCTTACTACTAATAACATTTTAAATAATTTCTACATTCAATAGCATTCTTTGTCAAGCAGAATCAAAGATTAGTTTATATTGTGCCAAACAAAAGGTACCAACAACAAATCAACGAAAACCAAAAAGCAAAACCAAACTTATCCTCCCCAATTTAACAGTGAATATCATACAACAATCCTGATAGCAACTTTGTGCCAAGGCATTTAAAAAGGTAATGATTAAGGAAGCCAGATGTTTGCCTCACATAATCACTTGAAACATGGAAAAACTAAACACTGAACTTTAGTTGATGAGATGCCTCAGAGCAGAAAATAATTAAGAAGAGAAAGTGTAGTATTTGCTACAAATACTGCACAGTATCTCTGGGAAAAGGCATCTGAAGTGGCTGTGTACACCTGTGAATTGCACTTGTGGACATAGGTAAATAGAGTAGATTCAAGGACCTTCTGGTAGATGCTTATCATAGTTAAAAATCTGAACTATAGTTAACAAATCAAAGCAAATCATTTTAGACAAGAAATTAATATGTTACCTTCTAAATATGTACTTTTTTCCCACTACATATATCACATTAAAGTTTTAGTGCATATCATAAGAACATCACAGTTAAATCAAATGATATTAAAAGTTAAAAGCATGGGCACAATATATTCAGTTGACTTCTGATGAAATAGTAGTATGTTAGAAGTTGGCTGGAGAAATAACAAAGGAAGACAAAAATAAAAATCATAAGTAATTTGAAGGTATGATATTAACTTTTTGTTTGTTTTGGTATTAAAATAAATTCTCTCAATATGTCTGGCAGAATATATTGGTGTCTTTTTTGCAAGTCCTGCTTATTGTTTAAGATTGTACATATTTTGGTATATAAAATAATGACATTCTTTTGCACAAAACAAGAATGATATTGTTCAGGAGCTACTCCTTCTTTATTGTTATTGTTGTTAAATATCATGGAGTTGGTTCTGAACTCATAGTGACCCTGCATAGGGTTTCCAAGGAGCAGCTGATAGGTTTGAACCACCGATCTTGTGACTAGCAGTCCAGTGCTCACCCTACACTGGATAATTAATCAAGAGTCCTTTCTCTACTATTGCTATTATTGTTATTAAGTGTCATTAAGTTGGTACTGACTCATAGTGACCCTATGTACAACAGAACAAAACACTGTCTGGTCCTGCTCCAACCTCACAATCATTGCTATGTTTGAACCCGTTGATGCAGCCACTGTACCAATCAATCTCGTTAAGGGTCTTCCTGTTTTTCTCCAACTCTCCACTTTACCATACATGATATCCTTCTCCAGTGACTGGTTCCTCCTGACAATATGTCTAGAGTATGGGACATGAAGTCTTAACATCCTGTTTTCTAAGGAGCATTCTGACTGCACTTCTTCCGGCACTGAAGGGTTTGTCCTTTGGGCAGTCTATGGTACTTTTAATATTCTCCTCCAACACCAAAACTCAAATGCATCAATTCTTCTACGTCTTCCTTATTTTTCCTTTGTCTGTTACTGACCCCCAAAATGAAAGCAGTGATGCCAAATTATGATAGATCATGGACTCTAGAAAAATATTGGTACAGATTTTTATCTAGGCTTTTATGTTTACAAGTGGAGGACTGTTGAGCAAATTATGTAATCTCTTGGATAGGGGGAAAAAGAATTAGAATCTAAAAGTAATCGTACTTCATCAGTAATTGATCGGTCACTGTCTGGTCAGTCCTGTGTCAGAGTAGAACCATCTTCTACAGGGTTTTCAATGTCTGATATTTCGGAAGTAGACCACCTGGCCTTTTTTAGGGGCCCTTTAGGTGGACTTGAGCCTCCAACTTTTGGGTTAGCAGTCAAGCTTGATAACTGTTTGCACTACCCTGAAACTATAGTAATAACAATCATTATCATCATCATTATCATGTATTCTCTGAAAGCTTATTGCGAATATTAACAAAATGATTTCTGTATACTGCCTTGTAGAGTACCATATCCCTAATATGGTCTCAATAAATCACAGTCATCATTTCATTGATAATAATGGACAAAGTTTGAATAAATAAATGTATTATAGCTAATGAACCAATACCTGAACTACTTATTGCAAATTTAACCAGTATTTATATAATACATATTTTAAAAATGGAAAGCAAAAACTGAGTTATATTTAAAACAACCATTCTACATTATATAATTATTTTTTCAAAATAAGACTATTTAAATAAGTTACATGATTTTTAGAAATTGCATATGTTAATAAAAGTTATTAAACTCTGCATTTAAGCTCAAAGGTTTGTCTGTTTTTGCTTTATCTAAGAAAAAAGCAGAAAATAAATTTTACAT
The DNA here is from genome assembly GCF_000296735.1 of Chrysochloris asiatica. NCBI lineage: Eukaryota > Metazoa > Chordata > Mammalia > Afrosoricida > Chrysochloridae > Chrysochloris > Chrysochloris asiatica. The sequence continues at coordinate 19,943,661 of NW_006408530.1, forward strand.
AACTTTCCATATTAAAGAAAAATTGGCATAATACTATGGTATTTACATCTTTCCCTGGTGTGGTCTACAGTTCACAGAACCACAATTTAGGATAAAGAAGAGATAAAATATGATCTCTGAATACTATTTGAAGAGCTTAAGTATCACTGAATTAGATTATGGAAATGAGTTGAACAATATAATATGAACATAGTTATAAGATGCTTTTCTACATAGTATGTAAATGTGGAAATTGCATTTGATTTAGAACCAAATTCTGCCATTTTTAGAATTTACTACCATTAGTATTCATTTTGCATGAGTGTCTGTGCAATTTTTTTTGTTATTGTTTTTTGGGCTCCCTTGCTGTGTGTTAGGAAATTTGGATATGTCACTATTAATTTATGCAATAAGCAAAGTATTAATCAAATTTTTACCTTTATTTTACTTTCCCATTGACTATATGTTTAATTTATGCAACTGTTAATTGTCATTCTTTAAGGCTTTAAGGTACTACTGAAGGAACAGTCACTGCAAACTACAGAATTTATCGGAATAAAAGGGACTTCGTAGACAATCATTTCAAAGCTTGTATTTTCTAACTTGAATAAGTCTGTAGTCCTGAATTCAATGGGAAAATGTTGCTTCCTTTGTTTTCTTCTGAACCTATACCTGCATATTCCCAGGTATTTTGGGTAAACCCTTGAAATGACATTTTTATCTATTTTTCTCATCATTTCTTCATTTTCTATCCTAGTTGGACACATTCTTTGTCTTCCAATATTATCATTTTACTACCTTATGTAGTCTTGGTGTCTTCACCAGTTTCTTCATGAGTAGAATGATTCAGAGTTCACATTTAGAAATCAAATCTGATTTTGCCACTTCTCAAATTAAATTTTTCAACTGTTCCCATTGACCTCTAAGAAAATTCCCAATTTCTTAGGAATACATGAACTTATTTTTAATTTCATTCTAAGCCACTTTTTATATCTGTCTTTCAATTACCACATTGAATCATGGAGTACTGGTATGGTGCTGCAGGATAACGCACTAGACCTCAAGGTTGGTTTGAACTGCAAGGTCAATGGTTCAAATCCACCAGCCACTCCTTGAACACTCTATTCAGGGTCAATATGAGTCAGAATCGAATGGTTTGACAACAACAACAATGTTGTATTAGTCTCTAAATATTTCCTTCTTATTTACTGTTGATAGTGCTATAGGGTAAGCACTGGAGTGTTAACAGCAAGGTCAGTGGTTCAAATCCACCAGCTGCTCCTCAGAAGTCCTATACAGGGTCACTATTAGTTGAAACTGAGTCAATGGCACTTAACAACAACAATCTCCCCTCCAGGTGACTAAATGATTCTTTGCTATACCACTGAAATGTCATTTTTAAAAGTAAGTGTTCCATAGTCCTCTTCATGGAGTCTTTGTATGGTGCTACAGGATAAGCACTGGATCGCAGGGTCAGTTTGAGCCACAATGTCAGCAATTCAAACTCACCAGTAGCTCTCCTGAAACCCTATACAGAGTTACTATGGATCAGAACCAACTCAATAGCACTTAACAACCACAACAAACCCTCTTCATATTTCTTTGTTTCTATCATACACAAGGAGTCCTGGTGTGGCACTGTGGGTTAATGTGCTGGACTGGAAGGTCAGTTTGAACTGAAAAGTTGGCAGTTCAAATTCACCAGCCACTACTTGGAAACCCTAAATAAGGTTTGAACCAACTTGACTGCACTTAACAATAACAATTAACAACAATAATACAAATGGAGTCCTGGTGTGGTCTGTTGGATAAGCACTGGGCTGCTAACTGAAAGGTCAGTGGTTCAAAACCACTAATTGTTCCTCAGAAATTCTATAAGGGTCCATATGAGTTGGAACCAACTCAACGGCACTTAACAACGGCAGCCATCATACACGAAACATACATCTATTTAATCTTACAATGTTTATCACATTCCACTGTAATTTATTTGGCACATGTCTCTTTCACGCATTACATATCAGACTTTTCAGCATTTCACTAAAGATGGTATATCTGACTGTAAACATTAGTTTATTACATGTGTAAAAGCATAGAAAAGTGTGAAGATTAATGATGATCATATTTCTGTACTCCTTTCTTATCAATTACCTGGAAAGGTCTAAACATATCTCTCTTGAAATAAGTTTTCTGTTTTGTTTATTCATCTTTCATAAACTCTTCTGCTCTGACCTCAGATCCACAAATTATTGCATCTATAGTCCTTTTAATTGCAAAATTAGCTTCTAATTATTTATTTAGTTAATCCCTGTAATATGGCTGTAAAGAAGGTGGCTGGCAAATTGCAGTATAGTGAATCCAAACCTATTTTTAGAAGGTCCAAATTAATTCTGTTTGTGACAAACATACAGTGGTTTATTTTATAAACCCTCCTAATAATACATGAAGCATAAATTACAGATATGAAGGCATATTAAAAACGCAACAACAAAAATAATACCCCAATACATATGAGAAAAGTGAAGTGAAATGGAGGTTGTAAAAGAAAATATATAAAGAAAAGACACAGAGAGCAAATGGAAAGTCCTGAAAGATAAATTAATGTATGCCCAAAGGCAATGAATGTCATTTAGTAATAAATATACTGGAAATAAAAATGGAGCCAATTAGTATGAACAAGAAAATGCAAAAATAATCAAGAATAAGGAAGAACAAAATGCAGGGCAGGCTATATGAGAATCAGAACAAAATGTGGAAGATTATAAAATAAAGTTAAAAGGGAGTGCAAAATGATAAAAAAAGGGAAGGTTGCAAATATAAGGAAAATTATAAAAATGATCACGGTAAATAAAATGACATTTTTCAACTATGGAGGTGGTTATGTGCCGTGGAGTCAGTTCCGACTGTTAGTGACCCTGTACAGGGTTTCAGAGGCTGTAAATCTTTATGGGAACAGAATGCCTCATCTTTCTCCCGCGAAACAGCTGGTTGTTTTGAACTGCGAACCATGAGATTAGCAAGCTGATTCATAACCACTACATAACCAGAGGTCCTTTTAGAATGGGCAAAAGTTCGGACCCCAAAAGAGATGGAAGAGATAATTTATTGACAACAAAGACAGAGGCCATGAGAAAACAAAATGACTTTCTTTTTGTCCTTAGTTTTCACAAATCGTATATAGACTAATGTAATAAATACAGTCATGCATTTCTTATGAGACAGAAAAGAAATACTGAAGGAAATTAAGATTGCTACAGAATGACTAATCAATTCCGGTGGTTGTTTTTTTCCCACGTGGTTCATTCTATTTGAAAACAAAAGGTAGTCTAACCAATGTTACTACTGTATCTTCTCTTCAATAAGCATTTTCAGAGCTGACTACTACAGCCACACACCTGCCAATTACGATGAACATAAAGGGCACTTAGATTGGAAACAAAAGGTATGGTGACTTCCACTCTCCATCTGTTATAACAGTCCTCAAACTGATAAAGTTCTAAATCTCATTCAAGCAGGACTCCCTGTGTGCTTAGTACTTCATTCATTAGACAAATATTTTTGGGGTTTCCACTGTTTAGAGTTAAGTTGTAGGTGCTACTAGAGAATACTTCAATAAACTGATAGCCAAGCTGCCATGCTCTGGTGTAGTTAATATTTTGTAAGGTATAAAGAAGCTGGACAGAAAACAAATACAATATTAGGCAGTGATACAAATTATGTACATTATTGAAGTAGTGCAATCTGATAGCAAATGATTAAGTAACTACTTTAGAAAAAGCTAGTTAGGAAAAGCCTTGGTAAGAAGCTTAAGCATGAATTATAAAAAAGAAAAAAAGTCATTTAAAGATCAAAAACAAGAGTTTTAGACAGGAGAAACACAGCAAAGTCTCTAGGGCAACATAAACCCTAGCATATTCCACAAAGTGAAAGAAGACATATGTGACTGGAACAAAGTGAACATGAGGAAAAATAGAATGGGAAAAGACCTAGAGTGTTTGGAAAGGGCTGAATCATACTGGGTGGATTAAGCCAGGGTTAGATGTTAGAATCTTATTCTAAATAGAATGAAATGTATTGTAAAGCTTTGAACAGGAAAATTACATTATTTCATTTATATATTTAAAAGACCACTCTGTGTGCTGTTGAAGGATGAATTCAAGGAGCGTTAGACCAGAGTCATGGTGACCAGCTAGAAGATAATTACAGTAATCCATAGAACAATGATTATGATCTGGACCAGGGTGGTTTAATTGAGACAGAAAAACGTAGATGTATTCAGGTTTCTTTGACATAGGGTTGACAGGTCATAGAGATGGTTTAGATTAGGTGGGGTTTAGATGGAAGTCAAGGATAAGTCCTCAATATTTGCATTAATCAACCAGTGTTTAGAGTGTTTTTTCTACTTTGATGGGAAGTACCAAGAGGAATAAGTTTTAAGTGGGGAGAAAGACAAGTATTCTGTTTAGCCTTGTTATTAAGACATATATTAAATATCTAAATGAAGACATCAAAGGGGCATTTGGATGCTTAGGACTGAAGATCCATAGTCAAGACTGAAGGATGAGATATTAGTAAGCAGTATGATATGGTCACTTCAAGTCATGGTTTTCAAGAATATAAACTAGATTATTTTAGCTATTACACATTTGTCAAAGTGTCAGGGACTAATCCTTGGGCAATTCCTCAGGTAAGAAGGAGAAATGAAAGAGTGGAAAGATAAGAGTGTTCACTGGTTACATAATTCTAAAGAAACTAAGGACATCAATGAAAAATAGGGACAAATTTAAGGGCTCAAATCCTGGGAACACACAGACTATGAAATATTGTGAAAATTACACAAACAAAAGAAGACAAAACTGATGACTGAAACATTCTAAAAATTAGAAACTTATGTGCATCAAAAGATTTCACCAAAAGAGTAAAAAGGGAGCCCACAGAATGGGAAAAACTCTTTTGCAATGACATATCAGACAAGGGACTAAGTTATAAAATCTATATAATACATGAATACATAAACTACACCTCTACAAGAAAAAGACAAGTAACCCAGTTAAAAAATGGGCACAGCACATGAACAGATGCTTCACTAAACAAGACATTTGGGCAGCCAACAAACATATGAAGAAATGTTCATGATCACTAGCCATTAGAGAGATGTAAATCAAAGCAACAATGAGGTATCATCTCACACCAGCAATAACAGCAAAGTTAAAAAATGGAGAGGACAATAAATGCTGACGAGGATGTGGAGAGACTGGGACCCTCCTACATTGCTAGTGTGAATGCAAAATGGTCCAACCACTCTGGAAAACAGTATGGCACTTCCTGAGAGAGCTGGAAATAGAAATACCATATGATCTAGTAATTCCTGTACTTGGTATATATCCACAATAAATATGAGCCATAACATGATTAGATATATGCACACAAATGTTCATAGCAGCACTATTTATAATAGCAAAAAGCTGGATACAGCCTAAGTGCCCATCAATGGAAGAATGGATAAACAAACTTTGGTATATACACACAGTGGAATTATTATGTTACCTTGAAGAATAACAAGGAAGTTGAAAGCCAATGCATAACATGGATGAAACTTGAGGACATTATGCTGAGTGAAATTAGTCACAAGAGGACAAATATTGCATATGACCATTATTGTAAAAGCTTAAGAAAAGACACCTATAGTAAAATGAAAAAGAAAACATATTCTTTGTTTGCTACCGGTGGGGTTGGAGTGGGAGGGTTTGGGACAGGTGGAGGAAAGCGACGGTAGAGCACAGGGTAGGGGCAGACATATCATAGTTCAGGTTTTGGGTAGGGTTCGGGTTTTGGGGAGGGCAGAACACAAGAAGTGGGAGGGGGTGGAAGAAAAAGGTAGATAGGGGAACACTGAGACAGGTTTGTGCTGGGGACAGCATAAGCAGCCCCTGGGTTGATCAGTGGCAGCCCCACTGAACCACCTCTGAATATAATCAGTTTAACCCAGATGTTCTCCTTCCTCCCGAAAGTATATAGGAATGTGATAATTAAGAACAATGTAGCATTTTAGGTATAGATAAATGAAGCCCGGTGCCTGAGATCTTGCTCACAAACAAAAGTTTGCAAAGTGTACAGAGACAGCTTGACTCCTTTCAGGAACCTTGCTTTATGTTATGTATCCTTAAGAAACCACACATTGCTACTCTAGATCATTTAAGCCTAAAAGTTAATATATAACAGTTTGATTGAACCTTTTTTCTGTAAAAATAAAAATGTTAGATTGTTAAGAAAACCATGAAAATATCTTAAAAGTTGTTCCTGTTTTGAATGATTAATCACATTTCAGTTCCAAATCCTGTCTTAATCACATCCTCCCTTTTGTGACATCCTCCCTTTGTGAATTACATCCTTCCTTTGTAATAAATCCCTCCCTAAAAAAGAGAATAAAAGGCTGAGATAGAGTGACTTCTACATGCCATGCTGTGCAATGCTAGGCAATGCTAGGCAATATGTTTGCAGATCTGTCTACCTGCCAGCTTGCATCATATCTGTGTGTCTGTCTTTTTTGTATATATTTCATCTCTCTGTCTCTATCCCTTTCGCCGCCAGATCTCCCTTCTTCGTGACACCCACACTTCCTTGTCGAGGCTAGAACCCGACATAGGACCTCGACAGGTTTGCATGGGCTAAATGGGACAGAGGTAAATAGTGATGCACGCTCAACCTTGGAACAACAGGGCTCAGTGATACATCAATCAAGGCATAGTTTGAAGAGGGGAAATAATACTAAGATGCTTGACTGTCTTATGCATACTAGTTTCCCTTTTACACTATTGTAAAATTGAAACTTGAGTTGGATAGAAAGGAATTTTGGGAAACAAATACAGAAAGCTTGTAAGTCCGTCTTCCAACCTATAACTGATTCAAATACCTAAAAGGGGTTCTACAACTTGCCTAGTGAAATAGGCTTACTGCGGAGCCTTTGCAGTGTATAGGACCGTAGGTGGAATCCTGAGCCCCATCCAGAACCTTTTGAGGTGGGACATTCCCACAAGAAAGGACAAGCAGACCAGTCATTAAAAATAAATAAATAAATAAATAAATAATAAAATAAAATAAAACTAAAACAAGGAATGAAAGAATTTCAGGAACAGTGAGGACAACTGTGCTGAATACTGTTAATGTCACACACCAGTTGAGACTTTGGAAGTAGAGAGGAGTACAACCTGGTTCTAACCTTAAAGTTCACATTCATAATGGGGTTTATGGAGACACAAACAACTACATTCCAATATATGTTTGTGGTAATTTAGAGTATGCTCAGAGTACATAAAAAGTTACATCCACCCAGAATAGCAATATTAAGGGAAGGTAAAGATCTTAAGGGAAGGTAAAGAGATTGAAAGAAGAAAATTTAGGACATTCAGCTGGACATAAGAGCTCTTCAGTAATCAGAATAAACAACAAAAACAGAAAACGCATTGCCTGGGAACTATAGGTGTGCTTCCAGGATGCATGGAGCACATATTCAGAATAGGATATTAGACTGCTTTGAAAGTTATACTGAGCAATTTGTACTTTTTTCTAAAAGCTGTGGGGAATCATGGAGGAATAAAAAAAGGAAGACTAGAAACACAATTTGAATTTTAGAATAATCATTCTGGCAGTCCTGGGAGAGGGACTTAGATAAAAAAAAAAAAAATGCTGATAGGAATACTGTTTAGGAAACTGGTAGAAATTCAAGCAAGAAATGATGAGTGCCTGAACTAACAGAGAGGAAGTAGAATTTAAAAAGCAATCAAAGTCCAAAGTCAATTTATCTTATAATAAGATATAAATCATAAAGATGGACACTATTTAAAAGTAAGTTAGAGGGTAAGTTGGAGACAGTAAAATGGAGTCCTTTAATTTGGAATTTGGTCAGCAAAACCTGGTAAATAATTCCTGACAGATGGCAACACAGACTCTTCCATGACCGTTAACATCAAGATCTTTGCTTTATGCTTCATCCAAGAGATACAACTTCTGACAACATACTCCTTTCCAATTCTAAAATAGGTCATCTGCCATAAGAGTACTACTATTCCCTTTTAAGGAAATACTGAGGCCTCTGTTAATTAATAATGTTTTTTTATAATGTTGATGGTTAAGACAATAATTATTTGGAGGCATTAGATACTACATGGGAGTTGGCATATGCCTCTGCTATTTAATAGGTGACATAGATCAAAGTACTGAAGATTCAACTACAGATCGGAAGCCACTTCCAAGGATTTCTCATTCAATCTTCAGTACGTGGTTTTTTTTCTTTTTTGTAGCTAACTTCTATTCATTTTCTTCACAGTGTCTGTAGATAATTCTTGGCAATTCTGGTATCTTAGCTTTTCCAAGAATGTAGGGAGTCCTCCACATATATAGCAATGGCATTTTTTATGGCAATGTCCTGAGGAGGGATTGCTACAAACTTTGTTTAGAGGCCTGTATTTGAAACACTCCCCATTGTTAATGTCTCAATTTAATTTGCCCTAAATGTGTTCAAAATTATGTATCCAGCATTATGCAATGGAGAAATTAAAAAAAAAGAAAAAGAAAAACTTTAGGGAACTATATTAACATTCCTCTCATTAACTGATTTAAATTTCTTTCTCACTGATTTAGTAATTAATCATGTATTCTCTGAAAACATTACCTTTATGGTTCTAATTATTGTTAATTAAGTCTAGACTGCTAACTGCAAGGTTAGTGGTTCAAACTCACCTGTGGCTCCACCATAAATCCAATACAGGGTTTTTATGGTACTTAACAGCAGTCAAGAGATCAGATGATGTATTGCATTAGGCAAATCTGCTGCACAGGAACTTTTTAAAGTGTTGAACAGCAAAGATGTCAGCTTGAGGACTAAGGCTCCTGACCCAAGCCATGGTATTTTCAATAACCTCATATGCATGTGAAAGCTGTACAGTGAATAAGGAAGACCATAGAAGAATTGATAACTTTGAATTATGGTGTTGGAAGTGAATACTAAAAGTGCCATAGGCTGCCCAAAGAACCAATAGATCTGTTTTGGAAGAAATGCAGCCAGAGTGATCCTTAGAGGCCAAGATGGCCAAACTTCGTCTCTCATACTTTGGACATATTGTCAGTAGGGAACAGTTGCTGGAGAAGGATATCATGCTTGGTAAGATGGAGGGTCAGAGAAAAAGAGGAAGACCCCCAACGAGATGGATAGGCCAGGTAGCAGCATCGATGTACTCAAGTGTGACAACAGTAGTGGGGTTGGCCCAGGACCGGACATTGTTTCATTCTGCTGTGCATAAGGTCACTATGAGTTGGTGCCAACTCAATGGCACCTAACAACAACAACAACAACAGCAACAACAACAATAACTCTTTGTTATTTATCACTTCAGTTTGTCTCTCCAACTTCACGTAGTTACAGAGTGCTTTGTAGTTTATCTAAATGTAGGGAATCATAAGTCAAATACCATTATAATATAAATGAAGAAACTGTGGTTCAGAGATATGAATTCTTTTTTATAATCCTGTAGTCTACAAGTGGGCCCTGGTGTGGCGCTGTAGGATAAGCACTGTACTGTTGTTGGTTTTAAATCACTAATGGCAACAGCTACCATATTTTAATCTTTTAATATTAACAGAAGTGTGAATGTTAAACAAAACTTTGATTGTAAATGGCAGCTTTTAAAATTTTGTTGCTTTCAACTCTTTCAACAGAAATCACATAATTCAGACTCTTCTAGGCCTTAAGGATTTCTATGAAATTATCCCTCCCCAACTCCAACCCCCTCAAAATACATAGATGGATATAATACTTCTTCAATTTCAAGTTTAGGGGTTAATTGATAATGTATTCACATGATGCCACTTAATTGCAACATTTTCTTACTAAAATCCTGCTGATAATTGACCCAAACCAAACCCAATGCCACTGAGTGCATTCTGTCTCAAAGTGGTCTGATGTACGGTTCCCAAGACTGCAAATCTATACCAGAGCAAAAAGCCTCCTCTTTCTATGAGGAGTGACTGGTGGATTGAACTGTACACCTTGTGGTTAGCAGCCCAGTGTGTAACCCACTATTCCACCATAGTTTAGGAAAAATTTGTTTGCTATATAATTACATTTTAGATTTACTTTAGTCATATTGTTTTTGTTGTTAAGTGCTGTTGAGTTGATTCTGACTCACAGCAACCCTGTACAGGGTTCCTGAGGCTGTAAATCTTTATGGGAGAAGAAAGCCTCATCTTTCTCCTGCGGAACAGCTGGTAGTTTCAAACTGCTGACCTTAAGGTTTGCAGCCCGATTTGTAACCACTATGCTACCAGAGCTCCTTGTCATGTAGGCTAAAATAAAAATAATATGAATAGTATTGCATAGATAAAAATGGTACAAAATTGTTACAAAATGGATCAATATTGAACATATTTGTTCTTACATCTCCTAACCTTGTACATGACACTAATAGAGGCACATTTCTTGAACTGTAGAGTTAGACTGAGGGAAATGCTTCCACGTTTTTCTTACTTTCATATATTAATTTTTAAATTAAACAGTATTTCCACGACAGGGTATACTTTGTGATGGAGCGCACTGTTAAAACAATGAAACTTGAAGAAGATTCCAAAAGAGAAGTAATTAAGAGCTGTTTCCTAAGTGCAAATATTGATGATGATACTTTTCAGAAGAGATATTATAGACAATGGTGTACAAATGAATCGTAGGAAGGAGTTGGTGATGGTCCCAGAGTCAAAAGATCAAGTTATTACGTTATGTGAGTGCAGTTTTGATGGCATTTTGCAGCTTAGGTGAATGAGGTGGTAGAGTGAACTAATAAGGGTTATAAGAAATTTACTCAAGTCTTAAACAACAATACAAGTATGCTTGAAAGTGATTTGCAAAGATGGTATGTTGCCTAAGGAGATGAGAATGATGAAAATTCAGTGGAGAAGACTAGGGAATTTGTTATAGCTGCTAAAGAGACTAAAGCATGTTGTTAAAAAATATTTGTGGTATAACACAAACCATAATCAGAAGATTTTGCTTTTCCTCATATCATCTTATTATCTAGATAGTACATGTTAAGTCAATTTCATCCTAATGGAATATGTTGACATTTTATATGTATTTTGTTTTATATGAACTATGCCATGATTTCAATTCACTAACTATGTATGCATGTTATCAGGGTTTGTGTGTGTGTGTGTGTGGTTTTGTTTTTTTACATTAAACAGATGGCGCTTACTATCCCTTTTATTATAGATGATTAGAATTTGGCTACCCACTCAATATTTTTATTTTGCCTTCCTGAGCTATAATGTGTGTGTTGGTGATGAACCTCATTCACATATATAAAAACATACATATACATACATAAATATCATATATAGAAAGAACAACTATTATCATTTAATATCTTCAATGGGTAACTTGAAAAGAAGCATATGTTAGTATAGATATAGATGTTGTATATATTGATCTGTTTCATCATAGAAGAAAATAATTCATACCTGGAACACATTACATATAAAACAGGCATATATGAAATATTTTCCTTTTATAAAGTCTAGGTTGTAAAGAAAAAAAGTATTTTCCTATAATATTAAAGCTTCCTCTTTCTTGTTTTTAATTTTGTATATTTTCTTTCACTCACAAGAAATGTAATTCATTTTAAATGTATTTTTTTCATAATGGCATATTAAATGTGTCTTTTAATTATTGGTTTTGATGATTTCTGAAGATTTTTGTATTTAGATGGCATACACATTTTCAATCATGTCTTAATTACTTTTAAAAATGCTGCACTGGCTTAGGGACAAGACAGATAACTTGTTAAGCATTTGAAATTTCTGAGCTGTTTTCTCAGTTCTGGCAGTCACTACCCAAGTCCAGATTGTAACCTCCTTTCTGCCTCCAAAGCCTGCCTTGGCTCCGTGTCCAGTGAGGGATTATGGATCTAGCAAGGAAGGTAAGTGTGACTACAAGCATTGGCTCACCATCTGCTCCCCAGCAGAGCATGGGCCAACCTGCTTCGCCTGCAGCAAGACCAGGGCAGTGTTCTCCAGCCAGCCCTTTCCAACCTGGCTCAAGACACACATCACATTCAGTCTGATGATTAGGTCTAAGTAGTCCATATGTAACAGAATATTTTTCCTAAATACCAAAATGAAAACAAAATGAATGCCATTTTTTCATTCTCCTTACTCGATACATCAAGTTTTATACAAATAAATACTCTCTTAAGGTTTATGCAAATTATAGAAAAATAAAACTATGCATTATTTAGCAGTTCTCCTATTTCAAGATCTAACAGACTTTATTCACAGCATGTTTTTCCCTAGTTTATGCTGGCCTTCTTTTCTGATTCGACTTTTTAATTCATCTTTTTAAATTATTCCTTTTTAAATCATTATCTTATGTGTCTTCATAGATTTTCATGTATTAATCTATTATTAATTTTTACTATACTCAACTTAATCTTAAATTGTTAAAAGCTCTATTAAGAGTAAACAATTGTCTTGGTTTTAAAGATAGCATCTACTTCAACATTTTGCATATTTGATCCAGTAGCCTCATTCAAACTTCTCTGTCACATAGATTATAATTTTATTATGGGCATCCTATGCATAGAATAATCAAGCACTGAACAGAAAAGTTAACCTTTGAATTCAAGGATCAAGATTTTTTTTCAATTCTCAAGAATTAAAGATTTCTACCTAACTGTCTCAACTTATTTTAATTCTTCCTTAAATTTGTCAATAATTTGCTATGACATGATTTTGTCTTTTGTTTTCAGGTCAAGTTTTTTAAAATGTTTCCATAAAAAGCAAAAAGACAAGCGGTTGAAAGTAGCTTTCTGCTTCCTTCAGCCCTGTTGCTGATTTGAGCACACAGAGTGAACATGAAAATAAGCTGAACAAACATCTCACCCTTTTTACTTAAACTGTTGTCTGCCTAACTGCTGAATGCACACAGAAAACAATCTAAAATTGTATAACCCATAATATAGTATATTAAATTACAACATTGGTCAGTAATGGAAACTTATTCCCAGATATGAATTATTTACAGCCCATTTAAGTAATCCATATTCAGGTGTGGCAATGAAAAAAAGTGCAACATAAATCTTTAATGCTGACCGGTTGAGAGAGCAGAGCTGAGGATTACAGACATTTTAAAGGGGGAAAAAAAAAAAAAAAACCTAAACGAATTGATATAGCCCGTTCAGTGGCTTACTGCATCAGCGTGCTAATAAATTGACGGATGGCATGTCAGGGGTAGGAGTTGAAATTCCAGCATTTCTAAGTAAGGCGGGATCTAATATCAGAGTACCAAAATAAGGAGTTTCTGAACCTGGTTGTCACAGCAAACTGCCTGTGCATCTTTCTGTATATACAAGTGTTCAAAATCTATATTTTAATATGAATATCTATAAAGGATTCTTTTTATTAACTCAGTTACTGCATTAGAATTTTATTTGAGCCATGTAGCTTCTGTTATAAAACAGAGAGAGTATATTAAAGGTAAGCTTTTTCTTCTACATGGAGTTGGGGCCAATTCCTTTTTTTGGGAAATATACTTATCAAAGAAATCCCTTAAATCTTGTTTTGCATTTTCACAGTATATAGAATAGAATTCATCAAGCAATGTAAAGGGAGAAAAGAAGCACATGACTTCTGGAGTGTTTCACACTATTTTTTATACAAATTGTGCAAGTTGTTAGCTACTTCAAACTGAAGTATAAAAGATCATGGGGGGAAGAGGCTTTCACATTGCAATTTCTTTTGTTTCCTGGAGCAGTACCTATATTAATTCATCTTACAAAGATCATTGCTCAAGAACCAAATTTTGCATACATTAGAAAGCAGAATTAGCATTGCACTGTGTACAACATTCCACGCTAACTTCTCTCCAAGCAACCATTAAAGGTCATGTTTTGACGACTGAATGGCATGTCGGCACCTTGGTTCCCTGGAGAGGCATTCCCCAGGTACATGCAAAAGGTTATTAAATTACCTTCTGAGCAACACTATCTCTTTGGATGAAAATAATTACAGGCTTTTAGAGGCATCAGAATGCTTTCTTTCTTTCATTCTTTCTTTTTTTTTTTTTTAAATAAGATGAAGATGCAGTACCTAATGACCATTTTTGTGTGTGACTCATATAGCCTGTCAGCAGTGACAGGACAAATGAGCGTAATGGCATAGCTTAAAGGGGAAAGGTTCATTTTAAATAGTGACAAATAATATTTAAATGGCATTGTTGGAGACCCATCATGCTTGTAAAATGTAGTTTGTATCTCTTCTTCATCCTTTAATTTCATCACTGTCAAATGGCATTAGCTGTTAACATGCAACATCAGGTGCAGATATAATTTTTAACTGTTAAATGTGCCCATAACCAAACATAATGTATCTTGATTTTTCCTGTTTTATTATTTTTTTCCTTGTACTATGGGTAACTCATTCCATCATTCAAAAAAAAAAAAATGCGTTTAAGGGGTTTGATTTTAAAAAACAACTTTAGTAGATGGGTGAAATAATAACTTTAAAATATAATACCTTGAATGTATTGCTTGTTGTCAATGGAAATGTCCTCATTTTCAAGTGCATGTGATTCACAAGTTGGGAGCATCATGGGTAAGACCACCATATGTAGAAAATTGGGCAAAGTAGTCATGGACAAACCAATGTAATTGTGCATACTTGAAATAAGATGGTAAGCGTAAACAGATTCAATTTTAAAGCAGATGTATAACTTCAAACATGCCACAAGGGTGAAGCATATCTCTGCAAAGCAAGATTTTTCTTTTCTTTCTCTAATTATGGAACTTGCAAAAAGTTAACCAAAGTCAATTTCATCTTATAAATTTTCTTGAGATAACAGAATTCAATAATAAAAATATATGAAGATAAATAACTGCTGAGCTATCTGTGCACAGAATTGTAGTTCTAATTTCAAACTTTCATATAAAGCCTTCTAATTCTTAAATATTTTTACACAGCTTCATCACATTTATTGCTACTTTATTTTCAGATCACTTAAGCCAAAACTGGAGACAGTTTAGGTACCTTTGAGTTGTTAAAAGTTATAGCCAATTTTCTGAAAAATTATACCAGCTAAAAACACAACATTAAATATTTACCCTGTTGGATGTTAAAAAACGCTTACAATGAAAAATGTTCACATATTGACTATTCAAAATGGCCTTCACTTTGAAATTGTGAAATGGAAGGGATTGCAGATGTACAAGAATAAATATAAAAACAAATGAGTTGACTTGAAGTGTTGCCGGCTTTCATAAACATGCTACTGCAATAACATGTGACATTAATATTTAATTACAAAAGCACTGCTGCAAAATCTTTGAAATTAATGTTTTGCAAAATTAACATTCAGTGCACAGAAGCAAAGTCGTTCCAGGCGCGACTGTGATTAACAATGCCATTCACTTTACATATTATATTAATATATTATTCAAGCTACGAATTAACACCTCCTAATTTAAATAAGGTGCTACATATCATGATGAGCTAAAATGCTTTTCTTAAAATGGCCCGTCTGATTTTAAGCAATCTGTGTTTATCATTTAATATTTTGTTATTGAATACTGTTCTCCGTAAAACTCCTTCGACTTTAATTTCAAGCAGAGAAGACCTCATTAAACTGGTGCCTCCCGTTTGTAGGATTGTTAAGTCATTTGAACCATATTTTGTTTGCTAGCTAAGCCAGCAGTACTGAAATACTACTGTGTGTTTGAATTTTCTCTTAGGCAGCCATACTGTTTTACGTTTAAGGTTCAGAAGTGTCTTTCCAAGCAGTGCACATCTTTGCTTTCAAAGAAACACTTGTTTGCACTATTATTGTGTCACAGATTCAACATGCTCACACCTAATGAGATAAAGGCGATTCCTTGGGAGAAAAGACTACCGTTTCAAAACCTCTAATCTCGCCAATTTCCTATAGAAGCGTGAAGACACTGTGAGAGATGTCATTTCTGATTTTAACTGATGAAGATGAGATAATTGTCAGACCTGTTCATCAGGAAGTAGTTGAGAGGGTCACTTATGTTTTACTAGGGCCGATGTCAATAAGGAGTCCTGGTGTGGCGCAGTGCGTCAATGTGCCAGACTGCAAAGCCGTTTGAACTGCAAGGTCGGCATTTCAAGCTCACCAGCCGCTCCTCGGAAACCCTATGCAGAGTCGCAGTGGGTCGGAACCGACTCGATGGCACTTAACAACAACAACAATGCCAATAAGGAGTGCTTGTTTTAAGAACTAATACCTGTGTGGATAGAATCACCCTGTGGAGGACATTATTTTAGACTATCATTACAATTTTGATGCAATAGACTACAATGATACGCTTGGACTGAATAACAATTACAGACATTCTGAAGAAATATTTAGCAACCCAAATTACAGAATTACTAAAATATCTATGAAGAAGTTCAGAGCATACTAAAATGATATCTAAATAATAATAATATTTCATTAAATTTTTCCAATCATTCAACAACTACATGGAAATTATGAAATGGAATTGGTCCCATTTAGATCTATAGAATGGAATGGAGCTTTAAAAAATATTATTATTAATCTCAGATTGAAGACCTATAAGCAGTAGATATTGATGCTTTCCTTATGTCATTCTGATGTAAATCTTGATTTGTTAAACTTAAATACAAACCATCTTTACATCATATATTTAACCTAAATATATGTGAAGAATAGTAAGATGCTTACTTATTAGTTAGCAGAGTATCAATATACTACCGTACTTTTCTAGTTTGCTGAAAGAACAATAAAAATTTCCCCTGTCTCAACAAGTTCTTAAAGGCAAGAACTCATACTTGGCCTTGCCTTCATCTCAGCCCTGTCTTGTTCAATTCTCCTCTAACTTTTAAAATTTGTAATCACAGATATCCTTGGTTTCTGAAAGTCAAAGTTTAAAATAAATTTCATGAAGGTTTTCTCAGATTCAATGTGATATGTCAATTCAACTAAACCAGAAACTCTTAACTTTGAAAATTAAAAAACATTTCTTGAAGTAAGATTTCAGCATGATCATTTTAATAGTAATAATGTGATGGAACTTTCAAAGATAGCTGGTTCACTCTCTAAGTAGGGTTATTTTTTGTTTTTATTTTTTTTCTAAATTGGTAATGTGTTTTAAGTATTTCATTAACTGATTTAGGAGATGTGGAAGAAACTAGAATCTTTTATATGACTCAGGTATATATTTTTGCTTAAGTAACTTGTCTATTTCTTTAATGAAAGAGAATTCTTGAAACTGTTTTTCAAAGTAAGTTAGATTGAACAACAGTTCTACAGTAAGTAATCCAAAGTGGGGGAAGAGAATGTGTAGCATAATTATATAATTTTTTAAATACTGAGCTAAACAAATAATAATTTTTATGCAGGACTTCATGGGTTGGAACCGACTCAACGGCACTTAATAATAACAATGCCTTTTTGCTTTGTGATTTTTCCAACAGAGTAAATGCACATGCAGTTTCTCAAATTTATTTCATAATGGAGTATTTTTCTATAGAGTATTATCAGTACCAAGAGGCACATTTTAGAAAACACTAATCTAAAAGAAGTTCTACTAATCATGGTAGTGGTTAGATGCCGTGGGGTTGGTTCCGACTCATAGCAGCCCTGTAGAGGGCTTACAAGGCTGTAATTCTTTGTTGTTGTTGTTAACTGCCGTCGAGTCGGTTCCGACCCATAGCTACCCTGTACAGAGTTTCAGAGGCTGTAAATCTTTACGAGAGCAGAAAGCCTCATCTTTCTCCTGCGGAGCGTCTGGTAGTTTCGAACTTCTGACCTTAAGGTTTGCAGTCTGATTTGTAACCACTAGTCTTTCTCCCACAGGGCAACTGGTAGTTTCGAACAGCTGACCTTGAGGTTAGCAGCCTGACTCATAACCACTATGCTACCAGAGCTCCTTCTACTAATCATAGGTGATTGAAAAAAATTCAAATAGGCATTTAGAAAAACTCATTTTAAAAATCATTATTTTATTCCAATGAGTCTAGAAATACAGTTCTATTAAATGAATACCAGTGGCTCTGTACATTGGACTGCTAAACACAAGACTGGCAGTTATAGAGTCTGACTGTGGCTCACAAGAGAAAGACGAGGCTTTCTTCTCCCACAAAGATTTTCAGTCTAAGAAACGCTATATAGGGTTGCTGTGAGTTGGAATTGACTCATGGGCATTTAATATCAAACAAACATATGTAATTTCTTAATAGTAATTTCTTGAGAAGATGTAATTATTTCACTGAGTATAGCACTTCAGGATAAGCATTGGTCTGCTAACTGAAAAAATGGTGGTTCAAACCCACCAGTCACTCTTCAGAAACCTTGTACAGGGGCGCTATGAGTTGGAACCAATTCAAGAGTACTTAACAGCAATAACAATAACATAAGGAAAGCTCTTCGTATCAATGTTTCCCAAACTATAAACTTCTTTAGAAAAATACCGTAAAAACCTTCAAATCACTAAATATGTTAGGCTGTTTGATACCAAAGGCAATGGATGGAAAAAAGAAGCATTTATTGCAACACAATGTGTATCTAAAACAAAAAAGATTCTTAGTAATGGTGATAGGAAGATAGGGAATAATGATTATTCAAAGTGAAGCTTTGTCTTCATCCTTGATAAATTATGCCAGTTTCTAATAATTTAACGTAAGGTAATGGATTATAGGACATATATATGCCTAGTGAATAAATATGTGCTATGTGTCATAGACTAGTCCTTTGACCACTATTCTTATGTATGGCTATGTTTTAGGCAAAAATATACTACTACCAGGAGTACCTTTCTATAGCATCTAAGATCAAAACATCATAGTCCTTATTTCTTGACATACTACAGTAACACTCCAGGGTACAAGAGTAGTTCATTTTCTGAATGCCAAATAGCAATTAGTTCAATCTTACTGATGGAGACACAAGATTGAAAAATGGAGAATCTTCTGACATTAATCCTCCCACCACAAGTCTGCTGCTTAATCGCAAGCTAATGTAATTACAGATGCCTAAATTTGGACCATCTAAAGAGTCCACACATATCCCCCAGGGTTAACTAGTGAGCCCTTGGAAAAGAAGTAGACTCCAGAAACTGATGTCTCTAACCACATAGGGCAAGTTCTGATCATCATGGCAAACATATTTTGTTCACTTATACATTTTGCTTAATGAAAGTGGAATAGGTAAATGATGTCATTCAGAAATTCAAGTCTTGATCTCCCCCTCTCCTTTTTTACCCTCTTATCACTGTCTTTCCAAGGGAAAAATCAGCTTGGGAGTACCATGTTATTTTCAGAATTCCCTGATGATAGCATGCAATGAAAGGATGTGACTGATCAGAAAAATATATCATAATGTTTCTTTAATATATATTTATTGTTCATTGATACTTATGACCATTTTAGGCTAAGGCATCAAAATGAAATGATGGGGAATAGGTCAGAATGTTTACCCACCGCCGTCGAGTCAATTCTGATTCATCGCAACCCTATAGAGCAGAGTAGAACGTCCTCATAGTGTTTCCAATGTTGTAAACCTTTACAGGAGCCAAATGCCTCATCTCTCTACCTGGAAGTAGCTGGTGATACAAAAATGCGGACCTTTCAGTTAGCAGCTGAGCACTTTAATCATGGCGACCACAGGATGCCATAATAGTCTTTACACATGCTAACTACCTAGAAATTCATACAAATGTACATAGATTTTGCATTATCAATGAAAGTAGCTTCTGCAGACTGAACAACTATGAAGTTTCCAAAGTTCCCTTTGACAGAGAGCCAGGTCATCTTCTAAGCACCAATATAAGTCACGCACTCCCTGGGTGGTACAAACAGTTAATGGACTTGAAAGGTTGCAGGTTAAAGTCTACCCAGCGACACCTTAAAAGAAAGGCCTGGTGATTTACTTCTGAAAAATCACCTATGGAAAACAGGTCTACTGTGATACACACGGTGTCACCATAAGTAGGAATTGACTCAGTGGTAATATTCAAATTAAGTAGCTCTGATAACACAGAGGTTACGAGTAGCTCTGATAACCCCAAGGTGAGTAGTTCGAAACTCCCAGTTGTTCCATTGGAGAAAGACGAGGCTTTAAATATTTACAGCCTTGGAAACCCTATGAGTCAGAACCAACTCCACGGCACACCACCACCACCACGAAGGTTCAAATTGGCCTTATCCATACTATAATGAGTATTTTAATAAAGTCTAATAAGTCAAATAAAGAAAGCAGACACAGCTCACAAATGTTTTATATTTTATATTTGTTCCTTGAGGCTATTTAAACACAAAATATATAATTCTGTAAATTGGAAAAATAAATGAAAAATAAAATAATAAAGAGATTAATATTTCCTAGGTGTGGGGCTGTGGGGCTGTGGGTTAATGCGCTGAGCTGCAAAGTTGCTTTGAACTGCAATGTTGATGGTTCATGCTTACTAGCTGCTTCTCGCAAACCCTTCACAGGGTCGCTATGGGTCAGAATCAACTCAACAGCACTTAACAACAACATGGTGATTCTTGGAGTCACACCTACAGACATGGAAACAAACACACATGGGCATCTTCACCATTTTTAGCAACATGAACGGTTGCATAAGGATAGCACTGTAGGATAAGCACTGGACCAGAGATTGGTTTGAACCTCAAGGTCAGCAGTTCAAACCTACCAGTTTCCCCCTGAAAGCCTTATATGAGTTGCAATTGACTTGATGCCACATAATAACAAGAAGATGACTCCAAGTTGTCCTAGACATAAAATCAGTCATGACCTATTTTGAAGATGCTATCTTTACATTTAAAAAGAAAAAAAAAAATTTGCTATAGTTTTTGAAGTGTTGAGTTCTATATGAAATTCCCTAGCTATTAAAGAGGTTGCCACTGAAGCAAATGATACGAGTACTTGGTCACCCAATGAGAATGTTTACGTTGCTGTTGTTGTTAAGTGCCATCCAGTTGATTCTGACTCATAGCGACCCTGTATAGGGTATTTAAGGTGCAACTAGTGGTTAGCAGTTAGCAGTGAACTTGTGGTTACCAGTCCATTGCTTATTCTACAGTGCCACACCATACAGGAGGTGGAAAATGTGATTATTTGTAGTTGCTATATACATGAACCAGCCAAAGATACATTTTTTAAAAAAACCTGTTGAAAAGTAAGCTAATCATAAACATAACATTCACCTAAAAGAAGTTTCTCTTAAGGGGCCTAATGTGACAATAAACAAATCACAGTATTATATGTATTGGTTAAATATATTTTTATGTACCTCCTCTCTATTTCTAGGGCATAAACAAAAACTTTAAATAATAACAAATAATAGAAATATGATTGCTATCTCAAAAGAAGGCATCAGTAGTAAGTATTTATTTTAATGTATTTGATTGGGCAGGCATGTTATATTTTACTATAACTGGACTGCCACTACGTTTAAACTGCAATAATAGAATCATATAAGTTTGTTCTTCTACAGATATCATATATATATATATATATATATTTTTTTTTTTCCCCAAGAAGCAGGATTAAGATCAGATAAGCATATTACAGAAGAGTAATTTTTCCCTAGCTAGGCAATGATTTTGCTCAAATGGACCTGTTGTTGTCAAGTGCTGTGGAATAGGTTCTGACTCATAGTGACCCTGTATACTATTTTTGAGGCTTTACAACTTCACTGGAGTGAAAAGTCTCATCTTTCTCTCACACAGTGGCTGGTAGGCTTGACCCAGTGTACCTTGTGGTTTGCAGTCCAATGTTTAACATACGGAGCTACTTTGCTCCCATGCCATCTTGCTGACATAACTTATACTTG
>NW_006408530.1:19965593-19999600 GCF_000296735.1 Chrysochloris asiatica
GGAATGAAAAGTCTCATCTTTCTCTCACACAGCGGCTGGTGGGCTTGACCCAGTGTACCTTGTGGTTTGCAGTCCAATGTTTAACATACGGAGCTACTTTGCTCCCATGCCATCTTGCTGACATAACTTATACTTGTTATATATCTAAAACTCTATATGAAAATCTAATTGTCTTGGTAAACAGAAACATCAATAACAACAAAAATGCTAGACTGATCCAATTAGCCTCATAAAAATTACTTTCACATTTAAACTGATCATGACTTCATGTCAACATAAGAAACCAAAATATTTCAAAAATTTGTGAGTTGTATCATCTACCTTCCTTAGGAAAGAAGGGTCTTAGTACAGGCCACAGACATGCATTCAACCTAAGGAACTAGTCATAATTACTGCTACTAAAGAGAAGACAAATGAAAAATACTTCTTGGAGACAGTGGTGGGTGTCCAACTTGGTAGCTTCTTAAATAGACTTTGATGAATTGATCTCTTTCAACAATAGTTGATGCTTTCAGCAGTACCTTTTATCTTCTCACTTGAATTGACCTAAATTTCTGAGGAGTTCAGAATAAGCATTTTTATTGGCAATCTTTCCTTATCTTTGACTGGATAAACAAATCAAGAGGCAATTCTCAAGCTTCTTCTGCACAACTTCCAGAAGCATGAAGCAAATCAAAGTACAATGTCATAGAGGTTGAAGTTCATACTCTGCTTTAGATTTCCCCCCTATACAAGACAGGTTGAAAAGTCTAAACAACTCTACAGCCCTGTAGAGCTTGTTCAGGATACCTTGAGAGTTCTTTCATTCCTTCCAGTACCTTACTTTTTCTCTTCCAGGAAAATACCCTAATAGTTTTATCTGCTTAAGTCACATTTTCTGGAAAACTTGCTCTGGGCTGTTTAGTTTAAAGGTCAGTTTAAACCGTAAGGTGGTGTTTCAAACCCACTAGCTGCTCCTTGGAAGCCCTATACAGGGTCATTGTAAGTCAGCACTGACTCAATGGAACTTAACAACAACACCATCTTCTAAGTTAGCAGATATAGAGTTTTTTAAAAATCTACTCCATATAAATAGCATAGTCATGAATCAGTTCATATGGAACAGAATATGTATGCTCTGGTTTAATGAACTTTTTCCACTTTCCTTATTTGCAAGCTGCCAGTAATTCTCAATATAATTCAGCCTTTTCCAGAAAATCAAAATTGAAGTGATGGGCAGCGGAGGCATAAGAAAATATAACATCACTGAAATTTAATCATGCTTGTTTTAAACTCACAAATAATTTAGATGACCCTTACTTATAAGATAAATGGAAAGAAATTACACATGTAAACACATACTTCCAATCTATTGCTAACACCTATAGACACAGAAACAAACACACATGGACATCTTTACCATTTTTAGTAATATGAATGGTTGCATAAGTATTAATTGAGATGAGGATTACACTTCAAAAATCACTGCAACCTCTAATTATGGCTATAATGAAGCACTGTTAACACTGTTTGTTTTTTCCTTCATTAAAAATTCAAAATAACAGTTTTTCTGATCTTGAAAAAAGGCGAGTGCAATTTTTCAGTACTGAATATTCCCGAAAGAGTTAAAATGTTATTTAAAAAAATGACAAAGGCACTAAAAAAAAAAAAAAAAGTGACTAACACAATAGAACAGAAATAGTGCACATTTGATGACTATCAGAATTTACATAACTTACTATGCCTGGATTAACTATGAGGTATAAAGCTCAACTTTGGCTTAAATACACACACATATACAAACTGTTATTGTCACATGACCCTTTCCGGCATTGCCATGATAAAGCGATAACTCAAAGCTAACACCTAAATCACCAGCACAAAAAATTTAAATAAAAATAAAATGACTGTGATATATGATCTTAGTTTCCCAATACATTATACAGGAAATAAATGGGGGGGGAGGGGGGAGTGACAGAAAGCGCTGAAACAAAAATGGATCCATATCCAACCATTTCTTGGACTTTCTTCTGGAAATGGATACTTGTGAAATTGGCATCTATGGTTACCACTCTAACATATTAGGGTGATGGTCTGGACTTACAAGAAAATGCATGGATACAAGAATCTCTTGAAAATACTGGTGGAAAAATCAAATTCAAGTACTTAACATCTGTCCAATGGATTCTTACCATTTATCTTCTGATCAAAATTTCGAATGGTGCCAGAAAAAAAAAAAAAAAATGAAGTCAAAAGGACTTGGTGGGGGTATCTTTGTTTCTCTCCCAGTGCCTAAAAGTTATACTCAACTGCTGCACAAAGAGTAAAGAGGTTGTTATTCATATTAACTACATTTACATTCCTAACGCAACATCCAGAGAGCTAATAGTGGGGTTATTAACATAACAAACGTAAATGTTCTATATAAATAATACTGTTTCAGGCCAGCAACCGCTCATCTGACAGCATTTAGGCACAGGCTCAACATCTGTTTATGAACACTTTGCCTAATGATATCATCAGATATCATTAAGTGCGGCAGAATACAGCATAGAGGCAGGTGCAGCTGCCTTCACAACCCATCACAGAGAAAGAAAAGAGCTGCATTCCCCATCCGAAAACCCATCATTAGGACAATTTTCTTCGACAAACCAGCCCTGTGATTTCAATCTGTATATCACCTGTAATTGTAGTTTTTAGCAAGAAGCTGATTCTATACATTTAGCGACGAATCACGTTGATGGCCTGAATACTGGAAACACATTTGTGGTACCAGCTGCGGCAGCTTTTTTTAGAGCCTGTGTTAACAAAATACTGCTAACAAGGCAATGCTTGGAGTGCAGCTTTGTTTCTCTTTCTTGTTCATAGTGTTTAGATGTGCATAATTATGGAAATTAGCAATTGATTGCTTCTCAATAATAATTGATTACTGGTCACTGAACTCTTCTTTAGCACTTTACTGAAGGTGAGGACATGAGATAAGTGAATTCTTACCCGTTCCAACCATATCTAAAGAAAAAGACCAAAAAGAACTCTCGATTTGTACATCGTTTTCCATGATAAACAGACCAAAGGGATAATAGAATATCCCAGAATCTAGTTTGCCCTGAAGCAAATTGTAGAGATCATAGCAAGCCGGCAGAATTCTCCCTGTGGACCATGTAAGAAACATACATCATTTTTATATATGTCAGTTGGTCTTTGATTTGAAAATATTTCTACCCATTTAATTTATATCTTTCAGTCAGTTTTTTAAAAAATTGAACAATTTAAGGGTTTATATCAAAAAATGAATACCAATTTTCCACACCTTTCAAATTGAAACAAACTGACAAAATAATGTGAAGTCTCTTTTTGCAAAGAGGTACAAATTCAGGAGCCTATCCTCTTAGACAGATAGCAAGCACTTCAAAATGACTCTCCTCTTTTTGATCTGCTGTATATCCATCAACATTTCGGTCTGTGCACACTGACTTGTTTTAGTATAATATAACGTAGGGAATGTAACTTGATGCTGCAGCTAACATTTAAAGGAGAAGGCACTTAGTTTTTACTTAATCACTACTGTCAATTTGGACATAACATATCCAATTCATATTTACTGCTGTACAAGGAAGTCTCACAGACAATAAAGAATCCATGGCGTTTGCTAAATGGGAAACACCGTGACTCATGGTGTTTCAAAGATGGGAAGACCAGTAGGGAACAAAATTTAACCCTTTGTTTTAGAAGGCTAATGAGCTTCCAAGTGTTAAATGGTATCTTCTGTGGCGTGTTGGTGAGTGAGTGTGTATATATGTGTATACTAATTTTAAAGGACGGTATTGTGGCAGTCAACTTTACAACCTGATTCATAAAAAATTCAGCTTGGTTTAAAGTTAGTATGCTCAATTTCAATAATGTTTTTATCCCAAATGGTTAGCAGATTGTACAATCATGACTCAAAAAAAAAAAAATATGCACAAGTTATAAGAATTAGCCAACAGTTTGAGAATAAAACTGAATTCCTCCTCTTGGCCCACAGAAGAGTTTCTCACATAATGAGCAGGTGCAATTTCCAGAGATCTCTGTTCATTGAGAGGCAGAAGCCACTGTTTGTTGCTCTCCTCAGCTGCAATGCAGGATAATATGGTGATAAAACTGTGATCAGAAACTTAAAAAAAAATCCCGTAAGTGTACAGTTCTACTTTCTCAGTCTACCTCTGAGACCCAAATATCTATCTTTATTCTCCTACCTTTTCCTTAAATGAACATTTATCTGAATCACATAATTGTGAATTTTTGCATTACAGTAGACCCAAAATCAGAAAAAATAAATAATTTAGGCAATGTGTATGAGTCCATGTGCATACGCCACTATGTTAGTGCCAAAAGACGTTTAAAAAAATATAGACAGATTCCCAGTAATATATCTCTGAGTTTATTATCAGCTTGACAGTTTAATTTGTGTTATTAAAATTATTTTAGGGGTTGGGGTGGGGTTCAGGTGGGAGAGTACTTTGGAATATTGCAAGAAGTTGCACATAAAAATGATTTTGGTAACCTAGTGATGTCCTTGACACACTTTGGCACTAAAGAGTGTATCTGCTTAAAGAGACATATGGCTGGAATGGCAGAAGTCAGAATTTGAAGGGTATTAGTAAAACCATGTGGGGGAAGCTTGAACTGATACTGGCTTAGGCTAATCGTAGCTCTTCTCTGATTTCATACATTCCCAACCAGTAAGATAATTTTAACTACTGAGAGTACAGTTTCAATTTTTAAAAATTGTTTTAAATCATATAAATAAATTCAGATAAATCTATAATAATTAGTAGATTTAAAATAAATCTACTTACAAATGCTAATAATAACATAAGGCATTTATAATGTTAACTGTATAAAGTTTAAAAAACAAAAAAGATGCAGGTGATCAACCAAAGCTCAACAGCTGATGTGATTTTTGTTGCTGGTGTTGAGTTGTGGATCATTAGACAGGCCTGCTGTGAGAACCAGGGTAAGCTTAAAGTTTTGTCTCCTTGATCACTTCAGATTAGCTCTACAGCTTCCTTTCTTTCTTAGTTTAATTTTCCTCAGAGCCATTATGACTATTTGTTATTTCTTGTTCTTTACTTGCTTGTTTTTAATTGTCTTTCTCTTCTTTTTTTTACAGAACTATTTATTCAGCCCTACCTGCCTGAAACCTATGAGTAACTATAAAACATATTAAGTGTGGCATGCACAATGCTCTTCAGAAGACATGACCCACCTGAAGTTCTCAACTTCTCTCTGGAATGATCAGATTTTACTAAGTATATATTTATAAACATTGTATGTCAAAGTTTCCACAAAAAATTTTTTTATTATTAATGCCAAATGAAAACTTTGGCATGGTGTCATAGTTTATATTAAACCTCCATCAGAGAAGGATTTTATTTTATTAAGGAAGATAAGATTGTCATTGTTGTTAAGCTCCATCAATTGGTTCCAATCCATAGTGACCCCATACAGGGTTTCCAAAGAGTGGCTATTAGCTTTGAACCACCTGCCTTCGGGTTTGCAGTCCAGTGCTTATCCTATAGCACCACACTCTATTTCATTGTTACTTGGATCTTTTGTTGAAAAATGATTTCATAATTGAAATTTCATAATTGAAAAAATTCAAAAGAATTTTTTTAAGAAATTAAACCAATTCATACTAGGTTGGCTCAGGATCAGGCAGTGTTTTGTTCAGCTGTGCATAAGGTCGCTATGGGTAGGTACCGACTCGATGGCACCTGACAACAATAACATACTAACTACAAAACTTGTTGATGTCTAAATACAAATAGACACGCTGAGAACTGATGTTGCTGTTTGCTATTAAGTTGATTCTAACCCATAGTGACCTTATATGTCAGAGAAGAACTGTCTGAAGGATTTCCAAAGCTATATAATCTTAACAGGAGAAGATCGCCATTTCTTTTCATCTGCAGAATGGCTGGTAGGTTCAAACTGCTGACCTTTCAGCTAGTAGTTGAGCATATAACCTTTGTACCACCAGGGCTCTTTAATTATGAGACTGTTGTTGTCAAGTGCCGTTGAGTCGGCCTGACTCATAGCGACCCTGTATAGGATTTCTGAGGAGAGGCTGGTAAGTTTGAACCTCCAACCTTGCAGTTCAAACTGACCTTGAAGTTGTGTGCTTATCCTAATTTATGTTCTTGATAAATATATCAGCTATCTTAGGCTGAAAAAAATATTGAATATTGAAAGTGCCATAGGTTGCCAAAAAAACAAATAGATCTCTGTTGGAAAAAGTGCAGCCAGAGTGCTCCTTGGAGGCCAGGATGAACAAACTTTGTCTCTCATACTTCAGACATATTGTCAGGATAGACCAATCACTGGAGAAGGATATCATGTGTGGTAAGGTGGAGGGTCAGAGAAAAAGAGGAAGACCCCCATTAGATGGATTGGCAAAGTGGCAGCATCGATGGGCTCAAGCGTGACAATACTTGTGAGGTTGACCCAGGACTGGGCAGTGTTTTGTTCTGTTGTGCATAGGATTGCTATAAGTCAGTACTGACTCAATGGCACCTAACAACAACAACAACCTATAGTACTTTTCTATTCAGGATTTAAGAAGCTAACTGCTCTCAAACAAACATCTGAAAAGGTGAATTTTCACTTACAACCCATTTCCCATATTATTAAAGTGGGCAAGAGAATGAGAGGTGTGTTTAACAGCAATTCAGAATCAGTAATGATTCTCAAAATTATGTATATCAGAGACTCCTCAAAACCTGCCTGGTAATCTGTTTTGTTGTTATTGTTGTTTTTAATGTAAGTTTGTTTTTATCTGTGGTGGGGCACATTGATATTTAAATTTGCATTTACTTTCCATAATGAATAAGAAGTGCATAGCTAGACTTGATTTGTATCAAATCAATTTTGGCAGATGGTAAAAACTCAAAAAGTTGTTTTTGTTTTTAAAGTAGAATACTTCTGTCTAAAATATTTAAAGATTCCAAAGTAAAGTGATTATTAGTAGGAGTAACCAAGATTTGTGTTTTGACATGAATAGTTACTGAAACAGTAAGAGGCTTAGGGAAAGTTCCCCATTTTTAATGTTTTGAAAAATTGGGCTCAATCTTGTCTTCTTCACTAGAGCTGCTCAATCACTCAGAGTTATTTATTTTCTCAGTCTGTCAATATTTATAGTTAAGCTTGAAGAATCACCAAATCGTAAGGTCTAAAGTAATGTTGAGAAATAATTCATTAACTCAACAAATATCGAGCATCTATCAATCGTCTACATTACCACCAGAGTGATCTTCCAAGGCAAGTCTGATTTTTCCACTGCCCTGCAGAAATCCTTCAAAGATTATCCATACTCTAGGGATGAAGTCCAAACTTTTAATCATGGTATAAAATTTATTAACACTATGTCTACCTGTTTTCTGATCTTCTTTTACCAACTTTCCTCTGGTTACCCACCAAATTCCCCTCAAAATCTGTTGGGTTTATCCAGAACTGACAACTGTTTGTACTCTATAGGTGCTGTCCTCACTTCCTCAATTAACCTCTCTCCATGCTTCTTTGTCTATATGGTAAACTCCTACTCATCCCTCAGGACCAAGACAGACTTCCCCAATAATCCCTTAATCAATGCTGGCATCCCAAATGTACTTCATATCACCATAGAAGATTTCCATACCATTAGTCATGTTATCTTAATTCACAAAGCATATAGTTATCAAGCTTCCAGTATGTGCTAGGTATCAGGAATAGTTCAGTAAAACATTTTCTCATCTCATAAAACTTGACTTTGAGTTGCGAAAAGAGAAAATAAATTAGGTAAATAAATTTAGATACAAATAGGTGTAGGATCAATATATTTTTGTTGCCATCAAGTTGGCTCTGACTCATAGCGACCCTCTATAATGTTTCCAAGGAGCAGTTAGTGGGTATGAACCACTGACCTTGTGGTTAGCAGTCCACTGCTTATCCTATAGCACCATGCCAGGAATCCATGTGTATAAGTTGTTGTTAGGTACCATCGACTTCATAGCCACTCTGTATAGGGTTTCCAAGGAGTTATGGGTGGGTTTGAATAGCTGACTTTGTGGTTAGAAAGCCAACACTTAACATATAGTGCTACACCATATCTATATGTAGGAGCGCACCGTGACTCCATAGGATAGGCACTGGACTGCAAACTATAAGATCTATAAGATTGGACATTTGAGCCCACCAGTCGTTCCACAGAAGAAAGATGAGAATTTCTGCTCCTGTAAAGTTTTACTATTCTCAGAAACCCTATACAGGGTAGCTATGTACTGGAATCGACTAAACGACACTTAACATCAACAACAACAACAATATATAATAATATACTTTGGTTGTTGTTGTGAATTGACAACCCTTAGTATAGAGTTCCTGAGGAGCAACTGGTTGGTTTGAACTGCCGACCTCGTGATTGACAGTCCACTGCTTATATTATAGCGCCACACTAGAATCAGATTCTATGAAGGAAAGTTAAAACAAGAAAAAAAGAGGTGTGATATGAGAGAGGGAAATTGATATTATCAATAGAGTGACTATTGAACGACTCATTTTGGAGAGAGTTTGAATAGAGTTATCTAGTAATCATATATTTATTGTTGATCTTATTCATTACTCTTCAAGCTTATTTTTCTGAGACTTCTTCAACTTTTTCCTCATCCAGAACCAAGCATAGTTTCTGGCACATAGGAATGAGAGCATAGATGGAGTCTGGGATAGTCAATTAAATAACTCTATGCAAACTTAAAGGTTGTCAGTGTGATGCGTAGAATGCAGTGATTTATTTTTGCCTCTTGGAACTTCAGAACTAGACATAACCCCTGTTAGGCTTACAGACTTTAAAATGCAATTACTTAAACAATAACACTGAAAACCCATCATGTGTCTGGAAGAATACCCTCTAAGAAGGCACACTACTCTATCTCCATACAGGAGAGAATGATCCTGGTGTATTCACATTATAAATCCCTTTATTAAGGTTTTATTAATAACATAAAAATAAATCATCTTTTCTGTTCCAGGAAATTCCTTTTCTTATGAAATATTATATTGCAAAATGAGTATTTTTCCCTTCCAAAGACTGCCCTGTCCTGCATTTTTAGATGTATAAACTTCCTTTATGAATGTATTTTGTTCTGCAAAGCACTAGCAATAACCATGATATTCATGAAAAGCCCAGAAAGTGTCTGTTGGTACTTGGGATATAGCTTGCAATTTTCATATATCTCCAAATTATCACAACTGTCTATGATGGAACTATGTACAATGGATAAACTTCTGTTCTTAAATGAACATATAGCTTTTAATGAGTCTTTGACATTTAGAAACATATCTTCAGAGCTGTCTCAAACTCTGCCCCAACACAAGTGCATTGTGAAGAATTGTGGTGCTGTAAGACAAGCACTTGACCACAAGGTCGGTTTGAACCTCAAAAGTTGGTGGTTCAAACTCACCAGCTGTTCTGCAAAAACTCTATACAGGATTGCTATGAGTTGGAACTGACTCGATACCAATAATAACAAAAAAATTGAATTTGGCTTTATATTTCATTTTAGGGATTAAAATTAATTTTTAAAGTTCAAAACAATGTAAACTTTCATGTCATAAACCTGAAAGTAATTAGCTTTATAACACATCTAAAAAGTAGAATTAGTGAGAATTAATAATGCTAACTATTTTGTTAAATGCTAAGTTTTGAGTAATTTTTAATAATGGTGTTTTTACTTTGGTCAGGGCAATTTGAACCCACTTAATTTATTCAAAAAACAGAAGTGAGAAACAATAAATACTATGCCTTTGGCTATAAATCAGGGAGAGATATTCTTTATGTTGTCATTTAGCATTAATATGGAGTAAGAACATATAAAAACTTACAGGAATGGGGAAAATACAATGATTTTGGTGAGAAAGAATTTGATCTAAAGGGATTCCTTGTTCTGTTTCTTTCATGTGCATGTGTTACTTCAGACTAAGTATAACCAAAAACAAGTAGGAAAACAGAAAGACTTGAGGGATCTGAGGATGAAGTCAGATTGAGTATAAATTATTTTTAAATAATTTCCAGAAACGTGTTAGTGAATATGTTTCTTATTGAGTACGAGTCGATTCCAATTCATATTGACCTTATGTGACTTTGTAGAACTGACCCAAAGGGTTTTCTAGGCTGCAACCTTCACAAGACCAGACCAGAAAGTCTTTTCTCCCATAGAGCAGATTGTGGTTTGAACTGCTAACATTATGACTAACAATGGGATGATTAACCATGGTGCCACCAGTATTCCTTGTGTTTTTTGTAGGTATTTATATCCTGGAGAGACTCTCATGTACTGGCTGCCTTGGCAAGAGACATCTGAAGAATTTATTAATCTCATCTGTAAAAACTGTCATGTAGAATGAAATCCTTTCTAAATTTTCATGACAGTAGTAAATAATGTGAAAAGATCTCCATTAAAATATAGCAATGTCTTAAAGAGAGATTCTAGACATTCAGCGAGTTGTATTGCTGTATTGTGAAGTTCAGTAGAGTTGGTTCTGATACATAACGACCCTGTAAAGGATTTCTAAGGAGCAGCTGGTGAGCTTGAACCACCAACCTTACAGTTCAAATCGCTTTGTGGTCTGGCTCATTAACCCACAGCGCCACACCAGGGCTCATTACATGAGTAGATTTTCTAAGATCATGAATGATAAATATATAAATTCACTCCAATACTAAATGAAATCCCAAGAGAAGACAGTAAATGAATAAAATTAAAGACAGCATGACAAAATTATAAAAGCAGGACACACAATCTCCCATATGTTCAAAGAGAAGAACAACCCTGCATGATTATGGGAAACATTGTCAATAGCCAAAATGAGTCAAATGAAAGATTAGACTTCCCCTAAAACTGTTGAAGAACAAAGATGTCAGCTTAAGGACTAAGGTGCTTCTGACCCAAGCCATGGGATTTTCAATAACCTCATATGCATATGAAAGTTGGACAGTGAATAAAAAAGACCGTATAAGAATTGATGCTTTTGAGTTATGGTATTGGAGGAGAATATTGAAAATGCCACGGGCTGCCAAAAGAACCAATAGATCTGGGTTGGAAGAAGTGCAGCCAGAGTGCTCCTTGGAGGCCAGGATTGCCAAACTTCGTCTCTCATACTTCGGGCATGTCAGGAGAGACCAGTTGCTACAGAAGGATATCATGTTTGGTAAGGTGGAGGGTAATAGAAAAAGAGATGGATTAGCAAAATGGCAGCATCAATGGGCTCAAGCGTGTCAACAATTGTGAGGTTGGCCCAGGACCGGGCAGTGTTTCGTTCTGTTGTGTATAGGGTCGCTATGAGTCAGTACTGACTCGATGGCACCTAACAAGAACAAAAATGTAAAAACAGAAAGCTGGCTATCTTTCTTTAGTAAACTGGTATAGTTGGAAATTTTCAGTATTCTGATTTCTTATAGATCAGTTTCTACTTTTTTATAATTATAGATTTTCTTTTAAATTTTGTAGCATTGCCAACTCAAATATCAGAAAAACAGAATAGGCATATTTTTAAATATATATTTTTTGTTTTACTGTCCTCGACTCATCTCCTTTCTTTCCATCAGTGCTACATTCTCATTGTATGAACCGAATAGCAAATCAATGTTAACAAAATTGTCTTCTTTCAGGAAAGTTAGCAGTTTGGTGGATTTTATTATGAGTAAGCATCCCAGCAGTCTGGTCTTATGTGACACTGGAGTTCTTTGATTTAGAATTACTAGGTATGCGGAGCAGTCCTTGTATGGCCTTGTAGCACAAGCACTGACTGCTAACCACAAGGTCAGTGGTTCAAACCCACCAGCTGCTCCTTAGAAACCCTTTACAGAGCCCTACGAGTCAGAACCGATTTCACAGTATATAATAACAACAATAACAACAAGATATGTGGATTATAATCAACTTAAATAAAGTTTCATGGATGCTGCTTCATCTCAGCATGTGTTATTGTACTCATATAAAGTAATTGGCTGATTTTAAAAGAGAAGGGAAAAAGAAAAAAAAAAGTTTGGGGGGGCAATATTGTAAATTACAATATAGATGTTCTTGTTAAGTGCCATTGAGCCAGTTCCAACCCACAGAGACCCTCTATATGATTTCTGAGGAGAAGCTAGTAAGCAAATAGAAATTATAATACACAAGACAGAGAAAACCTTAAGCACTGGACTGCTAGCCACAAATTTGGTAGATCAAACATACTAGCAGCTCCTTGAAAATGCCATAGAGGATTGCTATGAGTTGGAACTCAATTAATGGCACTTAACAACTTATTGATGAAAATTAAAGACCATAGCCATGGTATTTTCAATAACCTCCTATGCATATGAAAGTTGAATAGCGAATAAGGAAGACCATAGAAGAATTGATGCATTTAAGTTATGGTGTTGGAGGAGAATACTGAAGTACTATGGACTGTCAAAAGAACAAATAGATCTATGTTGGAAGAAATAAAGCCATAGTGCTTCTTTGAAGCCAGATGGCCAGACTTCATCTGTCATACTTCGGACACATTGTCAGGAGGGACCAGTCAGTGGAGAAAGATATCATGTTTGGTAAAGTGGAGAGTCAGAGTAAAATAGGAAGTCACACAATGAGATGGATTGGCAAAGTGGCAGCATCAATGCGCTCCAATGTAGCAATGATTGTGAGGTTGACCCAGGATAGGGCAGTGTTTCATTCTGTTGTGCATATGGTCTCTGTGAGTCAATGCTGACTTGATGGCACCTAACTACAACAACAACAATAACAATAACATCCCAATATCACTTAAAGTGGATCACATGTCAAAATCACTCACAACAGTATGCTGACTGTGAGCTTCCAGAAATTCAAGCCGGATTCAGAATAGGATATGGAGTGAGGGATAACATTGCTGATGTCAGGTGGATCTTGATTAAAAGTAGAGAATACCAGAAAGATGTTTTCTTAGGCTTTATTGACTATGCAAAGGCATTTGACTGTGTGGATCATAAACTATAGACAACATGGTGAAGACTAGGCATTCCAGAACACATAATTATGTTCATGAGGAGTCTGTACAGCGGCCAAGAGTCAAACACACATTAAAGTCACGCACACTTTGTCCTTCAAGACTTCCCAATACTCTCTCAAAAAACTCAGTGCCTTTGAGTTCTTTCCTCTTTTTAATTCTCTCCTCTTGTTTTACCTGATATCCTTGTTCACACTTACAGTGAGAGGTTTCTAATCTTTCCTGGTTCTTTTTGTTTTTTTGTAATTAGAATGAGCAAAATAAAACTATTGAAAATCCATCATGGATTTTCTTCTTCAGAAAAATAAAACTGAATCTGCCTGTTCCTCATTTATCAACTATCTAACTAGAGGCAGTCGTTCGAATAGAACACGGGGACATTGAGTGGTTTAAAATCAGAAAATGTGTGCACCAGGGGTTCCTTTCATTAAATGTACTCAATCTATATACTGTGTAAATAATCCAAGAAGTTGAATTATATGAAATATAATGTAGCATCAGAAATGGAGGAAGACTCATTAACAAATTACAATATGCAGATGATACAAACTTGCTTGCTGAAAGCAAAGAGCACTTGAAACACTTTTTGATGAAAATCAAAGACTTTTATTCTGGATAGCACCTCAGTGTAAAGAAAACAAAAGTCCTCACAACTGGACCAATAAATAACATTGTGATAAACGGAGTAATGAATGAAATTGTCAAAGATTTTATTTTGCTTGGATCCACAGTTAACACTCATGGAAACAGCAGTCAAAGAATCAAATGATGCATTTTTTTAGGCAAATCTGTAAAACATCTCTTTAAAGTGCTAAAGAACAAAGATGTCATTTTGAGGACAAGGTGTCTGACCATGGTCAGTCACCTCATATGCATGTGAATTGTGGACAGTGAGTAATGACTCCTTTTTTCTTCTTTAATAAAATATTATAAGTTGATATGACATTTAAGGAGAGCATATCACTTAGAATCAAGTCTGACTTATAATGGGCTTTCATTCAATATTTAAGGAAAAATGGATAGCTGGTTCAAATAAGAGCTCACTTTCTAATAATATTCATTGCATGTAAAACTATTAGTTCTTGTTTCTTATTATTTAGCATGACATTAGGACATCTGGTTGCACAGTGGTTAAAATGCTTGGCTACTAACTGAAAGGTGAGTGGTTTGAATCAACCAGCTGCTCACCTGGGGAAAGATCTGGCACTCTGGTCCTATAAAATTTATCGTCTCAGACACCTTTAAGGGGGATAGTTCTACTCTGGCCTACAGGGTCATCATGAACCAGAATCAACTTCATGGCAATGGGTTTAGTGTGACATAATATAAACAACATGGACTTGGAAGTTCAGTGAATCCAGGGTTTATCAACAACTCAGTGAGGGAGATACTATAATTGTAATAGATCAAAGCAGATTGAGATTTAGGAAAGTAGAATTGTTTATGACGTTTCACTGAGCTACTGAATAACTGAAGCAGAATTTGAAACAGGTCATCTGACTCCAACACCACTCACTTGTCAGCTTGTCATACTGTGGTGGCTTGCATGTTGCTGTGATACTGGAAGCTATGCCACCAGGGTTTTAAATACCAGCTGGGTCATCCAAGGTAGATAGGTTTCTGCAGAGCTTCCAGACTAACACAGACTAGGAGGAAATGCAGACTACTTCTGAATGGTTAGACAGACACTGAAAACTTTATAAATAACAGCAGACAACTGTCAGGGGATGACAATATTTTGAATATACTAGAAGTAACAGAAGATGAAAACATTATGAATAGCAGCAGAACATTGTCAGATATAGTGCCTAAATATGTGCCCCTCAAGATGGAAATCACACAAAATATGATTAGACAAGAGCTGCCTCCTCAAAGTGGAGTTGTCCATAATGATGTGAATGGAGTAAAGTTTAAAGACTTTGGTACCTTCATTTGCTGAAAGGCACAATTCAAAATGTGTAGAAATAGTTGCAACCATCATTAATAATAGGAACATGAAATGTACAAAGTATGAATCTAGGAAAATTGGAAGTTGTCAGAAATGAAATGCAATATCCTACACGTCATTGTTAAGTGCCACTGAGTCAGTTTCTGAAGAACAGGAAAAAAAGAAAAGACAAAAATGGATGTCAGAAGAGAATCTGGAAATTGCTCTTAAGCACAGAGAAGCTAAACAGAATAGAAGAAATTAGGAGGTTAAAGAGCTGAACAACAAACTTCACAGGGAAGTTTGAGAAGACAAAGTCAGATGTTACCATAAAACGTGCACGATCTGGAGTAAGAAATGCCAAATGGGACAAACACACTCAGCATTTCTCAACTGAAAGAACTGAAGGAAAAAGTTTAAAACTTAACTTACAATATTGAAGGAGTCTACGGACAAAATGAATGATGCTGAAAGCATCAAAAGAAGATGGAAGGAATACACAGTCACTGCAACAAAAGAAATGATCAATGTTTAACCATTGCAAGAAATATCATATGTTCAAAAACCAATGATACTGAAGAAAGACATCCAAGTTTTACTGTAGGCATTGGTGAAAAACAAGCTCTGGGAATTGATGGAATACAAATTGAAATCTTTCAACAAACTGATACAGCACTGGAAGCATTCCCTCATCTATAAGAAATTTGGAAGACAACTACTTGACCAGCTGATTGGAAGAGATCCAGATTTGTGACCATACCAAAGAGAAGTTACCCAGTGGAATGGGGAAATCATCAAAATATTATTAATTTCAAATGCAAGTAAAATTTTAATGTAGATAATTTAAAAATGCTTGTAACAGTATATTGACAGAAAACTGTTAGAAATCCAAGGCAGATTCAGAAGAGGACGTGAATCTAGGGATATCACTGCTGATGTTAAATGAATCTTGGCTGAAAGCAGAGATCCTCTTTTTACTTGTGTTTCATTGACTATGCAAAGGCTTGTGATTGTGTAGATCAAGACAAAGCATGTATAAAATTCTGAAGAATGGGTATTCCAGAACATTTTATTGTGTTCATGAGGAACCTGCACACACAAGAGACAGTTGTTAAAACAGATCAAAAGAATACTGAATGCTTTAAAATTAAGAAAGGTGTGCAACAGGGTTGTATCCTTTCACCATACTTGTTCAATTTGTATGCTGAACAAAGAATCCAAGAAACTGGATTACATGAAGAGGAATGTGGTACTTAACAGCAACAATAACAAACCTATAGTTTCTAGTATGTAAAGAATAGTAAAGAACACCTTAACTTCACGTGAGGATAAAACTAGTTAGAATATGTAAAATACTTTGTGATCATCCATATATTAAGCACTCAAATTATTATTAGACACCTAAGTGAACTACTTAAAACTAGAAGAGTAAGGAAAAGGCACTGTTTTCCAAAATTTACATCTAACATTTTTTTCAGTATGTCTAACAATACTATATCAAGTAGAAAACCACTGGGATTTAAAAGCCAGAGCATAACTAAATAATTTCCAGCTGAGCAATTAATTTAAAGCTACATTTTTTCTCTTTGAGTTAATTATCATAGGTCAAAGGCATTCTACCTTCTAGTGTTTTGGTAAGATTTTACTGTCATAAATGTAGCATACCTACCACTGTTTCTTAGAATGTTTGGTATTTTCCCAGTCTTTGCTGAATTTAGTTGCCCTGGAGTTGTTTAAAGAATAAATATTGTGGTCTTGAAAGTATGAAGACTTAGAAATCCAGAAGATATTCTTAACATGAGGTTAATTCCCTAAAAATTCCTGAATGTTTGGCCAATATCACCCAGACACTTAGGTAGGCAAATTACTGAATGTTGGTAATTGCTGTTGAGTTGGTTCTGACTCATAGCAACTCTATATAGGATTGCTGAGGAGCAGCTGGTGAATTTGAACTGCTGATCGCGCGGTTCAAACCAACTTTTCAGTCCAGCATATTAACCCACGGTGCCATACCAGAATTCCAATTACAAAATACTCATGTAAAATTTGACATATTTGCCAGATATAGCCTAAAGAAACAATGCCACTTGTAGCCTCACAACTAGCATGAGGTTGTATTGCTTTGAGCCATATAATGGTTTCCCATGGCTCTTCAGATAAATATTCAGTATTTATGTATTTGTATAATATATATTGGACTTTTGGTGTGGCGTTGCCGGTTAATGCGGTAAACTGCAACGTCAGTGTGGACCGTTAAGGCCGGCAGTTCTAACTTATCAGCTGCTCCTTGGAAACCGTGTACAGGGTCGCTATGAGTCGGATCCTGACTCGATGACACTTAACAACAACAACATAATATATATTAATATAATAAATATCAGCCTACTAAACTCTCTGTATCCCTCCAGTCTCCAGTCCTATCCTATCTCTGCTCTCCTCTCCAGTTAGACAGGCCTGCTGACAAGGCTTCACAGCACTTTTGCACATACTCTTTCCTTGGCTACAATTAGTCTTCAACTCCACCTTCTATCGCGTCTTGGAGGATAGAAAGCAGGCTTCTTCAGGAAGTCTCCCCTGGTCTACTTGAGTAAATCAGTCACTTGAGTAAATCAGTGGCTTGAGTAAATCAGTATAATGTAGCATGGGACCCTAAACGTCTCTACTTTAACACTTTTCATAGTAACGACTTCATAGTTAACTAGCAGTTTTTTTTCCCTATACTAAACTATAAGTTACTTGAGGATAGAAATCTTGTCTAAGTTCACTATTGTGTTTCCAATGTCTAGAAATCCTGAGGTTTTTCGAATAGTTAACATGCTAGGGAATGATTAGAAGTTTGAGTCTACACAGTGCCACCTCAGAACAGAATACACTCCATGGCAGATGGTTTGGTTTGGGGTTTAGCCCAGGGCCTGGAAGGTGGTATGTTCTCAATAGTGAAACCCCAAACCAAACCCACTATCAGCGAGTTGATTCCAGCTCATAGTGACCCTGTATAGGGCTTCCACAGCTGTAACTCCTTAGGAGATCAGAACGTCTTACTTTTCTTCCCTGGAGCAACTGGTGTGTTTGAACTGCCGACTTTGTGGTTAGCAGTCGAGTGCTTTTCCTACAGCACCACACATACACTGTGAATCATGAAACAAAATTAAAAGTTTTAAATTATTTTTTAAAAGAAACAAGATGCCTTTAAAAAAATACAAAATAAGTCAGTATATTTAGTTTAATATGGAAGTTTCCAGTTTCCAAACTCTGTCTCACTGCGCTATGGTGTTTTGTTTTTGTTTGTTTTTTCTGAATCCTCTGTGTCTGAAGAAGAAGGGAGAGAAATGGAGAGAGAATATAAAGGTATTTATTTCCACATCTTCACGATTAACACAGTCATACTCTCTTGGTGTTTTTTTTTCTCTGCATTTTCTTTTTAGAAGGTTACATGAACAAAGATTTAGAAGCTAAACAGTGGTTTGGGAGTTGATTAAATAGAATACAATGACTTAATGAGAAATTATTTTATCTTTAAAAAGTAAGTTGTCCTGGTCTTTCTCTAGTACACAGTCATGCTCTTCTGTATTCAATATGTCAGAAAACAGATGTCATTGTCTATATCTGGTTGCCACTCATAAGTTGTTGTTTAAGTGCCGTCGAGTCGGTTCCGTTCCGATCCATAGCGACCCTGTACAGGGTTTCCGAGGGTATAAATCTTTACGGGAGTAGAAAGCCTCATCTTTCTCCCGCGGAGCAGCTGATAGTTTCGAACCGCTGACCTTAAGGTTTGCAGTCCGATTCGTAACCACTATGCTACCAGAGCTCCTTGCCACTCATAAGTAGCATTCCTTATATCTAGGTCTTTCAGTAGTTCTACCATTGACCAGAAGAATATATCA
This sequence comes from Chrysochloris asiatica, assembly GCF_000296735.1. Classification (NCBI taxonomy): domain Eukaryota; kingdom Metazoa; phylum Chordata; class Mammalia; order Afrosoricida; family Chrysochloridae; genus Chrysochloris; species Chrysochloris asiatica. Next base: position 19,984,425 of record NW_006408530.1, read on the forward strand.
AAGTCTTTAGCATAACATTTAACTCCTTTATAGTTTTTTTTTTTTTTATCATTCCAACTTACTTCCCCTTCTCTTGATCTTCATATATGTATCACAAATGCACCCTTACTTTACCCAACTTTGTGTCCCTTACTTGCCATTTCTCCTTAGAACATACTTTCTTTACCTGAATAACTCCTTCATTTCCTTCATGAACCTGTTCAAATGTTACCATCTGCTTTTCCTAGTTTGGGTAATTTACCCAAATGCCTGGCACATGCACCCATAGGACTCCTGTCTCACTCTACACCATAGACCTGACCACATTGAATGGTGCTTGTTTCTTTCCTTGTCTGTCTTCCCTAGGTAGTTACCTCCCAGAGAGTTAAACACAGATCGAACATTTGTCAGCTATGTGTCCTTATTTCCTGCTACTTTGTGACATAATAAATATGTAACGAATGAATTAAAGAAATGCTGCACTATTTGAAACAGTTCTCTGTTATTTAAAATTTTAATAATCAGAATTTCAACTCATTCTGAGATAACCTAAAGTGTGTGTCATATAGAAATTCACTGAATCCCAAACAGAATTATGGATTCAGGGAGACTAATGCCCATAAGCTTCCGTTAGTTGTTAAAATAATTTAAGACAACTGCTCTGACTCTGATTTCAAAATAATTTCACCATTCTTATTTGAAATAATATTTTATTATTGTGACAATTTTAAGAGGATTTTCAGTTCTTGTGAAATATATTAGTGATTCTAAATTTTTTTAATTTAGAAAGTTGAAGAATAAGAAAAATGATTTTCTCATTGCATAGTAATGCACAGTTGGCTCAAGTATGGATCAAGATCAATAGTTCTTACAGTGTGTTCCAAGATACTTGAGATCTGAACAAGAATGTCCATGATCACACATGTTTGGTGGCACTGCACTTCATGTGGTTCATGGGCATTTGTAGTGTACACCAGCAGATTCAAGACTTTGAAAAAGCATTCGGTAAAAACATCTATTTTTGTTTAGTTAACATTATTTCAAACTCATTTGACTATGGAGCTACTTTAACATTTTAAGAACTTATTGGTAAAATCTAGTCTTTATCATCAAAGTTTTATCCCAAAGCTTGCCTTTAAATTAAAATGGCATGTGTACATGAATGTAGAGATCTGAAGCTATTGTTTGGGACAACTGTAACCAACACACACACACACACACACAAATATATACATATATTTGTACGTATATATTGTCTTATAGGTTCTATGAAATTGAGAAAAAAAATATTTTAGCTGCTTTTTGGCCTATTCTTTGGTATAAAATATACAACTGCTTAATTGTCTTCTTGTTTATGATAATTGTTAAGTTAAGTGCTGTCGAGTCGGTTTCGACCCATAGCGACCCTGAATAGGGTTTCCGAGGCTGTAAATCTGTACGGGAGCAGATTGCCTCATCTTTCTCCCGGGGAGCAGCTGGTAGTTTCGAACTGCTGACCTTCTGGTTTGCAGCCCGATTCGTAACCACTACGCTACCAGAGCTTTATGATAATTAGGCCTATAGTAAATACATAACTCCTTTGTCATATGTTTCATTTTAGCAGCATAGTTTCTTCCCTATGCTGGTATAAAGTTTGGTAGTCTTCCTTTATATCTTACCACTGTTGCCACACCATCAAAGCAGTTGTAATAGTTATTTTAAATTTCATTTAAATTTAGAATTTATCACCTAATTCTTCCTAGATTTGAAGTTCATGTTTGACATTTGCTTTTGTGAATGTGAAGCTGTCATGCACATGCACAGGTATATGTACACATGCACACATAAAAAAATTCACCGAATCCCAAATAGAATCATGCCTGAAGGCTAACTAAAAATCCATACACACATAAACATAAAGACTAAACTAAAAATCCACACAAACACAAATGAAAGCTAAACTAAATATCCATAATAACTTATAAAATAAAAGCAAATTTTGGTAGAATGGACATTATATGTATGCAAATATATACTGGTATCAAACACTTCTATGAGTTATGTGAGATCAAGGACAGAAAAAGAAGAAAACTCTCATCTTCGGAAAACTCTATGCTAAGAAGTTATTTCCTAAAAGGATTGGTGTTTCTTATAAAACAAATTAGAACAAAACAAAATCAGGAAAGTCTTTAGCTAGTTTAAGAAAAAGTATGGAGATTTGTGATGATCAATTTACCAATAAATATAAATGTATTTTCAAGATAAATTCAGTTCATACTCCTTCAGTATGGTCTATACTGCAAATATACAAGTGCATGCTACAACTGGGGTACTGCTTGATAAGTAGTGTAAGATGGAAGAATCTGAACACTTAGGTTGTCACCTTAAAACAAACTGTCACACATTTTTCTTCACACATTTGAAACTCAACTTATCAACCTTAACAAGTGTTGTTATCAAAAAAATTTTGGTGCCTTTGTTCTTTCCCTTTTGCAAGTAAATTACACTTTTAGGATTTATTAAGACAAGAAACAATTTTTGAATAGCAGGTCAAAACTCTCTACGGAAAAATTCTCATTACTTTGTAGCCCGAAGCAGTATTTACCACTCAACGTATCCATCTTTTTCCTGTTTCTTCTATATCTATATTTCCCGAATCTTGTTTCTGTGCCTAATGCTATAACATTGCAGCAGTTTGTTCTAAGCAACACTCTTATTTTTGCTCTTAGCCGGTGCTATACAAACCCTGATCAATTATTGAAGTGTAAGCCCCGAAGTAACACAGCCATTACTGCAGAAGGCGGATAAAAATGGAACACTTTTAGCTACAGTATATTTACTTTTGAGTTTCAGCAAACAAACCAACATGTTAAACTACCTTATCTTTGACTTTGTTTGATGCACTAATATTTCCTGATTTCCTTTGAAGTCTTTTTCTTCATAGATGGAGCCCTGAAAATGCCAGTTTAGTTTTGGAATTATGATAAACTTAACATTTATGCAAAAGAGCCTTGCAACGTGGACTCGATGGGCTTAAACGAGTTAAACTAGACATTGTGTCATGCCAAGAGCCGTTTGATATTTTATAAAGTTCGCCAATGTGTCGTCTTCATATGGTAATAACACTGCAAAGAGTCCATGTTGATATTTAAAACAACAAATAGTTTCACTGAGGAAAGTATTCATTAAAGCTTTTCAGAAAAGTCAAATTAGAGGTGGGGAAAATTTCTCATGAAGAGCAACCACTAATCACAGTTGGATTTTCTTTCCCTCTTCTGCTTACTCCATTATTCACAAAAGATTGCCCAAGATGTTGTCATTTTATTTTTTAGACTACTCTCTTATTTAATTATACAGAAAATATCAGATGGGGTTGCCAATGAAGGCTAAAGTATTCATCTTCTGATGATATAAAAGTACATCTGCAGTCTCAATATAATGGCGGACTTTTTTTTTGCCCTTTTTTTTTTTTTTTTTTCATTTTAAATATCTGTTCTGGATTTTAAGAACTAAATGATAGTGAAGATAACTGGAAATGTTCCAAGGTTTTTATATGTACTGTGCAGTCGAAACCCAAATTAGTAGTTATACTCCAGAACTAATAATATTTGACACTTCTTCTGAAGTTTGAAGTTGGATTCCAGCAAGTTAGTGAAAAGCAGCTAAGGACAGTATAAGAAAACGGGTCCGAAGTATTATTTATCTGTAACACACTACTGGTTGTTCTTTTTCAGTCAAGCAAACGAAAGCAATCTGTATAACCTCTAAGCGCCAAAGGTGAGCATATTATGAAAAATGCTTTCATGAATTCAAAAGTATGTCATCAAAGCCACTTGAAGCAGTTTGATATTTGAATAAAAAAGCTATGAATAAAAAGGCCGTATGCATTTGGAAGCTTTCATACTTTAGGATTGTTTATCTCAATGTCTCCTTATGAAGTGATGTCCATCTTTTCCCTTATATGCTCTTCATTTGAGAATAGGCCTATTAAATACAATAGAAAGCATAAAAGACCTAAACTGAAATATATGGCAGATAAGAATCTTATCAGTTTTTGTGTGTTTTTTTTTTTAAATATGAGCACATTTATAACTCTAGCGTTATGAAAAATAGATATATCTCATCATCAAGAATCTTTTTTTTTTTTTTTTTTAATTTCCAGGCTGCCTCTGGTGGATCGAAAACAATGTCAGATTATTATTAGTCCCTTTACTCATTGTGAAAAGAAGAATAAAAAGTATATGTTTGCCCAGTTTCTTTAATATTTATATATATTTTGTTTTGAATTAATATTGTAATTCAAGCAAGGTATACATAGGCAGCATGTAGTTTTTATTTTTATACCAGGCTGAGTGAAAATCAGATGGACCACTTATTGACTAAAACATCTGCATTGTTAGTTTTTAAGGATTTGTGGTAGATAGCTTATGAAAGGTAGCTAGTACAAATAATAATAATAATAATAATTTGAGGGAAGTATAGAAAGGACTCTAGATACGCATGCTTTATAAAACTGTTCTTTTATTTAACATGACTCTGAATAGTGGAAACAGGCTGACTGGATTTATGAGGTGTGAAACTTCTGTCTTATAATGATTAACATTAGAATCACAATTTAAACCTGGGGTCAGATTCAAGAAATAATATTAACCCTTCCTCTTCTGGTTAAGATATCTAGTTGTCTCATATACTCGAAATGAAGGGCTTAGCCTTTCTCAAGGAATGACTCATTTTAAACTCTTTTCTTATGTATTCCTTAAGAACATTTTTTTCCTGTTTATTATCAACAATATGTTAAGCAGTTAAGACCCTATTGTTAATCATTTTATTATTCAGTCATTCCTTCAGACAGCCCTTCACCAAAGGAAAAAAAGTCATTTAAAAAAGTATGTCTTGATTACTATACATCAATGGGCTCTGTTGGATTTTGAAAAAAAAAAAAAAGAATGCATAAGACACTATTACTGCTCTGAGAAGTTAATAGTCAAATAGAGGAGGTAGCCAGAAAAAATATAATTAGGTACCAGAATAGAGATAGATAGGTCCATGTGATAAATATAAAGAAGATATGTTTGGTTGTTATGTACTACAAAATGTACAAGACAAATAGTACAAAAATGTAAAAGACAAATAGTTCCCCTTTATATATGGAGTTTTAGTTCCCAAAGCACCTTCATACACATCTAATTTTCCTATCTCCAGATGCAGCTATGGTTTAGGAGAATATGGGGCTAACTCAAATATCGATGTCTAATAAGAAGCAAAATGAGAACATGAACTCACAGCTAAATCAAAACATTGGTATTCATTAAGGAGAAAGTGAGGAGTCCTTAGATGACGGTGTAAGATAAGCACTGGAATGCTAACTACAAGGTTAGTGGTTGAAATGTATGAGCCGCTCCTTCGGAACCCTATACAGGGTCGCTGTGAGTCAGACATAACATCAGGTTGACAACAGTGACTTGAACATCTTCATAAGGAAAACTATAAACTGTATGTTGACAGCGCCGAATACATGTGCTTAATGTGCAAATAAATACTTTCCCTACGGACATACAAATTGATCTGGGAACATCGACAGTAACCAAACATATTGCTTTAGAAATATGACAATTCATCCTGCGTATATTTATTGCCTAGAGGAGCTTTCCAATATATCACTGATGGTGAAATGAAACCTTGAGGACAAATTGGATTAAAAAGTCATAATTCTATTTGGGTGATATGTTGAAATTGCATAAACAGTGCAGCAATATTGTGCATGTGCTACTTCAAAACTCTGAAAGCATAATTCACAAGGTTTCCTTGCCCTTATACTATGTCTCTAAGACCCTCAAAAATAGAGGCTTTATTCAACTGTAAAGTGACAGGTACTTATGAAATAATTGTAATTTATTTCATGTGTATGAATATGGACATTTCACATATTTATCTTATAGAGTTCTGTTTAAAATTTTTTTTTCTATTATATATATTAAAATTAGATGGGAAAATGGTAGTATGGTTGAATCTTATGTCTGTGAAAATTCTTTAGCTATGGATATTGAAATAGTAACACAATTCTTTTATTTATACTTTATAGATATCGTGGGACTCATTTTACCTAAAATTCTCTCTTGTTATTTCAACAAACAGTCATATTTAAATTTAATGTCAACTTTCTTATTTTTCCCTAAATTTTTTTGTACTCATCAGTCAATTGTCTTTAAAACATGTTCTCTGATAAATGTGTAAAATGGTTATACAACTTAAGTTCAAATTAATAATCTAAGAGTTGCTATTATTCAATAATTTATATGCTGTGTATATTTGTAAATTAGATTAAAAATGATGGCACTTAACACCAACAACAATACAGTGTATTAGATAGTTGTTGTTGTTGCTAAGTGTCGGGTTGGTTCCAACCCATAGAGACCCTGTATAGGGTTTCCGAGAACTACCAACCTTGCAGTTCAAACTGACTTTGCAGTCCTGTGCATTAACCCACATCACCACACCAGGACTTCAGCATATTAGCTATAACCTTACATGTTAGTTTTTTAGGAGTCCCTGGGTGACCCAAATGGTTAAATGCTCAATTACAAAGTGAAAACTCACAATTGAAATTCTCCTAAATGCACTTAAGTTCAGAGTCTTGACTAACTGCTTCTGAAGTTCACAGCCTTAAAAATCCTATGGAATGCAGTGATAGTCAGCAACATGGGGTCCATGAGTCAGAATCAACTGTTTGTTGTTTTTGTTTTTAGTTTTGTATGTGTAACAAATGTCCACAAGCTCAACAGCTTGAAACAACATACATTTCCTCTCTCAGTTTTCATCTAGGAGTTTAGGCACAGGTTAACTGAGTCATCTGGAAAGGATCTCATAAGTTGTAACCAATGTGTGGGATGGAGCTGCTCTCTCTTCTGAATCTCAGAGTCCTTTTTCAACAAGCTCATGTGCGTGTAGGCAGAATTCAGTTCATTGTGATTTTAAGCCTGAGGCCTTCCTTTGTTTATAGAGAGACTCCACCTTTCCACACACATTCATAACATGACATTTCACTTCTTATAGACCAGAAGGAAAACGTCTCTCATCTAAACCTCTATTTAAAATAGCAGCCGTAAAAGTTGGTGTTTTGAATCCACCCAAGAAATCTGCCAGAGAAAGGATCTGTCAATCTTCTTCCATAAAGATTGTTGTTATTGTTGGTTCCAAATCAATGCTTTGAGGAGCAGTTGGTGAGTTTGAAACACCAATCTTACAGTTAGCAATCCAGTGCTTATACTATAGCATAATATCAGGATTCCCATAACAAATACAGCCTAGAAAACCTTATGTTTCTTTGTTCAAGGTCAGCAGTTCAAACCCACCAGCTGCTCTCAGAAGCCCTAGACAGGGTCATTATGAGTGGGAACCAACTTGACACATAATATCTACAACAATAAGAACACCAACAACCCATCTAAGTAAGGTCCACTCAGGATAATTCCCTTTATAATTAACTTAAAGTCAACTGATTAGAGGCTTTAAAGCTTCAAATCCCTCTTACCATTGTCATATATCATGACTTAATCAAGCAAATGGCATCTGTCTTCTTTGCTCCAATAAAGAAAACTAATTGTATGTATAATACTGATGAGTGCAGCAAAGACTCTCAGGGCCCTCTTAGAATTCATCGACCACATCTTACCTGAGCATAAAGAAGTTACTGCTTACACATTGGTGATGGAACCCTGGTGGCACTGTGGGTTTGATATTGGGCTGCTAACCACAGGATGTGTGCTTCAAATCCACCATCTGCTCCATGGGACAAATATGAATCTGTCTGCCCCTCTAAAGATTCATAGTCTTGATATGGTCACTATGAGTTGGAATCGAGGAGCTCTGGTAGTGTAGTGGTTACGAATTGGGCTGTGAACTGCAAGGTCAGCAGTTTAAACCTACCAGCTGTTCCACGGGAGAAAGATGAGGCTTTCTGCTCCCGGAAAGATTTACAGCCTTGAAAACCCTGTACAGGGTCACTATGAGTCGGAACCGACTCCACAGCACATAACCACTACCACCATGAGTTGGAATCAACTTGATGGCATTGGGTTTGGTTTTGGTCCACATTGGCAAGGTCAAAAGTTGTGTCATTCAGTAATAAAGGACAACTTTAGAACAAATAAAGCATAAGAAACACATTGATAAGTTATTTCTTATTTAAATATCATGGAAGACACAACTCAGGATACCGTGCATTCATAAAAAATATTGAAAAATAATCTATGATTAAATATTTAAATAATTATATACAATAACTGAGAAATAAATGATTTGAAATGAATTTTAATTGCTGTTGAAAAAGACCCTATAGTAAAGGGGATTTAGGTTGTACCCTACAAGATACAAGACTCATCAGGTTGGCTGAATAGACAGGAATTAAGTTATTAGGTAATAAAGTAATTTATCATAATTTCTAAGTATTGTAGTATAGAGCTAAGCAGGTATGAGTGTGAATTCAGATTCTACCAATACAGAGTGCTGTGACTTTGGAGCAGTAAAGATTTATAGTCTCAGAAACCCTGTATAGTCACTGAGTCACAACTAACTCCACAGCCCTTAACAATAGCAACAACATCGCATATCGCTTAACATTCTTTTCCTCAAGTATAAAAAAAGAATAAAAATACCTACTTGGAAGGAGTCACTGAGAAGATAGAAAATCACATTTCTGAATTTCTTGCTAATAAGATCATGGGAAATATTATAATAACAAAAATATTAAATGAAAATAGGACCTTTGAAATTTGAAAAGTGTCCCAAAAATGTAGGCCAATCATATGATAAGTTCCTTAAAGATATTTTCTTCTTGGTTAAATATTTCTAATTTATTGCCTGACTGTATTTGATATAATAAATATGCCAGCAATTAAAGACCATTTTGAAATAAGGATGTTTAGAAGAAATACCAAGAAATGGACAAATAAATAATCATATAAGCCTTTCAAATGAGACTTTTAATAATTCAGCATCGTAAAAGTAAAAATAAAAATGTAAGAATTTCAGGGAACTCATAGCTCAGTGTGGGGGACAAGTAGGGAAAGATGTGCCTTTCTTTTATGATTATTAGTGAATGTCTGGGGTAATTAATATACACTACACATAGTAAATTTTCATTGAATAAATGCATTATATATGGAAAGCAATCTTTGAATTATAAACACCCAAAATAAAATCATTATCTAATGCAGATATAGAAACTCAGAATGAGTTTTCCTTATGCAAGTAGAAGATAGCTCAATGTCTTCAGCTAAAGAATTTAACATCTCTAAATGATTAGCATAGACAGAGTCTTGGGATAAAGCACTGGACTGGAAGGTCAGTTTGAACTGCAAGGCCAATGGTTCAAACTCACCAGCTGCTCCTCAGAAACCTTATACAGGGTCTCTATGGGTCTGGACAGACTTGACAGCATTTAACAACAACAAAAGTGATTAACTTGGTTTGTAGACACGCACACCCCATTTTAATTCATATTTTATATCTTTGGAAAAGAAGAATCAAAGCATACACTAGATTTCATACTTGGATTTCAAAAATATCTTCCATTTGATAATCAATGTACATAAGGTGACAAGGCAGAACTGTGGGAATATTTACTGACTTGTGAAAGAAGAAATCTGACAATGTACATAAATCATTTTCCATTTATCATCATCATCCTATGACAGGATATAAAAACAATTGTACTAAAATGAGGTGTGTTGTTGAGGATGAGGCTCCAGAGAATTAAAAAAAAAAAAATTATATTTGAGTGAATAAAATTCTGCTCTAGTCATAAATTGAAGACTATTTGAAGAAAGTGCTCTGAGCTATGGTAACTGATTATTCTTCATTTACAACGTTTATTTCAAGCTGTCTTGAACATTTCATCCAAGAAATATCGAAGCAAACAATATATAGCTAAGGAGATACACTAACTTTTAACTTTACTACACTTGAAATGAATTTTCAAAGTTGTCTAGGTAAATTGAAACTGATATACATTTAGCTGCCTTCGTCTTTGATATTATTCATAGTTCTGAACCATGTGAAAAATGTAATTCATAAGAATAATAAAACCTCAAGATTGACCAGTGAGTGTTCTACTCCAGCCACGACTTCTGACCTATTGTGCACATACTGGAGAATGAATCTAATTTTGAATATTCATTATAATCATGTTTTTTTTTAAAAAAATACATTTTAATGTCACATAGAAACAAAAGCGTTCACGGGCCACAGCCTAGTCACTTAAGTTTACCACAGAGTGATGAAAATGTATCAAAATGTCAAGAGATCTGTATTTACCAAGTTTGATGAAGAAAATCTGACAAATACTGTTTAAGATAAGTGGCATTTTTCCCCTAATTGTTTTCATATGGATGAATGAAAATCAAGTGCCCTGCTACTTTGATGAAATGCTAAATTGCTTAAAAATTCATGTTTACACAATGGACTCTCATAAAAACTGAACATGAGATGATGGCTTCAAAACTAATGTATAGATTTTTCCCAGCTAGGAATATTGGTTAAAATTCAGAAAAGAGAGTACAAGTGAATGTTTACACCTGAACAAACATATTCAGTTTTACTATCTCTTCATTTCCAACGAAGAGGCAACAAACTATTAAGTATGAGGTTACAGATCTGTAAGGATTGCTGCATGAAGACTATATCAGACTTTCTATTTTGTTGACAGTCCATCAAATACATAGACATGATTTTATCAGATAGATCACCTCAAGAATTAAGTATGCAAACACCTAAATAAAACCATAGATTATTTACCCTATGTGGCACAGAGAACTCATTGTAATTTCTAACAAGGGGAAAATATGACAGGAGAACCAAATACACGACAGATATTAACTTTAATCAATGTTAAAACAAAGGAAATAAATGATCATTTGCTAATCTGTACAACACACATAGGAAATCTGTGTAATGTACATAAATAATCTATGTACATAATCATGCTAAGGTATATGTTGTTGTTAAATGCTGACGAGTCGATTCCAACCCATAGCAATCCTGCAAGAGGTTCCAAGGAGCAGCTGGTGAGCTTGAACCACTGACCTTGCAGTTCAAATGACTTTGCAGTCTGACACATTAGCTCACAGTGCCATACCTGGACTCCTGCTAATGTATATAGTAATACATGAATCTGTTATGTCTATATATCTATGTACATTGACTCCTGGTGTGGCACTGTAGGATAATGCACTGGATCACAAGGTCGGTTTAAACTGCATGATTCGCAGTTCAAACTCATCAGCAGCACCTCAGAAACCCTATGCAGAGTCGCTATGAGTCAGAATTGACTTGAAGGCAGTCACTTAGCAACAACAATAATGTGTATTTTGGCTGTGTTGTTGTTGTTAAATGCCACCGAGTTGGTTCCGTCTGATAGCATATGGTTTCCAGGAGCAGCTGGTGAGTTTGAATCCTGACCATGAATTCAAACCGACCTTGCAGTTCAGGGCATTATTCTGCAGCACCACACCAGGACTCTGTATTTCTATGTATATTAGCATGAATATGCCTGTATGTGTATAAATTGCAATTTTAAACCAGAGCTCCACAAATCCAGTTTTCAAGTCTACTCTAATTTATGACCTCATGACATACCAAGAGTCATTATTCCACTGAGGGGCTCCATAAACCTATTGCCCTTAAATTAATTCCAACTTGTGGCAACTCCATATGTTACTAAGTACAACTTCACTCTATAAGGTTTTCCTGCCTGTAATTGTCATAGAAACAGATTGACAGCCCATTCTTCTAAAGTACCAGTGGGTGGGTTTGAACTAACAACTTTTCAATTAGGTATCAAGCACAAGCCCTTTGCACTACTTGGGGAGCTCAGGGATACTATGTTGTTGTTGTTGTTGTTGTTGTGAAGTGCCATCGAGTCGGTTCCGACCCATAGCGACCCTGTACAGGGTTTCCAAGGGTGTAAATCTTTACGGGAGTAGAAAGCCTCATCTTTCTCCTGCGGAGTGGCTGGTAGTTTCGAACTGCTGACCTTAAGGTTCGCAGCCCGATCAGGGATACTATAGCAGTAGCTTATAGTGTAGTTGGGATTTGAACTCCAGTTCTGTGAAATGGCATAGTACATGGCCTTGGTCTCCCCTCCATGCTTAAATCCTTGTGGTATAGTTTTCCCAAAGGTAATTACAAAGGATGTAAAGTGCCAGGGTTTTCCTCTCATTGATAGATGGCCCACTGTTTATCTACCTAAAAGGATATATTTTAAAATTGCAAAATGAAATAAAACTGAATGAAACAGTGAATCATTTCTGAAGGAGGCCTGGTTTCTAATCTTGATATAAATTCACTCATACTCATGGACATGTAATCACTTCTAAGTGATGCTGTGGGTTAATGCACCAGACTGCAAAGCTGTTTGAACTGCAAGGTCAGTGGTTCAAGCTCACCAGCTGCTCCTCAGAAACCCTGTACAGGGTCACTATGGGTCAGGACCAACTCTACGGCACTTCACAACAACAACAAGATCTTTTTGCAGTCCTGGTGTGGCACTGTGGGCTAATGTGCTAGACTGCACAGTTGGTTTGAACTGCAAGCGGTTCAAGCTCACCAGTCACTCCTCAAAAACCCTATACAGGGTCGCTATGGGTCGGAACCGACTCAACGGCACTTGACAACAACAAGATCTTTTTGCAAGTTTGCATTCTGAAGGAGGGTGATCGCCAAGTACAACAGATCAATTCCTACATTCATGGACTCTTCCTGAATCATCTTAAGGTGATGCTCATATCCAGTTTCATCAAATATTAAAGAATTCTGAAGAAATTATTATTTACAACCTTACTTATTATCCAGTGTTTAAAATAAAAAATAATTCTCACAGGTAACAAACAGCTTATCTACATTCTTTAATGGTAAAGAGCCCATACAATTTTTTTATATATGTAAGTTTTTATTGTGAGGTTTACATGGGAGATCATCAGTTTTACATTCATCCTATCATATTTTCTTTCATTGCAGTGATTACAGTGCCCTCCATGCATCATCATATAACCCTAAAGGGTACACCACACAGTCCTGCCCACCCCCCACCCCCCAACCCCGTTCTCAGCTGCTCTATCTGTCCACATCATCTTCTCTGTCTCCATCTCTGGCATCACTGCCTCTCTGGGTAGGGTCCCACTCTCCATTCTTCTCACTTGATGGTCCCAGGGACCTCTGCTCCTGGGCTGCAAAATCAGTCACTCTCCTCCTTTCATCAAAAATATCTATCTCTATATTTCCTAACCTCACAGTCAGACCTGATGGTAATCATTCACTATTGTACCACAAGAGTCTTATCCCCATTTCCTTTCGTCAGCCAGGTCCCAACGGACTGCAAATCATTCAGTGGTGATTCTACCTTCATCTGCCCTGTGTGGAACTAGGCTCCCTCTTGAAAGCTTGTAAGCCAGTCACTTCTTGCTTTTATAGACCCCCCATTTTGGGTAGCCAATGTCTATGTTGCCCATCCCTGTCAACCCTGTGTACTGAGAGGGTGGGGGTGATCCTCGCTGTAAAGATTTGTTCCTTTTTTTGAGCTACTGTATCCAAAAGTATAGGTAAAGTTCATCAAATTGTAACAGGTTACTCTTTTTTTTTTTTTTTTTCTCACCTCTTCTTTCTTCTTCTAGGCGAGTTATGATCATCCAGTCATCAAAGCCAGGTCAAGTGGGTACTATCTGCAAGTATGGGTGTTCTTGTGCATCTCCACTCACTTCATATCTGGATGCTTCACTCTCCACTCTAGTCCTCTGTGGCCATGTCACTGCCTGTGGGCCCAGAAGTCCCCAGGTCTTGCCATATGGCTGGCCATCCAGGTCTCCACCCAGGTTCACAGGGGTCTATTAAATGTGGTCGGGCTTAGGTCGCAACTTCATTGCTGTTTTTACCCCCTCTTCCCTTATTGGTGACCTATGTGGTCACCAGCCAGACCACGTGCCTGCTCATGTATTCCCCTTGAGACTCAGTCTTGGAAGGGGTTTTGCTCTGAGTGGTCCCGACCACGTGCCTTAATTCTCCCAGGCAAACAGCTTACTTGTTCTTGTAGTAATCAATCAGACAGCCATTATTGTTTCACATTTTTCCTGCAGGTCTTTCACAAAGTATCTTCTGTTCTTCTAGCTGCTCCAGGCTGGTCTGTTCATCCTTTATAGTGGAAAATTCCTACCTCAGTCAGTTCTGGATGGGGTTCTGGATTCCACCTATGGTCTTGTGCAATGTAAAGGTTCCACAGGAAGCCTCTTTCACTGGGCAACTTCTAGCCCCCTTTAAGGTATTCCAATCAGTTTTAGGCTGAAGATGGATTTACAAGCTTTCTGTAGTGATGATTCTAGCTATTCCTTTCCCCCCACCTCAAGTGTCTATTTTACAATGGTAGGCAAGGAAAACCAAGATTCAAAAAAATAGCCAAGCATCTTAACACTATACCCCTCTTTTACCCCTTCAAACCATTAAGAGGTCATACAATTTTTAAACTAAAAAATAAAATACTCAGCAAAGTATAATTCATTCTTCTTGTTGTTAAGTGCTGTTGAGTCCATTCAGACTCATAACAATCCTGTGTATGGTTTACAAGGAGCAGCTGGTGGGTTTGAACCATCAGCCTTGCAGTTAACAGTCCAGCAGTTATCCCACAGTGCCACACCAGGAATATATTGCTATTGCTGTTGTTGTGGTTGTTAAGTTCCATCAAGTCAGTTTTGACTCATAGGGACCTGTATAGTGTTTCCAAGGCTTTAAATCTTTTCTGAGCAGAAAGCCTCATTTTTTTCCCACCGTGCACTGGTGGGATTGAACCACTGACCTGTGATTCACAATTTAGTGCTTATCATATGGAACTTCCATGTTCCCAGGAATATAAGTTGTTGTTGTTGTTATTAAGTGCCGTGGAGTTGGTTCTGACTCGCAGTGACCCTGCACAGTGTATCTGAGGCTGCAAATCTTTAAGGGAGCAGAAAGCCTCATCTTTCTCCTGTGGAAAAGCTAGTAGTTTCAAATTACCGACCTTGAGGTTAGCAGTCCAATTCGTAACCACTACGCTACCAGAGCTCCTTAAGAATATAAGAAGGCATCCTTAAAAATTACATTGGAATGTCTAGGGACATTAGTCTCGCTCATATGATCTGAGAGTAAATAGACAAAGGCTCACAAAACAGGCTAAATGCTTTAGAGAAAGGAAGACC
>NW_006408530.1:20000500-20052370 GCF_000296735.1 Chrysochloris asiatica
AAAAAAAAAAAAAAAAAATTACATTGGGAAACCTGGCATCAATCAACACAATGTTAGACAAAGAAAAAGTTACATTGAGTAGAGGGACAGGGAAGTACAATCCTAACTATTTAAGAGCAAATGCTATTTCCAAAGTCAACTATGCTGAACCAATGGGTTAATAACCAGAGGCTTAAGCATTAAAATAAGTTCATACCATTGCAATAACAAAAAGCGTTTACCTTAGCCATTCTTTCAGCTACCAGAACAAACATTTCACACATGCATTCCTCTATTCCACTATTACATAATGACACTGTGAAACATGGTGGTGGTGGTGGTTCTATGACGTGGATTTGGTTCTCATTCACAGTGACCCTGTGTACAGTTTCCAAGGCTATAAATCTTTATGGGACCAGAAAGCCTCATCTTTCTCCTGTGGAACGGCTGGCAGTTTCGAACTGCTGACCTTGAGGTTAGCAGCCCTACTTGTAACCACTACGCTATCAGAAACACAGAAGGTAAATAAACATTTCAGTGACAGCAATAATTAGTTCAGGCCCCGGATTTCTGTCCATAAAATTACTGATCTTTAGTTTCCCCCTCTGGCAACTTTACAGTTTATAATGGAAAAATTGCAAAAGTCTTATTTGCATCTCAGAATTTTACCAGAATTCAAATGTGTAATTTTGTAATTACACACAACCAAACCCACTGTTGCTGAGTTGATTTGACTCAGAGAAAAGTTATAGAAAAGCGTCAAATAGCCCCACAGAGTTTCCAAGGTTATAAATCTGTACAGAGGTAGACAGTTACATGTTTCTCCTGCAGAGAGGCTGGTGGGTTTGAACCAATGACCTCTTTGATTAATAGTTGATTGTTTTAACAACAGCCCCACCAAGTTGGCATGTAATCATTTATTTCTGTAGTTTTAACATCGATTAACGTTAGTATCTGTCTATCTTGTACTTGGCTTTCCTGCATAGTTTCTCTTTCTTTGGAATTATAATACATTCTCTGCAGATTAGAGAAATACTCTATGGTTTTCTCTAGGTATTTACATGATTTCTGAGGTGAATTACCTGCTAAAATGATTTATATGTATCTTTGATGGACTGCCATTAAAATAGAAAGTCTGATATTTTTCATGGCAGAGATCTTTATTACTTGGAACCTATAGCATGTTTGTACTTTTTTTTAGTGGAGAAATGCAGCAAGAGTAAACTGCATTTGTTAGTCCAGTTGTAAACATTCACTTGTACTCTGTTTTCTGTATTTTAACTCACAAGCCTAGCGGGGAAAATCTATACATGGGTTTTGAAGCCATCATCTCATGTTCAGTTTGTATGCTGTCTATTGTGTAAACATGAATTTTTAAGCAATTTAGCATTTCATCAAAGTAACAGGGCACTTGCTTTTCATTACCCATATGAAAACAATTAGGGAAAAATGCCACTTATCTTAAATAATATTTGTCAGATTTTCTTCATCAAACTTGGTAAATACAGATCTCTTGACATTTTGATACATTTTCATCACTCTGTGGTAAACTTAAGTGAATAGACTCTGGCCTGTGAACAGCTTTTGTTTTGTTTTGTTTAGTATTGCTTCTTCTCAGTGATTACCCCATAAGCTTGTAGCCAAGTGACTGCCAATATATCTTTGCCCAAACCTCCCAGTCCTGGCCCAGCGGCATGCTAGTTAATGTCTGAAACTGGCTCTGTGGTGGAAGGAAGGGGAAAAGAAAAAAAAAAGCCCTGACTTGCAGTGTCCACTGATTTTAAGTAGCGTGAATACTTCAACTAGAGCTGATTTCTAGGGAACTACTATGATATCATTGGATCAAGGAGTTGGGCAGGTTGAGGAGTTGGGCAGAAATGTGCACAACCAGCTCTGTAAGGCTAATACCAACCCACCTCTGTCCTGGATTCTCATACTTCTGGTAGGGAGACAAACCCACAGATATAAAATCTTAACCAAGTTATGTATTTTATATTAGAATAAGTTAACATTTTGATTATTGCTCAAGCAATTTTAATTAGCCTTCATTAGTTCCATCTGTCTTTCTATCTACCAACAATGGGGTAGAAATGAGACAGAGAAAAGAGGTCTCATGTTTGGTTCTATAAAAAACATACAGTCATAATAACATTTATTATTTATTATTTTTCTGAAAAAATGGTGACTAATAGAAATGCATCTTTTTTTATTAACTAATAAATAGGTATTATTCTAGTAAAAGTAACAACTAAAGACCATTTACATTTCCAATGGGTTTCAGCAAAATCTTTGTAGAGCATTTTTGACATTGCCTTTTCCCTCTCTTTGAAATTCTTGATTCCCAGTGAGTTATATATTTAGCTATCCACCTGTTATTTATTATTTTTGTTTACAGAAAACCATAAGTGCACAGAACACATGAAAGGCCCTATAAAGATGGGGTTTTAAATCCAATTAGGAATACAATACCTTGGGCAACAGACAGAATGTACAAAGTGATGGAAAGGTTTTTATAGGCCAGAGCTGAAGAGTTTTATATATATATATATATATGTAGGAAAGGAACATAAAAATTTAAGTAGTTTGAGGGTATACAGTATATAGGAACATGAATTTATATTTTAAAACTATGACAGCATTAAGTAACATGAATATGAAACCCAAATAAGGAGCGACCATTGAGATGAACATAAGTAAGGAATAAAAGTACAAGAAGGAAATGGAGCATCAAAATGATATCATATCAAACAGATTGAGGCTAGGAGAGAAGACATGTAATTGTTAGGATGAATATAATGGAAAAATAAACAAATTTATAGAAAGAGAAGCTCGTGGCTTAGAAGAGATTAAGAAAAATTCCAAGTTCACAGTTGAGGTTTAACATTAGAAGATATTTAGCTGGGAGATCTCTGAAACTTAAAAAAAATTCAACATTATGCTACAGTAGTGTAAATTCAACAACATTAATTTGTTTGACAAGCAATTCCTGCACACTGAGAAAAACTTTGTCAAGCTACTGTACAAGGTACTAGGAAAGAAAGGGCAAAAAATGTTTGAGTTCCCACAATCTTAGAGATTGAGATAATTTGCATAGTCTCATTTCACCCCTATCACAATGCTGTAATAACAATTTTAATATCCTCATTTTTGGTAAAGAAAACTGTTGCTCAGAAAAAGGAAACAATGGTAAATAAAAGCTTTGTGTCTCTAAGGGATATACCATATAGTAAACAAATGAAGGCATTTAGGAATATAAGAAAAGACATGTCTATTCTGTGGGCCATTTGAAGTAAAAGCTCTTAATTTGAAAACAAGGTTATGGCTTTTTCTGAGAAAATGACAAAGAACTCCTATTTTTAGACTTTTAAATGCCAGAACAGCTGCCCTAACGTGTAGCATTCTGACAATATCCACATCTCTCAAAGGAGTGACTTCTATACAGCAGAAATCAGTAGCCTCATAGTTCTGATTGAAGACAAATTTTGTGGGTATTTTACATGTCATGATAGTGATGAAGAAGAAGATGATGATATCAGTTACTCATATAGTGTTTTATTCTTGCCATATGATTTAATATGCAATATATTTTATTTTATTATTTAATATTGTACATCCTCAAGGCTACCCTCTAGCCTATGCTACATTCCATGTATCATTTCAAATCTACTGATCTCTGTGCAACCTCTTCATCTTGCACATTGTCTTCATATGAATCCTTCTAAAGCACCATGGTGAACAAAAAATTATTTTCTCCAAAAGATGTTTACATAAAAATTTAAAGTTTCTTTGTTCACAGGTGTACTCACTGATGAATAATGTTCCAAATAGTTAGACCCCAATGCTTACTATATTTTCTCTTGAAAATGACATCATCATCTTATCTGCCTGTCAATCTGGTGCTTTTATCATTTGACATATTATCAGGAAGGACCAGTTCCTGGAGAAGGACATCATGCTTGGTAAAGTGGAGGGTCAGCAAAAAAGAGGAAGATCTCCAATGACATGGATTGACACAGAGGCAAAAACAAGGGGCTCAAACATAACAGCAATCATGAGGACGGCCCAGGACCGGGCAGTGTTTTGTTTCTGTTAAGCATAGGGTTGCTATTAGTCAAAACTGATGTGATGGCACCTAACAACAACCATCCAAGCCATGTTTTAATTCCTGAGGAATTTATTTTGTATAGCATAAGCTTCCCTATATTTATTCATTTGTTTAATTCTTAACAGCTTTGAATGCCTCTAGAGGGAACGGGCTGCATTTTGTGTCATTTTTAGAGTCAATCTCAGTGATATTTATTAGTGCTTAACAAGTATTTCTGATGATAATACAACCACATTTTCTATGAATATTCTAGAACACTAATGTCATTCGGTACCAAATCGATGGCATTTCACAACAACAAAAACAACAACAATGTCATTCAGTATTCATTCAAGAATTATTTACGCCACCCCTGACATATCTGGTACTATTTTAGGCAATAAAGGACAAAAAAGACAGCATCCCAGCCTTCTGAATCATGTATTTTGTTGTGAAGACAGACAGCAATTTAATGAACAATATGACATAATATACTTACAGAACATGAAAAGAACAACAACAAAAAAATGAAGGATAAAGTTGGAAAGAGATGGGGAAGTAGATGGAAAGGAATCTGGTTTCAAAGAAATTATCAGAAAAAGTTTATTTGAAGCATTTCCAGTTGAGTAGATACCTCATATACATACTGGACTGCAATGTCGGTTAGAACCACAAGGTCAGCAGTTCAAGCTCACCAGTCCCTTCTCTGAAACGTTACACAGGGTTGCTCTGAGTCGGAACTCAAACAAACAAAAGTATAATTTTATAAAATCAATTTAGGAGGGGAAAAGTAAGCCAAAAGACTTAAAAAGTCACAAGTTGACTGCTTATTGGAAAACAGTGAGAAATATGAAAGTAAGTTGCTATAATGTAGGGTAAAGATGATTGGTGGGATTTGGGCTACACTTTGAAGGTGGATGGATTGAATGATCTGATACTTACTGAGCAATTACTTCTTTTGGAAAGAATAATTAGTCAGAGACGCTCATGTTATGGATGAGTCATTAGTCAGAGTTAAAACTTTTGCTCAAATGCAATCTTCAAACAAAAGTATCCTCCAGAAGATTTTTTTCTTCATTTTTCCTCCCAGTTAAAACTAGTTAAATTCTGCCAGGCAATGGTAAATCCTGGTAAATCTGTATTGCTTGTGTATACTTTCACATTTAGCTTGGGATTGGTAGCTAAATGGGCCTCAACAAGTTCTTCTAAAATTTATTGTAGCTTCAAATTACTTAAGCTTGACAATATTCAGACTCTCATTCAGTAGATCTGGGGCTGCCTGGGATTCCACATTTTTAACAAACTCCCAGGATGTGCCAATGCTTTCTGACCAAGGACTACATTTATAGAGGAAGTTCTTAGATGATAGTTTAAGTGATTGATTAATTCAACTAGGAAAGTATGATGGTTATATTCTATATAAAATAACAACCCACTTTGATTGATATTAGTTGGAATTGATTGATACTTATAAATAAATAATAAATATGTATGTAACTCCTTAGGGAATTAAGGTTGTTGTTGTTGTTAAGTGATGTGGAGTCAGTTTTGACTCATAGTGAGGCTGTACAGGGTTTCCATGGCAGAAAGCCTCATCTTTCTCCTGTGGAACAGCTGGTAGTTTCGAACTGTTGACTTTGAAATTCACAGCCCAATTCGTAACCACTACGCTACCAGAGCTCCTTAGGGTATTAAGGTAGTTTAGGGCTATATAGTATGCCTTCGACCATGTTCTGGGTTAGAAACGATGGAGACATTAAGTTTTAGTGATAATATTATTGGTGTCATTATTAAAGGCAGCCCTGTGTTACAAATGAGTTATTTTTCTAATTGTGTTTTGAAGTTGAATTTGTAGATCAATCTGAACAGATGAATATGGTTCTCACTTAGTTTGACTTTATTACAGGAAGGAATCCCAGGTGACATAGTGGTTTAAGTGCCTGTCTGTTAGCTGAAAGGTTGGTGGTTTGAACTCAGCAGCCACTCCAGAGAGAAAGATGTCGCATATTGCTTCTATACTCTGTCTTAAATTATACTCTGTCTTATTCTGGTATGGTGCTGCAAGATAAGCATTGTACCACAAGGTCAGTTTG
Organism: Chrysochloris asiatica; assembly: GCF_000296735.1. Lineage (NCBI taxonomy): Eukaryota > Metazoa > Chordata > Mammalia > Afrosoricida > Chrysochloridae > Chrysochloris > Chrysochloris asiatica. Next base: position 20,006,657 of record NW_006408530.1, read on the forward strand.
AACTGCAAGGTTGATGGTTCAAACCCACTAGCTACTCCTCCAAAACTCTTAACAACAACAACATATGGTCACTGAATGTGACTCACCTTATTAGCAGTGGGTTTCGTTATGGGTTTTAGTAATAAAACTAGGATTAACAATAACTTATTTAGAGCATTTGGTATCCATTAGATGCTCAATAAGTGATGCTATTATTTCTATGGAGTCCTGATGTGGCATTGTAAGATAAACACTGGACTGCTAATCTCAAGTTTGGCAGTTCAAATCTACCAGTTGCCCCTCAGAAACCTATACAGGTTGATATGAGTTAGAATCAACTAGGGGCACTTAACAACAACAATAACAATGTTATTAAAATAAATCATGAGTCTAGGATATATAATACATTGACTGACTTGGCTTAAGATAAATTAAAATGATTTAATGTTTAAATGAAGATCATTTAATTCTTTCTAACATATATTCTGTAAATAAGATATCAAATATAATACCATGAAGTTATATAAGCAATTATTTTTAAATATATATAAGAATATAGATGATGATTACCAATTAGTGGACATGCTAGTTACACAGATAGAAAAACTTTCCACTTAAAATAAGTCTGATATATTGCCAATTTATTGCTTAAAGAAATGATTAGACTAAATATCATTATTGCCACAATAAAGCTTTAAACTGTTATAATCTGCAATCCTCTTGAAAAGATTAAATAGACTCTGTAAATGTATGTATGTATAAGTATGCATATGCACACATAGAGACATGGATGCAAATGGAGATATATACATATGTATTAGTCTATCACGGATTGCATAATTTTTATACATTTCACATAAGGGCTGTATTAAAATAGGACAGATTGGAGATATTAAGTTTTCTTATTAATTAATTGATTTGTCCAAGTGTTTTAACTGAAGACAGATGAGTGAAATTGTACTGTACTGTCATTCATCATCTTAAGCAATTTTCTTAAGAATTTTATGATGAATAGAAGTCCCCAATACACTTTTTTTCCAAGGTCATTATCCTAAAATGTTAGACCTTGAGTATTTTGCATTTTATTCTGGAGCATTCTCATTCATTCAAGTTGTTTTGAGGGTAGCATATGTATATCTAAATGCTGTTTTCAGGGAAACTTAAAAGATTTATAAGCTCCCTGAAGTATCATATTTTCTTTTTTTAAAGGCCAGGAAGTTTAGTATATTCTTGAGGCACCTTATTAACTGAGAATATTCTGTCTGTAAGTAACTCTCTCCCAAACTTTGAGTCCTGAGAAAACCCTTGTAGATAGTCCCCAAGAGTGTGAGTGATGATAGTGATGGATGCTTTAAACTTCACAGCCCTATCATAACCATCTGATTACACTCTGTGCTGTGAGATAAAGTCTCATTCTGATAAGAGTTAATTATAAAGGTGAGTTATTTGGAATCTCTTTTCTAGCTTTAAATGTCATCTAGCATTTTTGGATGAGAAATGTAATTTTTTAATTAAAAATAAAATAAAATTCACGTATGTTAGAGTATTATAAAAGATTGGTTTCCTCCTAAGCAGAATGTAGGCTCTGGCACAAATATGGTTTCAGGTGTGGGTGTAGGAGGGGAATCAAACTTGGATGAAACAGAATTTTATCTTCCTATTGTGGGCTGCCAGTTAAATTTCTGCAAATATCAATGTCATAAAGCATGGTTTTAGAGACAGACCATGTGCTTTCTAGAGTGGCAATTGGGAGAAAAACAACACAATTACAAGGAGGCAAATGCAAAAAAAAAAAAAGCTTTTTCTTCATCCTCTTTAAGTTTCATAAAATAAAAATGCACTTAAAATTTATGCTTTGTGCAATAACTTTTTTAAATCAGAAGAAAACAGCATGAATCTTAAAAGTTCCAAGAGTCTGCTTCGTGAACTGTACTATCTGGGGCTAAGATATAAAGGTTAATTAAAGAAACGACAAGTTCTCTGCTTCCCTAACGTGGCTAAGGAAGACACATTAGCAAAGCCACATACAAAGCTGAACAGCAATTAGAGCGAATCAAAAAACAGACACACAAAATGGAACCTTTGGCAAACCTAAAGATAGACTCTACCTCAGCATCTGTCGTTATGTTACAAACATCTCAAAACCTTACGTTTCTGATTTTTGCTGCTTGTTCCACCAACCAACCTATACTCCCACACACAAACACACTCTGCTGCCACACTCCTTGTACCATGGGTTTGTGGGAAAATGGAAGTGAAAAGTTCTCCCAGGTGAAAGGAGAAATGACCCCATTGCAATAATGAAGAACAATATAAGGAAATACAGCAAATCAGGGTTCAGTGGAAAATATGAATCGTCTGTCCATTAAGAGATGGAGATAATAGAAGCAGGGAGTATTAGACTTTATATCCATAAAGGTCTGATATCATTTCATCACCTTCTTCTTGGCAAACAAGTCCTTATTTATCTCATGAGTCAGGTACTTCAAGCTCTGTAGTTCAGAGAACTTTACATTATTCTATCTTTCATATAATGTTATATGTTAACCAGACTAAGTTTTTTTTTTCTTTTTTTCACACTCTCTTATCTTGTCAGTATATATATTTTTTAAACTATCCTGAGTCATTTTTAACATACAGTTAGGAATTTTTCCAGCCACTTAAGAATTCTATACTCTTTTCCTGCCATTTGAAATACAGTATTATTGTAAGTTACTGCTACTGGGAAGAACATTCTGACTTGATCAGTGCAACTATGGTGTAAAGTGTGATAGACAGAATTCAAACACTAAGAGGACAGTCTCTAGTTTTCATATACCATCCTGTAGTTAAAGAGTCCATTTACTTTATTTAAATGAAGCTATCAGTAATATATTTGGTATTATCAATTTGTTAACTATGACAATTTCACACAGAAGCCCTTTTGTTGGAAACTGAATTTCTCCTGTAATAATTAGCTGTGGAATATTACCCCAAACAGGTGTCTGTAGCCTGTCAAAGTCAGAACAGGTGATTTAGAATTAGCGTATTAAAAGAACTGTGAATTAGCGAAGCAAAAACGTGTTAATTTCTTGTTCCATCTGTTAATATGAATTCACTGCCAAATATTTTACTTTGTAGAACTGTGCTGGGATTGGCAAGAACATACACTATAAAAAAAGTTTAAAGGCCTGAATGTTTAAAAATCATGACATACGTTACTGCAAAAATAACTTCTACATTTTGAGCTTGCTTTTTTTTTTTCTTTTTTATCTTTGAAAAAAAAAATAACTGCAGAGATTGCCATATAATATAGAAACTTAACTAAAGAAAACATACGATCAAATGTTAGACCTTTCAGACAAAAATTGGAAGACAATGTTATTAAAAAATGTTTGATTATAAATGAACACTAATTCTTCAGTGCTACTTCTCAGATGTATTTGAGAACTACTCTGAATCACTGAAAGATATTGTATAGAGAAAAATCTGTTGCTACTAAGCAGCTCATATCCATTAATATCCTCTTACACAGAAATGCCATTATAAAAAGAGAGATTTTTATATTCTTTCCAAATACTATTATGCTTTTAAAGATTCCAGTGCAAGTTAGGTCACTGAGCCACAATCATTACATCTAAAGTTCATTAGCTTATTTTTGTTTTAGTTTCACCTAAACTTTACCAAGAAGTTCTGGTAGCATAGTGGTTACAAATTGGGCTGCTAATCTCATGGTCAGCAATTCAAAACTACCAGCTGTTCTGTGGGAGAAAGGTGAGGCCTTCTGCTCCTGTAAAGATTTATAGCCTCAGAAACCCAGTACAGGGTCGCTATGAGCTGGAACCGACTCCACGGCACATAACAACAACAACAACAAACTTTACCTGCATGAATGAAATCAAGATACATTAAACCCTAAATTCCATATCAAAATGGAACCAAACCATTGCCCTCAAGCAATTTTAACTCAAAGTGAATTTACAGGTAGAACTGCCTTGTAGAGTTTCCAAGGCTTTAAATCTGTAAGGAAGCTGACTGTCACATCATTTTCCCATTGAGCCATTAGTGGTTTCAAAATGCTGACCTTTTGGTTAGCAGCTGAGAGCTGTAACCACTGCATCACCAGGGCTCCAATTAACTCCATACTCTGCTAGTCTAGTGGTTATAAGTTATCTGCTAACCTCAAGGTCAGCAGTTCAAAACTACCAGCGGTTCCACTGGAGAGATATAAGGCTTTCTGCGCCCGTAAAGATGTATAGACTCGGATACCCTATTCAGAGTTGCTATGAGTCAGAACCGACTCCACAGTACATAACCACATGTGTTCAACGTTGTGCTGGTCACCAAAAACTAAATCCACTGCCATCTAGTCGATTCTGACTCATAGGGATCCTGTAGAACAGAATAGAACTCTCCACAGGATTTTCAAGGCTGAAATCCTTATGGGAGCTGACTGTCTCATCTTCTGCAGAGCACTGGAGTGATTGGTGGGTTTGAACCACTGACCTTTCAGCTAGCAGCTGAGGGCTTAACCACTATTCCACCAGGGCTCCTTATTACAGGATTCATTCTTCTTGGATCAACCACCCACACTCACGGAAGCAGCAGTCAAGAAATCAAACGACGTATTGCATTAGGCAAATCTGCTGCACAAGACCTTTTTAAAGTGTTGAAGAGCAAAGATGTCAGCTTGAGGACTAAAGTGCGCCTGATCCAAGCCATGGTGTTTTCAGTAACCTCATATGCATGCAAAAGCTGGGCAGTGAATAAGGAGGACCGTAGAAGAATTGATGTTTTTGAGTTATGGTGTTGGAGGAGAATATAGAAAGTGCCATGGGCTGCCAAAAGAACCAACAGATCTGTTTTGGAAGAAGTGCAACCAGAGTGTTCCTTAAAGGCCAGGATGGCCAAACTTCATCTCTCATACTTTGGACATATCGTTAGGAGGGACCAGTGGCTGGTGAAGGTTATCATGTTTAGTAAGGTGGAGTGTTAGAGAAAAAGAGGAAGACCCCCAGTGAGGTGCCTTGGCAAAGTGTTAGCATCAATGGGCCCAAGTGTGGCAACAATTATGAGGTTGGCCCAGGACTGGGTAGTGTTTTGTTCTGTTGTGCATAAGGTCGCTATGAATCGGTACCAATTCAATGGCATCTAACAAGAACAACATTGTTGTTTAGTGCCATTGAGCGAGTTTCAACTGATAATGACCCTGTATAGGGTTTCTGAGGCTACACATCTGTGTGGGATCACACAGTCTCAACTCTCTCTGGCGGAGCAGCTGCCCACATAGTGGTTTGCTGTCCAGTGCTTATCCTACAGCACCACCACACTCCCCCTTGTAGATGTATTGCTTTTAAGTGCCTTCGAGTAGTTTACAAAACAATGGGGCCTTTGTAGTCAATTACAAAGCATTGGGACCTAGGGTTTCTAAGGAGTGACTGGTGGGTTTGAACTGCTGACTTTATTAGTAGTTCAGTGCTTCTCCAACCGCACCACACCAGGAAGGCAGAGAGCAGAAAAAGAGAAGGGCTCATAACAAAGTGAAAATCTTTGTGTATGTCACTATTCCAATATAGAGTGTAACTTGACCTGTAACCCAACACATTTTGGTGCAGAAAACCTTAAGAGAGTCTAGAGCTAATGAACTGTTGAACTCGTCTGCCAACTTGGTATGTAATTTTCTTCGCAGGCAGATTCATGGGAAGAGAAAGGAATTTGAAGTCAACTGAAATTTGTGAGCTTAGACATATGCTAAGAGTACAGTTAACTTGAGTTACTTTTTTCCATGCTGCTGAATTGGGTCCTGAATGAGGCAGTTTTGTGACTTAAACAGATTTCACTAATTTTCCTTCCTTGCACATTTAAAAAACAAACCCCACTCTCCCATATTGCTGTTTGGGTTTTAACAGAGCTAAGGCATGCACACCCAATTACTATAAGCACTTTAAGTAAAGCTTAAAGATATGCAGCATGTTCTTAACTGCAAATGATATGATAGGTAGAGTCTTTCCTCTCTAGTTTTATGTCACATCCAAGAGATTAATCCTCTCATGAATCATCCATAATGACTAGAATACAATTTGGGGGAACTGAATGAAATTTTTCAAATTATTTATATCATGAACTCACAAGAATATGAATGGTGGGTTATGCAAATGCAAACCATGTTTACAAAAGCTAAATGCAAAGAAAGGAGGGGTGAGGGGTACACTTATGTTTCTAAAATTAGACTGTTATATTAGACATATTGTGACCTTAGCATGTTAGTTTGTGTGATCCTTGTTAGAGTGTATGATGCACATAAAAGAAACTTTTATGTCCCCATCATTTGAATGATAACAGAATAATCTTTTGTACAGTTTAGTACAAATGTATCGTATTCTTAAAGCACGTGAGATGCCCATATTATGTGAGGTTACTAATAATATTTTTAGAAAAGGTACCCTTTCAAAACAGCCAGAAGCAGTTTTTTTTTTTTCCTTTTAAAACAAATAAACTGAGCATAACTTTTATTATCCTTTCTATACATGATCTCAGCTAAAAGATAATACCCTATTTAAGAAACATGTGATTAAAGTATAGGAATCATAGTAAACATTTTCCAAAATTCTATATCGTAATCCTAAAATTTCATATAAAGCTATATAATACATAAAACATTTTATGAAGTTTTAAATTATACAGCACATTAAAGTTTCAGTTGACTTATCTGAAAAGACATTTTTGGTATGTAAATAAAAATGCAAAGAGAAGAACCTGTCAGAAAGTAAATAAAGTATGTAAATTAAATAAAAGGTAAGGCAGCTACACTTTTTATATAAATAACTGTGTTAACAGAGCTTTATGCATACTACAATATATTCAGATGCATAGCTTTTGCAAAAATAAATTCGTTGCTCCTCTCCAAAGAATGGATTAAAACAATTTATTTTATAAAATTTGGATAGATAGGATAAGAAATGTAATAGCCATCCATGGAAAATAAATATAAAAATTATTCAAGCTCCATCTACTTTATGTTTGTAATGAGATGCACTTCATTCAAATTCCTTTCAATTGAAACAGTGCTGAGGAAGCAAAAACATGATTCTGTAGGAAATGATTTCTAATCTTCATGATAACATACCGATATAATACAATTATTTACAATTGACTAAGAGTTAATTTCAATAGTATAACATCTTTCTTGCAAAAATGTCAGCTTTTATTGATGAAACAAACTAAGAATAAAACATTTTTACTTGTAGTATTACAGTGCTGTTTTTCATTCTGTTAACCAAAACAACACAGTAATACTGTAAACAAAAAAATAACATCAGACTGCTTGTGTTTGCATGATTTTATCAAGAACCATAAGCAATGGAATGAAGTACATTAATTGTAATTTTGGAAAGCACTCGATTCTTTTACACTCTGTTCATGCTATATTCAAAATAAGAAGGGACTACGGGGCTAATTGTGTTAATTATTAGTAAAGCCATAGAGATTACAAAATTAATAACTGAACATGATTAATCATATCCAAAGTACAATAAAGTAAATATTTTACAGCCAAAGCTAACTATCTGTCTGTCTGTCCATTGATATCTATCTATCTATCTATCTATCTATCTATCTATCTATCTATCTATCTACTCTAGTAATTCTATCTATCTATCTATCTATCTATCTATCTATCTATCTGTCTGTCTGTCTGTCTGTCTGTCTGTCTGTCTGTCTGTCTGTCTGTCTGTCTGTCTATCTATCTATCTATCTATCTATCTATCTATCTATCTATCTACTCCAGTGATTCTTACCTGGATTTCTAAATAGGCAGGAGACATTTTTGGTTGTCATAACTTCAGGGGGAAGGAGCTGCTACTGGCACTTAATGGGCAGTTACCAGGAATGCTACTAAACATCCTACTGGATAACCTCCACAACAAAGAATTATCCTGTCTAAAATATCAATAGTACCTTGGTTAAGAAACCCTGATTTTGTTGAAGTTTTGGAATCCTGGAGTGTCTCTGTAGGATAAGCACTAGACTTGTTAACCACAAGACTGACAGTTCCAACCACCAGCTTCTCCTTGGAAACCCTATACAGGGTCGCTATGAGTCAAAACCAACTCAGTGATACTTAACAACAACAACAGTAAGCTCTAGTGATGCAGTGGGTTAAACATTTGTCTGTTAGGCAAAAAGTCAGTGGTTCAAATCTACCAACCACTTGTCAGGTGAAAGATGAGGCAGTCAGCTTCCAAAAGCTTTACAGCCTTGGAAACTCTATGGAGAACTTCTACTCTCTCCTATAGTTTCAATGTGAGTCAGAATCGACTTGAGGGCAGTAGGTTTTATCATTACCATTTGCCCTTCTTCAACTGAGCACTGTTAAGTATTTATTTATATTATCTAGCACTTTTAGGTGGGTTTGTACCACCTGCCTTGTGGCTCAAAGTCCCATGCTGATCCAACAGCACCAGACCAGAAGTCCATGGCTCCTCTAAAAAGATGTTATTATCTATTTGCTCGATTTTCCAGGAAGACCAGAGTAAAATATGAATTTTGATAGGAGAAAAAAAAAAAAAAAAGGCTATATGTGTAGCATATCTGTTTCTTTGTCCTTTCAGTGGCCCAGATTTATTTATTTATTTATTGAGCTCTGGTGTGGTGCTGTATGACGAGTGCAGGACTCCACCGCACATAACCACCACTACCACAAGGTGGTTTGAACCACAATATTGGTGGTTCAACCTCACTAGTTACTCTTTGGAAATCGTGTACTCAGTCACAGTGGATACAAACTGACTTGACGGCAATTAACAACAGTGGTGTTTTGTTTTGTTTTAGTTTTTAAGATGTGAGGGAGGATAAATATTCCTAGAAAGTTTACTTAATCATGTCATGAAATAATGAAAAAAATTAAGGGAATATGAAAGCAAATTCGAAGATAGAAATCTAGGTATGATCTAATTCTACTTCTGACTATTTTCATTTAAAACATGGCTGTTTAAATTGAATATATTGCATGTGAGTCCTGGTGTGGCATTGTGGGCTAAAATACTGGACCACAATGTCTATTTGAACCACAAGGTTGCCAATTCAGACTCAACGACCGCGCCTCAGAAAACCTATTTAGGGTCACTATGAGTCAGAACCAACACAACGGCAATAAACAACAACAAGATTGTGTATGATAAGGATTGGACTGCGAGCCACATTGTCAGCGGTTCAAACCTACCCGCTGCACTTGGGAACTCTGTGAGTCACAATTAACTCAACAGCATTTAACAACAGCCACAGTATTAAGTATTAATTTTATTCCCACTGGGCATAGTGGTTAGGAATCGGGCTGCTAACCTCAGGGTCAGCAGTTCAACACTACCAGCTGTTCAGCGGGGGACAGATGAGGCTTTCTGCCCCCGTAAAGATTTACAGACTCAGAAACCTTGTACAGGGTAGCTATGAGTCGGAACCGACTCCATGGTACATAACCACCACCATGTTTCTCAACTATTCCCCCAACTCTCAGCTTTACTATAGACTTAACATTAGTATCCTAGCCATCTGAACGATTTGAAATATAAAATATTTTGCTCACAGATCAAATTTTATATATGGTCCCTTCATAAATGCTGCTTATGTGTTCCTGCTTGATGAAAGGTGTTTTAACATATACTTTATTTCATCAACAAATGTCATGATTATGTATCAAGTTTCATCATCACGAAAGACTGAAACTGATTTAGGTCTTTCACAAATATGGTGCTGGTGGTGGTGGTTATGTGCCGTGGAGTTGGTTCCGACTCATAGCGACCCTGTACAGGGTTTCCGAGGCTGTAAATCGTTACGGAAGCAGAAAGCCTCATCTTTCTCCTGTGGAACAGCTGGTAGTTTCAAACTGCTGACCTTAAAGCTCGCAGCCTGATTCGTAACCACTACGCTACCAGAGCTACTTAAGAAACCACAAATAAAGCAATGATATTTCAGTTAATGGGAACCAATCACAACCTAAGAAGCAGATCATAGAAAACAAGAAAATATTCATAATTACATGATTCAGGACTGTTGGCTTTAACAGATACCTGATGAAAATCCTGTAGTACTCAGCTTCTCTATGCCCCAATCATTGGAAGGCATAATGGATAGACTCAAAGATTCTATGATTCATAGATTAAAACAAAAAAAAAAACAACTATTTGCAGTAGGTATTCATAGTATAATGTCCCTGTTATTGTTGTTAAATGCCATTGAGTCGCTTCTGATTCATAATGACCTTGTATAGGTTTCTGAGGAGCAGCTTGAAGATTTGAACTGCGGACATTGCAGGTAGCAGTCTAGTGCTTATCCTACAGTGCCACAGTAGGATTCCACGTGGTACAAACAGTTTGAACTCAACAACTAAACTAAAGAGTAATGTTGAACCCAGACAGTGTTGTCATGAAAGAGTTCTGGCAAACCGGTTTTGTAAACATTACAGGCAAGAAAACCCTGAGGATGAATTCTACTCTGTTAACACATGGGATTTCCATGAGCCAGAATTGACTCACAGGTAACAGGTTATGAACTTTGTCTTTCTTTGGCTAACAGGTAAACTTTCTCTTTCTTTTTCGTTCTTATTGTCCACTGACAATATCCCCAGACAACTTTAGGTTGACCTCTTTCTGTCTTTGTTCAATTCACAATATAAAACAGGAGATTCAGATCAAAACAGACTGACCTATTATACTTCCGTAGCATCTTGATCATATTATATCAGTACTTTTAATGAGGCAGCATTTTTCCAAGTGAAAAGTTTTTTTCTTTAGCAAATGACCAGTATAATATAATAACTTTTGTATGCGCTAGATCTGTAAATGTTATGAAAAATCATCCCTATAGTTACGTTTCCTTATATGGCAAAGAAAAAGGAATTTTGCTGACAAAATGAAGACCTCAAATTAATTGACTTTGAGCTTTGGGGTACCAGGGCTCCTTCCAAACCAGTCAGACTTTTTCCAAATACCCTTACCTTCATAATACTAATAAAGACTTGTATTTTTGAGTGTTACTTAGGTATCAGTAACTAGACAAGGAAATTTACACATATGTATTTTGATACTCACTACAAACCTCATAGCTATTATTATATTATGAATTCTACTCATCAAATAATTCAACTGACTGTTTGAAAGGGTTAAATAAGTTGTTACCATCACATAACTAGTAAATGATTGAGTAAAACTCAAACACAGATTTGCCAGTGCTAAACTCTATGATCCAAATGTTTTACAATATTCCTCTTCCTAAAGAAATAGTTGTTGTGGTTAAGTGCCTTTGAGTCGGTTCCAGCTCACAGTGACCCTGTACAATGTTTCTGAGGAGCAGCTGGTACGTTTGTGTTTCGTAGTCCAGTGCTGATCCTACAAAGCCACACCACGAATCCAGAAACAACTAGTAGTCCCTGTTCATCTCTGCTAATCTGAACATTATTCTCACCAATCTTGCCCTATAAATCTCAGAACTATTTTCTGTCTTTCATTTTTAGTCAGTATCTTAGAAAATTTCCTTACTATAATATAGCCATTTCACTGGAATAAAAGTAGCATGACCTTATATGTAAAACAAAACAAAACAAAAACACAACTATGCCTTACAAAGTTACTTAGATATTTCTTACCATTTTTAACTGAAGGGATGGGAAAACAGGTGTTAGAATTTTTTTTTTTTTTTTAATAAGTAACTTTTGTTAACATTTCATTCTAGGTATCACTCACATACTGTGTTCTATAACAAAATAATTTGAGAAATGCACAGTACACTTATTTAGAAAATAGCTTTAAAAGTATAGTATCCACTAGTTTTATTTGATTGGCATACTCTTGGCACTAAATGATATTTATATATTTTAAATTACTCTTAATTTGTTTACAACAGTTGCTCAAATTTCATTTGTATAGAAGCACCATTTTCCCCTAAAGCACTGATATTCCACTACTTCCCATTACAGATTTATTTTCTCCTGAGTCCACTGACAATTAAAACACTGTTAAAAAAAAAAAAAAAATGTTTGGTTGCTTTGCAAGTTTGATATAACTAAAATACTTGAATTTTAAAGATTTTGCAAATATTGTACTCATTTTTTGGAAGTACTATTTTATTTAAAGTCTTAAACAGGCTATTTTATCATTTTTCACCTATACGAATGTTAATTTCATTTTGTCCAAGTCAAGCTTATGATTCTGATATAGCCATAAAATGCAATGAATAATATTTCAAGACTGACCACACTTTTAGTTTAGTCTTCTAAAAAGAAAAGAAAATGGACAAGCTAGAAATAAGAAATGATGCAAACATAGTCCTGTGAAGGTGCATGTTTATTTTATAAATGTACATTTATTTACAAAGGATCAGTGCTATTATATTTATCCTCAAGGACGTAGGTCACTATGTGCATCCCTGACAATTACTAAGTAGGGTTAGGTTATAAAACCACAAGAGCGTCATTGTGGCCCATCCATGACTGATCTAGTTAAATATTTCATCTCTGATAAAAGAAGTATTTTGGGGGAATGTAGCACTAGATTCCTCCATACTTCAAAAGGAAAGAGTAGACCCACAGGTAAACTATAGTTAGTCTTCTGTTCCCAATCTATCTACTGGGAAAGGGTTGATATTTCACTACCTGGGAGCATCTAGAATCATCTGCAAACTAGAGAATGTCTGATCCACTTCCTCTTCTAGATATTTCTGTCATAAATCATAAAATAGAATTACTTCCCACCCTCCATATTATCTGTGCCACTAAGTTAAATAAGTATTTTCACCAGAAATGCAGATTTTCAGCCCAGAATTTCACACCACATTGGACTGAAATTTTCAAAAAGAATATAAAGTGTCAGAATTATTTTTAGTCAAAGCAAGAAGTATTATTTATACCTAGCTATAGTTTTTATGTAAAAGTTTAAAGATTTTAACTTTAGGGAAAAAGTAAAATCTGAATAACAGTTGTAATAACCGTTGTCTTAGTAGCATCTTGCAGGGACAGGGTGGAGATGGGTGATACTTTAAACATAGGATCACACAGAAGGGAGGAGGAAGAGACTAAGGGCTGTGGAACACCAAGAATGCACTCTAGAGGCACTGATATTCATTATCTCAGGTAATTATTTCAGTATGCCTATGGAGAAAAGGTTATTATGCTTGTTTAGCGTGTGAAGAAACATGTTCAGCAAGATTAAAAATCTATTCAAGATCCTGCTTGCAATAAATATCAGAGTCTAAAATGAAACATACTCTTATTTTAGAAATGCACGCTCTTACCTCTTGAAACTTGACCTCTATGATGATTAGATAAACTGGGTTAGATCATATTTACCATTTAAAACCTTTGAATAGTATTCTTTCTATCCTATTCTATCTATCTATCTATGATAACCATGTATGATATGTGTGTGTACTTACAGAATTATTATAATATTATAACTCTTTGCATCCCAAAACAGTGCTTCATTAAGGTTAAATAGTTTCCTTATGAAACAATTATGCCTTTAAAAGTGTCCTGTGTCAGAAAGTCTAAGAATGAAGATACTTTACAGAGATATCTATAGCAATATGTGTATCTCATTTATCTGGTGAGTAATCCAAATCACCTATGGAGAAGTTTTTCACCCACTTTCCTAAAGTTTATGACATATTGACTGTTATTTTCTTTATTAGTACTTTTGTCACCTTTAAAAAAGTAATAAATTTACTAAGATGATAAATGGGCTTTGTGCATCTACTTTATCTTCAGAATATATTGCTATGGAGATACTTATCAGCTATTCTTTCTTTACCTAATCACTAATAAATAACTTGTGAAAATAAATGCCAATACTGTGCTTCGGGTTAATCCAGGGGACTGCAAGGTCAGTTTGAACCACAAGTTCAAGCTCACCACCTGCTCCTTGAAAACCCTATACAGGGTCACTATGAGTTGGAACTGACTTGACGGCACTTAACAACAACAACATTAAGTTTATAATCACAGATATATATTTTTGGAGTTTGGCTAGTAGGCATGATATTTCAGGAGTACCTCATCAATATTTACCTCTTATCAAATTCACCCATTTGAAACTTAATCAAAAAGTAGTCAATGGGACACAAATAGGACACAAAAACATTATCTTAGAGTTCACACTGAGGGTTTACTTATTGGCATATGTGTAGTCAAACTTTGCATACACATTATTAAGGTTTTCACAATGTAACTACTCTACCAATACAACTGGTAGATGCCTTGACTACATTTTTGGTTTGGTATTGCTCTATGCTACTACTATTATTGCTACCATTTGCTTCAAGTTTCTTCTGATTCTTAGTGACTCCATGTGTCAGAGTAGAACTGTGCTCCGTATGGTTTTTCTGATGTAGATTACCAGGTCTTTCATTTGATGCACTTCTAGGTGTCCTTGAACCTCTCAACTTTTCAGTTAGACGCTGGATGAGGTAAAGGTTTGCACCATACAGATACTTCAATACTCCCTAATAGAGCCTGTAATAGTGTGACTGAGAATATTATATTTTTTCAGGCTGGGTACACAACTAACTCCATTTTCCAGACTCCCTTGCAATTGGGATGAAAATATGTCTGGATTCTAGTCATTGGAGTGTAAAGAGAAGAGATCTGTGCTATTTCTGGACCAGGCTTTTCAGCAGCTGTTGTGCCTCCTCTAATGCTCTCCTTCCAATTGCAGGATGCAGGCGGAAATGATGAGTCTTCAAGAACAAGCAGAGCTGCAACAAGCAAGGTACCAGTGTCCCAGAAACACTGCATAGAGGAAAGTTCCTATCCAAGGACCCCTTTTCCTTATAATGTGTGTAATAAACAAATATCTATTCTGGAGGACCCCTTGTCCATTTAGAGTCTATTTGTTATACCAGTTAGGGAGACACCAACTTATACGTACGTTGAGGATAATATAAGGATAAATTGGGCTTATCTATGGTTCTGTAGGATAAGCACTGAACTGCTAACTGAAAAGTTGGTGGTTCAGACTCATGAGCCGCTCCTTGGAAACCCTATACAGGGTTGTTAGGAGAAGGAACTGACTCAACAGCACTTAATAACAACAACTTACCTATATAAAATGAAGTATATACAGTTTGCTACATGTTGATATATGTGAAATTTACTATTAAACAGTGTAAAGTGCTGTTGTTAAATATGTTATATCTGTTCCAACTCATAATGGCCATGTATAGGATGTCCAAGAAGTGGCTGTTTGGCTTGAACTGCCTGCCTTCTGGTTAGCAGTCCAGTTCTTATCCTACAGTGCCACACCGGGATTCCAAAGTGTAAAGTATAACCAACTTTTAACTCTGCTTCACTAAGGCCATACTTGGTTCTGTTCTACGTTATGCTCATGTTTTCTATCTGGTAAATTTATTAATGGAACTAAATGCTGTTATTGTTGTTGTTAAGAGCTGTCAAACTTGTTCCGACTTATAGGAACCCTCTATAAAATTTTGAGGAGTAACTGGCAGATTTGAAATGCAGACCTCGCCACACCAGGACACCTTAATGGTGTTATTGTTGTTAAGTGCCATTGAGTCGATTCTGACCCATAGCAACCCTGTATAGGGTTCAAGCCGGTGAGCTTGAACCATCGACCTTGCAGTTCAAATGACTTTGCAGTCTGACGCATTAGCCCACAGTGCCACATCAGACCAGGTGCCAAATTGACACAAGCAGGTTTTGGCTCTTACATGTAGGTATCTTACTGAAAGTGTTCCTACAGGAAGACCTCAGATTTTCTATCTGCAATTACTCAAAGACTATCCCTTTAATATCAGCCTTTGTGGTTTATCTATACAGAGTTCAAAATCTTTAGCTTTATAGTCTGTTTAATTTACTGTGTTGCTGTTACATGTTCCAGCTCATGGCAACCTTGTATAGGGTTTCCAAGGAATGGCTGGTAAGTTTGAACTGCTGAGCTTGTAGTTAGCAGTCCAGTGCTTATCTTGTAGCACTGTTGTTAGCTGCCACCAAGTCAGTTCCAACTCACAATGTCCCTCTACACAACAGGACGAAGCACTGCCCAGTCCTGTGTTGTCCTCACAATCATTGTTGTATTTGAACCCATTGTTCCCACCACTGTGTCAATCCATCCTCTTTTTCACTGATCATTTTCCATTTCTCCAAGAATGATGTCCTTATCTAGGGACTGGTCTCTCCTAATAATGTGTCCAGTGTACGACAGACAAAGGCTTGCCCTCATGTTTATAAGGAGCATTCTAGCTGTATATTTTAAACACAGATATGTGTTCTTCTGGAAATCCGTGGTATTTCAATATTCTTTACCAACCCCAGAATTCAAATGCATCAGTCCTTTTTCCTTATTCATTGTCCAATTTTCACATGCATATATTGTTGTTGTTAAGTGCTATTGAGTCAGTTCTGACTCGTAGAAACACTGTATAGGGTTTCTTAGTTCATAGTCCAGTACTGATCCTACAGCACCACACCATATGCCACATGCATATGAGGCATCATCACATTGAGATACAATCCATACCAAAGACTGCTAGTCTTTGATCTTTTTCAGTATTTGAAGTCTGTTTCACTTTCAGCAAGCAAGGTTGTGTCATCTGCTTATTGAAGATTATTAATAAATCTTCCTCCAATCCTGATGCCTAGTTCTTCCTCACATAATCCAGTTTCTTTTATAATTTACTCAATGTATATACAGATTGAATAAGTACCATGAAAGGATGCATTCCTGATGCACACCTTTCCTGATTTAAAACCATTTAATATTCTCTTGTTCTATTCTAATGACTGCCTCTTGGATTTTGTACAGGTTCCTCATGACAACAATTAAGTGTCTGGAATGCCCATTCTTCTCAATGGTATCCATATTTTGCTGTGATTCACATAGTCGAATGCCATTGCATAGTCAATAAAGCACAAGTAAACATCGGTCTGGTACTCCCACTTTCATTCAAGGTCCATCTGACATCAGCAATGTTAAGGTTCATTCCATGTCCTCTACTGAATCCAGCTTCAATTTCTGGCAGCTTCCTGTGGATGTACTACTGCAAGAATTTTTAAATGATCTTCAGCAAATTTTTACTTGCATGTGATATTATTGATATTGTTTGAAGATTTCTACATTCCATTGGGTCACCTTTCTTTGAAATGGGAAAAAAAATTTTTTTTTATCTGTCTACAGTACTAAATGTTAGTAAATAAAATTGCATAGATAGGAATTACCTTGCTGCTGCATTTTTTTTTTTTTTTAATTTTGGCAAGGATTTTATTTGTAGTAGGGATAGGCCTGCTGGTAAAGTGCCCACTTAAAGGTCATGATTTGGATTCACGAGTCACTCTGGGAAGAAAGATGAGGCAGTCGGCTTCCATAAAGACTGGAACTCTCATGGGCAGTTCTACTTTGTCCTATGGGAGATGATGATTTGTAATCAAATGGATGGCAGTGTTTTCTTTTTTACCGTAAGAAGAAAGAGAAAGGTTGATTTCTGCCTAAAGGAAACTATCCTGTACCCTACCCAACATTTACTCTAATACATTTCCCAATATGATTTTTTTCAAACTCCCCCATAATATTTACCAGGCAAATAAATCAATTGATCTGTTTTAACTCACCGTAATCTTATTCTTATTGTGCTAAATTTTAACCATATATGAGTCACATGTTCATGGAAAACACATGTATTTTGTTTATAGAACAACTCTTCAAATCTTCATTCAAGGTCTGCTAATGTGTATTTTAGACACAATTCTAAGAGTCAGGTTTTCAACTTACAGCAAAATAGACAAGAGAGAATGCAATCAAATGGAGCAGAAAATGTAGAAAGAAGTGGTAGATAAGGATAAGAACAAGGGTGAAAATATACAAAAAGTTTGGGACCATTTAATAAGGGGTCAATAGTCTGCACACCTCAATAATTATTGAAGGCAACAGATAATATATGTTTATAGTGATAAGTATCAGGAAAGCATTACATTAGATTATATACATACAGGAAATGGGATGTGTTATAACTATGTAGAGTATTTCCACCCAAAATGTTGGATATTTTATCTGCTGGTGTTTAAAATGAAAAATCTCAATCATTTGGGAAATATAACTACCCAAACAACTTTTTCAGAGTGGTGAAGTATCTGTCTGTCTATCTCTATTATGTATACTGCCCACATAAACACACACTCACACACAAACACACACATATATATATATATATATTTGTTTTTGTTAAGTAACCTTTAAGTAGGTTCTGACCCATGGTGTCCCTGTATAGCAGCTGCTAAGCTTGAACCGCCAACCTTGTGTTCTAACTGATTTTGCAGTGCAGCTCATTAACCCACCACAGTGCCACACTAGGACTATACAGAGCTATTATTTCTCTGATGGGTATTTTATATGTGGATTTAAATTATTTCACTATGTATTTGTTCCAATATTTCTTATAATACACAAATTGAGGAAATAAAGTTTAGTCAATATGGACTCCTCCAAAAGATATATTCACCAGACCCTGTGTATGTGACCATATTTGAAAAAGAGGTTTTTGTAGATATAATTCAGGATTTCATGATTAGGATGGACCCTAAGTATAAGACAAGTATTCATAAAAGAGAGAGAAAAGGAGAAGATACTCAAAGATACAGATGTGAATGCCATATATGACAGAGATAGAACTGGTGCATCTACAAGCTAAGAAATGCCAAGGATTGACAGCAGCCACCAGAAGCTAGGAAAGAATCATGTGCGAGGTAATCCCTCAGAACCTCCAGAAGGAACAACCTAGGGGACACCTTGATTTTAGAATTCTGATCTCAAGAAATAGGAGAATAAATTTCTGTTGTGTATGTGGTAATCTATTATAGTAGTCACTGGAAATGAATATAATTTCCTTACTTATTTTTTCCCTCAGAATTTGAGCTGTTGTTATTAAGTGCCATTGAGTCGGTTCCAATTCATAGTGACCTAATATAGGGTTCCCAAAGCTGTAAATCTTTGCGGGAGAAGAAAGTCTCATTTTTCCTCTGCAGAGTGGCTGGTGGGCACAAACTGCCAAGCTTGTGGTTTTCAGTCCAGCGTTCACCCTACAGAGCCACTGATCTTAAACTGGAATGTGAAAACAAAGAAACAACAAACTAGGCACTTGTTTCTCTTCCTCATGCTCTCTTTTTCTTTCTTTGTGATGAAAATGCAGTGGAAGGAAGAGCCCAGTGCTGGAAATACGAATTAGTACACTATGGTAAAATGAAAAGAATATGGATTTTTAAATCCATCGAAAGTGTGTCCCAAAATGGTTCTTGCCACATACTAATTGTGTGGTCCTGGATAAATTACCTAAGGTCTCTGACACTCAATTACTAAGCCTGGTAAAAGGGAACACAAATTGTCCTAGGACAGTTATGTTTGCTAACTAAGATTATGACTGTCGAACACTGAGCAGAAGGTTTGGTGTACTATTTTCTTAAGTATTTTGATAATTTGATTTACTATATCAATTATTTTGAGAATTTTCTCCCAAGTGTTTAGATCCATATATACTATTGCCAAATAAATTATTTAGGCATGTGGATTTCACAATTAGTTTTTGTTTTAATCTTTACATATAAGTAGCACAGACGGACTTTACATTAATAATACTCTGTGTGGATTTGCTGTGGTGAGATTCAAATCAGTTTAATGAGTTTAAGTTTGAAAAGTACCAATATGTCTTGAGAAATAATTATTAGGAATTTTCTTTATGACACTAATTTTCCATTCACATGAATGAGGCTTAGTGAAGCTATCATAATCATTTTGTAATAATACAAGTGGAAATCGTCAGCGATGATGTTATAATGATAAGGGAAAAACAAAGTGCTGTCAATACCATCATGCGCTAAGAGGATAATGTAGAGCTTTCATATATTAAGACGATAGCTAGGCATTACATTCACTTGAGGTGTAATCCTAGCATTAAGTTTTGACTAATTCTTCCACATGGAAATTATTGTTGAAGACTAAGCATCTTTATAATAATAACCTCTGCATGAGGTACTTGAAGACTAAACATGATCTAGAGCCAGAGGGAAAGCAATAGAGAACAAATCAATGCTAGTTAACCAGTCTATATTATTTACTTATTTATTGCAATCTATTACTCAATATGTGTCAGGCAATATGGAGGTTAGTAAAGAAAATGAAAGAATAATACCTATACAGCCAGTACAAAGTCATTTATTAATTAACATGGTAAGACTATAAAATGTTATAAGAATATAGAGGAATAGCCTGAATAAAAGGTAGAAACAAGAATGCATTATATGAGAGACACTGCAAAGAAAACCATTCTCAAATGCATGATTCCTGTGGGAAATAATAAAAATACCTGTGTTAATATTATCTACTGGCTCTGGAGGATTACTTAACTTCTCTGTACCTCCATTTTCTCATTTGTCATGGAAAGACCACAACTGCATATAATACATTTGTTACTAAGGCTAAGTGAGATATTGTATGCAAATCTTGTAGTTGTTGTTGTTGTTGTTGTTATGTGCCGTGGAGTCGATTCCGACTCATAGCAACCCTGTACAGGGTTTCTGAGGCTGTAAATCTTTACGGGAGCAGAAAGCCTCGTCTTTCTGCCACGAAACAGCTGGTAGTTTCAAATTGCTGCCCGTGAGATTAGCAGCTTGATTCGTAACCACTACATTACCAGAGCTCCTTAGATCTTGTAGTACTGGCCACTTAATATATCTTCAATAATACTGTTTTGCTATAGATTTTGTTTAGATTTGTTATTATTAAACCCGTTGTCCAATAGTCCACTTTGACTCCTGGCAATCTCTTGTACATTAGGGTAGAACTGGACTCCATAGGGTTTTCAATCATTGATTTTTTCTGAAATAAATTGCCAGGCCATTATTCTGAGGTACCTCTGGGTAGGTTCAAATATCAGTCTTTCAGTCAGCAGCAGAGCAATTTGATAGAGTGCACCACTCATGAACTCTTAGTTATTATTGCTTTACTGGATGTAGATGAACGATCCTGCTGATTATGTATACTGCAGTACATAATAAGTTTGTTTTTAGTAACTGTAGTTTTTCCTAGTTGCCAGTTTGCAGGAGGTATCTGAATAATTAGAGATCTCACTTTCTGTTTCATATTTGCTTTCTTGTAAGAAAGGCCAATGAAGGCTTTTCTCACTATGCAACTTAAATTCAGGGTAACAAGCTAAAACAGAAGGATGTACTAGTGAGAGCAACCATCAACAATGTCACCTGAAAAGGCTCCCAATTGCTGCTAAAGGAGAACGTGAACTATAAAGGAAATATGAGCAAAAGGGAGAATGATCAGAGTGACAGTCACAAACGCCACTCAGAAACGAATGATCAAGAAGTTTACAGTGTGGGCTGTGTGGGAAGGTGAAGATTTCAACACTGAATCTTAGCGTCAACCAAGTTCAACTAGTGAATACTATAGACTCAATATGATTGCTTAGGTTCAGCGCTCTATCAGTGGTGTGGAAATCTGTTGTCTCTCAGTATGATCAATTACTTGTCAATGTGGTAATCCGTAAACTTAGTGTTAAAACTATTGAGTTGTCAATGGAACTGACTGTATCTGGGGTTAGCTCCTCTAGTTTGTTATTGTATATCTGTCAGAGTTGCCATTCTTGTTAAAATAGTAATAATAAGTTAAATTTAGGCTGATTTATTGGGATTCTCTTAGGAATCACAAGAAGATATCAGGGTGTCTTTTCCTTTCTTTTTCTCTTTGGACACTAGTTTTTCTATATAGTGTAATTATTCAAGTAGGTGAAACACAATCAAACATATAAATTTATAACAAAAGGTATATTCTATTGCTGTGAGAGCTAGCAAGACCCCCTAAGTCATTACACCAAAAATTTCTGAGGTTTGAAGCTTAACTCCTTAGCCAAAGGATTCTGGGAAACTACCCAACCAGATTGTTTCTCCTTAGGAAAATCCTCACAGGGTGAAAGTGCACAGAAGCAGTTTAGAGCCTATTGTACTATTGTATTGAAAAGCTACTTCTGAATAATCGTTCACCTTCTTTACCACCCAGCAATATGCTTATGAAAGCTGTTTTCTTCTTGTAACTACAGGTGTCAGATGCATCAAAAAAGCAGAAGTGCCCTTTCAGCTCTTCTCAGTGCCATTCCTTGTCAATTTCATGCTGCCTACAGCAACAACATAATACCAAAAACAGCAATGATGTCACTGGAAGTGCTCTGTGATTGACAAAGAAGAACAGTTATAGTCAGAGGTGGCTCCTCAGAGAATTTAGAACTCCCTCACTGTCCTCAAGGGGCTCATCCCCAGGGTGAAATATTTGCATGAGAGAGCAGAGATAAGAAGTGATGTAGATGCTGAAGGGTGGTCAGTTAGTACAAAGGTAGTTAGAAACAGGAGGAACTGAACACTGAGGTGTTGGGTAAATTACCTATGACAAACCCCAGGGACCCAGAAATGAGTGGTGGTGGCAATTAAACACATCCCTTAACACACACACTTTTTGAAGTAACTTAAATTTAGAATTTGTTTGGAAATCCCTCTCCAGCCTTTGTTCCCAGAACCCCACATTCATTTTCCATGCAACATGCATAACTCCATAGATAAACACTACTACTCTAACAAATCACAGAGTGCCAGGTCTTACCAGATGGTTACATAGAACTAAGAAATCGAAGCACAATAAGTTCTAAAATCAAAATAGATAAAGTCACAACTCTTACTAATTCCCAAAATTGTCTTCTATTACAGCCATGCTGTTGCAAACAGAGTCTCTGTCCAGCTGAAATCTTGTCCCCACTATTCTTCCCCTTAAAATACTCTGTGCTTGTTCTCTACTCATGAAATCCCACCCACTTATTTAAGGAGTACCTAAGTCTCACAGAACTCCTGAGCTCTGCTTAGACAACTCTTCATTTAATGATTCTACCTTCCTGAGCTCCTCTTACCTATTTTTATTATTTTTACTATTAATTATGGTTGTGCTTTTCTGTCATTAAAGTCTCTTTTATCCTCAACAGAATCAAAATCCCTTGAGTTTAGAGGTCATTTATCCCAATAATGCCTTCTCCTGGGCAATATAACATGAACATGTAGGAAACATCTTACAGGGGAATTATCAGAGGTTCTGAATTATACAGAGTTGCAAATGTGTAACCTAAACCAAGTCTAAAAAAAGGAAATTTCTTTCAGGATAAAAATAAGCCTTAACCCCTTATCCACAATCCACTTTTCTCCTGTCTTCTCAAATGGTATTTTTGATTTTCCATGGGAGATAAAATAGTCTAATGAAATTAGACTCCATAGATTTGAATCCTAATTCCAATTGATATTTACCATATGGACATGGGGAATTTACTTTTGTCTCATACCTATATGTATATAAAAAGTTGTATACATATAATGAAAAATATCAGTAGTATTAAGAATATGTATTTGGAGATACACACAATTTTTTGTGTGTGTTAAGTGACTCACCAAACAATCCCTAAACCTGGATTTGAGTATTACTACCCCATCATCATATTATCCTTTTCTCATTTATATTTACAACATAAAAATTACTTTTAGTAACTTTAGGTCCCTAAGAGTATACTGAGTATTGCATCATCAGCAAAGTCTGATATCTTTGATACAGTGGTTTAAAACTCCAAAAGCAGTATTGAACCTACCGCTGCCAAAATGAATACAAATCAGATTACTGTTATAAAATATATTTGTGTGGGCATGGCCTCCATCAGGCATACCTTTAACATTTATGGGGCTCATGACAAGAATACAAACGGATATGGACATGCTATAATATTTAGCAGTTGCAAATCCAGCTAACAGGCTTCATAAAACCACGTTCATGTATTTGCTGTAGTGATTAAATAAGGGAATATATGTTAAGGATTTAGAAAGATGCAGGGCACATATTATGGTTTTTGTTAATTATTTCCTCTTCTTGATGAATAATGAATAAATGACTAACTGAATGACCCCTGGCCAGGAACTTTCTCTAGAATCTCATCTTCTCCAGGTGACCTTTTAATGAAGGGGATAATGTCTGGGAAGGTGGCATCAATACCATCAAACCCAAAATACACAGCAAAGTGACTGTCACAAACAAAAGACATTGGGTACTGGAGCTTCTGTGGGTAGTAATTGTGTCATAAGTTGAAGAATTGGACTTAAAATTAAAATTTATACTTATGTATAATAAACTAAATAAAAACTAAATGCTAAAGGAAAGGTTTGAAGGGGAAAACTGATTAAAATTAGTAATTTTGCCACTGTTGGATTAATATGTTGGCTTAGTAATATTATCACTTAAAGCTAATGGGGTCAATATATATTTCTAGAAACAATCAACAATAGAGCCTAAATTATAGTTCTGTTTCCTAGCACTGCTAAAATTAATAGTCTTCTAAAATTCCTATTATAAGAATATATTTTCAAGTACTAAAAACTACCATAAATTATTTTACATAAATAATTATTTCTAAAAATAATCATTAAGACTATTTTAAAGTTTTGTAACTAAAAAAGATTTTTTAAAAGTTGCTTAAGGAATAATTTATGAAAAAATCACCCTCTTTCTATTGTAATAATTTTTAAAAGGACTGTCTTTTCTATTAAAAGTTTTAATTTAATTTTACAGGCTGTTACTCTATAAATAGAACAATTCATTTTAAATGGACAAGGTGAAGTATATAAATGACATTATTAGTGTTGCTACTAACAAGTTTTGAACTATGCACAGTTACACATGAATAAAACCAAACCAAAGAGGATACAAATCCAACAGTAAATGAATAATAGGGGTGGCATAGCTAATATTTCCTTGTCCAAGGTGTAGATGGATTTAGTTATTGAGTAACATTTGCATCTTCCTGCATTTCACATTGAAAAATACATTGGTAAACAATGAACCTAACTTCAAAAATAGCAACAATACTCATACATATAAAAGCAATTAGATTTATATTACTTTCCCCTCACACAATATACAAAGTTCTTGGTCTGAAAGCGCATTCCTAATGCCTGAAGAAATGGGTAAAACAGTGCAAAGACCAGGCATCTCAATATAAGAACAGGGTGTGCTCATAGAACAGAGAAGCCAACTTTATTTACACTCATTGTGATTAATTTGGGGGCTCTTGACTGCACCTGTCAATAAGCACCTAAAGATGTATATTCCTGTTAAAGGAGGTTATTGCTTTCCAAACATTACAGTTTGTAAAATATTTTGATTCTACAATCTTAAAACATGCTGTGTCCACCTACTTAACTGAATTTACTAGTTAAATACCATCCATCATCCAAATTAAGCTTTTAAAGATATGATAGTCTTTTACCAAGATTTTACTTTCTTGTTCTACTCTCAACTTTAGCCTCTGTGAACAAAAGGAAGGAAGGCTTTGCTGACTTAGCCATGCAGGACAATGATAAAATGAGTAGATAGAGAAGGGGAAAGGTTCAAGCTTAATCCATTTGAATTCAAACCAACTACAACTATTTAAAACATTTAACTCAGGGCCCATTTGTTGAGTGCTTACCTGAATCAGATCTTAGCAAAAGCTGCAAGAAGAGGTGGGAAGTAAAGGAGTTCCAATCTGGATTGTCTGACATCCTGGCCTGCTACTGAAAATCACCCATGAGAACCTCCCCGGTAACTGTTATGGGATGAATCATATTCCTCAAAAAGAGACGCTGAATTTCTAGCATATTCCTCATAGTACTTGAGAATGTGGTCTTATTTGGAAATAGGGCCTTTGTAGGTACAATGAGTGGTTAACATGAGGTCAAACTGGAGTAGAGTGGGCCCTATTCCAATAGAAGTGTTGCCTTATAAAAAGACAAGAGACAGTGACAGACAGACAGAGAAGGAAGATGACCGTGTGAAGACAGAGACAGTGATTAGATCTATTTTGCCAAAAAACGAAGGAATTCTTGGGCTATCAGAAACTGGTGAAGACAAGGAAGTTTCTTCTTTTGGAGCCTTCAGATAAAGCATGACCTGCTAACAATTTGAATTTGGGTTGCTAGCCTCCAGAACTGTCAGAGAATGCATTCCTGTTGTTTTAAGTAGCCTGGTTTAAGGTACTTTGTTATGGTTGTTGTTGTTAAGTGCTGTCCTCAGGTAGGTTCCAACAACACCCAACTGGTGAATATGAATGCCTGACCTTTTCAGTGCATTATCCTACAGCACCACACCAGGACACCTTTGTTATGGTAGTACTAGAAAATGTATACAATAATGCATTGTAATATTTCCGAATTAGAGAAAAATGATAATGTGATGTTAAAAGAAAACTGTGTATTATCTAAAAGCAATACTTTGAATTTCAATGGCTGTAGAAAATTCCTAGCCCTTCTGTTATAACCTTTAACATTAAAAAGAAATAAAGATGTGGTATGTGTGTGCCTGTGTGTATTACTTTCGATTTTAAACACCCGAGGACAGGCTAGCTCACTGTTCTCTTGTATACATAACCCCACTATTTAATTCAATACCTTACAAATAGTAATTTTTAAAACATTGTTATAAATTAATTGAATTTAATTAACTAATTGGTTTTATATTTTTTTTTAATAGAAATTATGTCAAACTGAGTGAGAATCAGTTAGGATTTTCAAGGCCAAATTTAATTGAAGCTCTTCCTTTGCTCTCTTTAATAATTCTCTCTCTCTCTTTTTAAAACCTAGACTTTGGGTCTGTTGTGACCACCCCAGTGCCATTACCAGACTATGTATGACAAGTGTCTACTTTGGCAATCTCGTGGCCAACTTTATAATACCCTATGTACTTCCTGGTGTGCCACTGTGGGTTAATGCACTGGACTGCAAAGTCAGTTTGAACTGCAAGGTCAGTGATACAAGCTCACTAATACTCCTAGGAAATCCGATCCATTATCACTATAGGTTAGAACTGACTTGACGGCACTTAACAACAAAAACAACAACACGTGATTCCTTATTTCTATCATCAAAGCCACTCAGACAAACTTTCCATATTACTGATGTTCTTCTTCTGTAACTCATTACCAGGTATCATCTAGTTATTGTAATTACATAACTGTTTGAGGTTTCTTCAGCCCTATACTCTCGTCTTCCAATGCCCAAACTATATGACTCACAATTACTCAGAGCAGTTTATCATCTATGTTCTCAAACTCAAGGACTGGGTCTATGTTCCTTATCAATCATTACATGGTAACTCATTATGCTCCCAAAAGAGTCAATAACAAAGTACATGGGCCAAAACACAACTCCTGGGTATATTTTAGTTGTCCACATAATATGTAAACATTTAAACAATTATTTACTAAAGTTTGAAATGAAGTGGTTTTATGTTAGAAAATGCAGAAGATTTGGCAATAAAATAAACAAACAAATAAAATAAAAAACATTGCATCAAGTTGATTCTGATTCACAGTGACCCACTAAAATGGAATGAAACTGTCCCTTATGGTTTCCAAGGCTGTGAGTCTTTACAGATACAAACTACCACATCTGTTTCCCTTGGAGTGGCTGATGTGTTCGAACCATTGACATTTGGGTTAGCAGTTTAACCATAACTGCAACCATATTCCTGCACGGGTTAATGAACCAATTGATTGTTGTTGCTGTTGTTGCTTAAGTGCTGTCAAATCACTTCTGACTCAGAGCAACCCCGTATAGGGTTTCCGAGGAGTGGCTGGTGAATTTGAACTACTGATCTGGCAGCTCAAACTGACCTTGTGGTCCAGTGCATTATCTCACAGTGCCACACCTGGACTCTGTTGTTGTTGTTGTTGTTGTTGTTGTTGTTAGGTACTGTCAAGTTGGTTCTGAATCAGTGACCCTATCACAACAGAATGAAACATTGCCAGGTCCTCTGACATCCTCACAATTGTTGTTACCCTTAAGTCCATTGCTGTTGCCACTGTGCCAATCCATCCAAATTGGGGATTCTCATTTTTGCTGATGCTCCACTTTACCAAACATGATGTTCTTCTACAGGGACTGGCCCTTCCTGATAACATGGATGAGGTATGAGACATAAAGTCTGGTCATCCTGACTTCCAAGCAGCATTGTGACAGTACTTCCAAAACAGATTTGTTTGTTCTGCTGGAAGTCCATGGTACTTTCAGTATTATTCTCCAACACCATAAATCAAATGCATCAATTCTTCTGTGGCCTTCCTTACTCATTGTCCAAGTTTCACATGCACATGGGGTTGAAAATACCATAGTTTGAGTCAGACACACCTTAGTCCTCAGACTGATACCTTTATTGTTGAATATTTTAAAAGGGTCTTGTGCGGCAACTTTCCCTACTATAATCCATCATTTGATTTCTGGGCTGCTGTTTCCATAAGTGTTGATTGTCGATCCAAACAAAATGTAGTCTTTGACAATTCCAAACTCCTAACAATTTATCATGGCACTATTAATTGCTCCAGTTGTAAAGATTTGTGGTTTCTTTTCATTGAGGTGCAATCCATAATAAGGCTGTAGTCTTTGATTTTCAACAGGAAGTATTTTAAGTCCTCTTAGCTTTCAGCAAGCAAATCTGTATTTCAGGTTGATGAGGCTTCCTCCAATCTTAAAGAGCTCTGATAGCGTAGTGGTTATGAATTGGGCTGCGAACCTCAAGGTCAGCAGTTCGAAACTACCAGCTGTTGTGAGGGAGAAAGATGAGGCTTTCTGCTCCCATAAAGATTTACAGCCTCAGAAACCCTGTACAGGGTTGCTATGAGTTGGTTCTGACTCCACGGCACATAACCACCACCATCACCACCTCCAATCTTGATGTCAAGTTCATCCTCATATAATCCAGTTTCTTGGATTATTTGTTCGGCATACAAATTAAGTAAATATGTTAAAGAAAACAACCCTGGTGCACACCTCTCCTGATTTTAAACCATTCAATATCCCCTTGTTCTGTTAGAACAACTGCCTATTGGTCTATGTACAGGTTCCTCAAGAGCACAAGTCAGTGTTCTGGAAATATCCATTCTTTGCAACTGTTATCCATCACTTGTCATGATCCACACAGTCAAAAGCCTTGGCATAATCACTAAAGCACAAGTGAATATTTTCCTGGTATTCTTTACTTTCAGCCAAGATCCACCTGTCTTCAGCCACAGTATTCCTAATTACATCATGTCCTCTTCTGAATCTGCCTTGAATTTCTGGCAGTTCTCTGTCGATGTATTTTTGTAGCCATTTTTGAATTACCTTTAGCAAAATTTTTATTGCATGTGATATTAATAATATTGTTCAATGATTTCCCCCTTGCTGAATCCCTCTCCAGCTTCTTTCCAGATAGAACAAGCAAACTTCAGTTTGCTATTGTTCATACCACTTCCTAATTACCTCAGCACTTCACCCATACCACTTTATTCCTTTCCTTTGCAGCATTGCAGTTTGCTACTCTTATTTGAATATTTCCAGACTCTGTGTCTTATCATTTAGCTGTAATTTCTCCAGGCTAAGGTTTTGTATTTTATTCAATTTAAATTCACTTTCACTGTCTGCTTTACCTTAGCCTTCTTTGGGGAGATGAATAGTGAGGTAAAGTTTTGGACCTCTGTTTAACAGACTGTTTGCTATCTACTTTCAGCAAAAATATATATTTTTTTTACCTTTTATTGACCATCATAACTTGGTACATATTTCATTACACTCTGACAATGACCTATGTAAACTTTTAAACATAGGGATCCAAATGGTTCCTTCCTCAACAGTTGTTGTTGTCAGGTGCCATCGAGTCGGAACCGACTCATAGCGACTCCATCCATGCACAGCAGAACGAAACAATGTCTGATCCTGGGCCAACCTCACTACCGCTGCCACACTTGAGTCCATCCATGATGCCACCTGGTCAATCCATATCGTTAGAGGTCTTCCTCTTTTTCTCTGGCCCTCCACCTTACCCAGGTGTATAAGTACAACTTACCTCAATAGTATAAGTACCTAAAGTCATCTGAGTGCCTAGCACTTAGATGTAAAGGCAAAGTATATTGTGGATGACTTTTTAAGCATTGGAGTCCTGGTGTTGCACTATGGGATAATATGCTGGACTGCAAGCTCAGTTTGAACTTCAAAGTCAGCCATGCAAGCTCGCCAGCTACTCCTCGGAAATCCTATACAGGGTCACTATGAGTCGGAACTGACTCGAAGACACTCAACAGCAACAACAACCACGTAAACGCTGGACTGCTAACTCACCGGCCTGCTCCACTGTAGAAAGATGCGACAGTCTGCTTTACAGATTTACAGCTTCAGAAGCCCTATGGGGCGGTTCTAGTCTGTCCTGGAGGGTTGCTATGAGTCGGGATCGACTAGACAACCAAGGGTTTAGTTTGGTATTTTAAATAATCAGACTGTCTGTTTGGTGTCATGTGGCATATGAAAATTAGAAAAATTTAATGGCTACATAAGTAATTTTCTTTCTCTTCTTTTCAACATTTAAAAATGTTTTTTATCTCATCTTCAAGTATATCAGAAGCTCTGTGTAAAAATGAAAAGGCTAAGCAATCATGACAATGCATCACACCTTTGTGAAGCTGCCAGTAGATTTATGGTTTCTTTCCTTGTGTTTTACAGAAACATCTCAGACCAAGTGAGATCCTGCAGCTGTTGCACATTGTAATTCTTGGGATCCTTTGGGTGGTTTAAGAAGGAAGAAGCTTTGAGTCTCAGCAGCCTATGTCCTTCTTTCCAACCATGGTTTTCTGCCTTTTAAACTACTATCGTGTGTGTACTGCCTGCCATAAAGATTTGAAATTCATCAAACAGACAAAGTGTATATTTAATACTCACATGAGGGAATACAGAATGCCTTTCAATACATCAAACTCCTAAACCTTTTACATCCTTCATTTTTAAGCTACATGGATTTTGATTTGTACAATTTAAAAAATATTCTGAAGCATAGTCAATCTAACAGTAAAAAGCACTGTTGCACAGTAAGAAATCAAGAAATACAATTCAGCAAACCTGGTATAGTTGGTCCCCAGGGAAGCTTTTTTCCAATTCGGTTTGTCATAGCCCAGATCCATCATGTCATGCTAGCCTAACTTACTACTACTGTCTTTCATCCCCCACCCCCCTTTTTTTTTTTTTTTGGCACACTCCAACTATTTTCTGTTAAACTAGTGCTGTCACAAGAAAACATATAAAAATGCTATTTTGCAAACACACTCTTTGGTTCTCTCTTGAACTCTCCAGAGCTAGGATTTCTCTCACTGTCTTATTTAGGGGTGAATGTTGACAGATCACTGAACCTTACGGTCGGTGGTGACAGGCTTGACGCTGTTTTATGCAAGGTGCAGAGAAAAAAAACCCACAAAATAATAATAATTAAAAAAAAAACAAAAAACAGTTTCTGTGCCTTACATCTAGAAGGTTCTTCATTAAACAACAAAGGCGTATGTTCAAAGATGATTAGCTTAAAGGCATTTCAGAGAATTTTGATTGTTGCAGCAGTTGGGTGTCTTGCTACTGGGTGAAATATGCATTCCCCTGAGAACAAAGGCAGCAGTAATCCTCTTCTGCTGAGATGGCACCTTTAATAATTCCATGTATTTATCAGTATTTGTGTCAAGATCTTAGATATTTTGCCCTTCAGGTGAAGCTAAAGAAGGATGAAGTGAATAGGGTCTTAAAGAATCCTCTAAGGTATCTGAAAAGAAATGAAAAAACAGTCCCAAGGTGTCTATGGAAGTAAGAAGAAAATATTCTTGTGGATAAAAATGTACACAGCACACACATACAAACACACACAAATGCTTCCAAAGTTTCTACAGGGAAGGATGAATAGACTTTGAGTTATTTATAAAGCCCAAGATAGAGATTGCTTGAAAAATTGTACAGACAATCTCAAATTGGTTTATCTGTCTGAATCAAATATAAAGTATCATATCTTTTTTTTAAAAAAAGTTAAAACTGAAAAGAAATGCACTTATTTTTTCAAATAAAATCAACAAGCTGTATGTGCTGTTGCCATGGATTTTGCCTTCACAACCATTCTGCATATTGTGTACGTGACTCCAAAGGAAAATTAGTTGGTCTGCAGTTAGGAGGTGTAGGATGTGCACAAGACTTAACTGTGTGTGCATACATACGAGTGACACAATCCTTGTGGCCTGTAGCCCAGAATGACACCTATCAACAGAGGAGGCCGATTTATGTACTGTTAAATCATGTGGCACTGTTTTCCTATGTGGGCCTATACTGGGCCTGGTTCTTTGTGTTTCCTATCAAATGCAAAGAACATTCATACTGTATGCAAACTTTCTAGAACTATCAAGGAATGCCCAGGGGCTTGAGTTAATCTTTCAAATAATGACTTTGAAATAGTCTTCCATTGTTTGAAAATTTAGAAAGTCATTCTGAAGGAAGAGGGCACTATAACTATCCTCCATTTGGCACAGAAGAGGCAGACTCCATGGAGTTAAGTCTGGGTTAACTGCCCCTGGAGATACCCATAAAGCAGAAGTCTCAGACAATTCATGTAACAGGACCAGAAGCCCATATGAGTCCATCCTAGTGTCCCCTTTGTATCTGAACTGAACTTCCGATGCCACATCTCTAATACCAATTATATTCAGGGTGAAAGATTGATGTCATAAAATGGAATTTCAAATCTATAGTTAAATCAAACAAAAGGCTAAATGGATTTTGAGAAGGGAGAAATAACTTATCATAACAAACTCTAAGTTCAGATGACTACCAAAAAGTCAACCCCCCTGGCTTTGAGTCGATATTGAGTCATAGCCACTCTGTAGGGCAGAATAGAATGACTCCACATGGTTTCCAAGGCTGTAAATCATTACAGAAGCAGACTCTCTCATCTTTCTCCCATGGAATGGCTGGTGTGTTCATTTAACAGCACAGTGCTTAACCCACTGTGCTATCAAGGCTTCCCCAGACACTTAGTTAAAGTCATATATATTCCAATGCATTTGTGAATACATTTTCCATTGAAATCAAGCACAGACTTTTTTCCTTCAGACTAATTTATATTGTTGCTTGTTGTTAAGTGGTGATGAGTCATTTCCGACTCACAGTAGTCCTGTACAGGGTTTCCAAGGAGTGGTTGGTGGGTTTTACCTGCTAACCCTGAGGTGAGCAGTCCAGTGTTTATCCTACAGTACAACATCAGGATATGAAGGAAGAAGTAGTGGATCTCTGAAACCTATGTCCTTCTTTCCAGCCAGGTTACTAGGTACAGTTTGTATCAACATTGGACAAAAATAGTGCATATAAACATATATGGCCAGGTAACTGAAATAATATGGAGCAGAATTTTAAAATTTTATAGAACAGGATATATGATAGAATGAATGCAAAACTAATGTTCTCCCATGTAAACTATCATATAACTTACAATAAAACATTTTAAAAATTATATAACAGAGTTACATATTTATCTAGTTTAGTGTTCCCTTCTCATAAAACCTAGTCAAGCCATTCTGCCACTACAATTTTGGACCATAGGAAATATACAATTATAATCTAGATTGGGTTCCACACAGTTGACTACATCTAGCTACCTGTCCATCTATATCTGTCTATCTATACACATATATGTGAGATTATGTCTTCCTGTCTATTTATTTTCATTTTACTAAAACACTGATTTTTGTCCAGTTATTGATGTTTCCATTTTTTCTGTAAATTAAGAGGACATAATACATTTCTATAGAAATGCAGTATATGTATATGTGTGTGTACTCACATGCACACACACACACACACACAAACAAGAATACGACTTTACATTCTATTTTTGTTATGCTAAAGCTAAGAAACCAATAAAAGGTCAAATTAAGAAAATTAATTTAAAAAAATTTTAGTGATCACATTTTGCATTGCCCTGACATATTTTTTGTGGGTAAAACGGGTGACGGAAAATAGAAATCTGAGCAGAAGTTGGCATAGCATATTAAGGTCTATCTGAAAGAACACCCAGACTTGGAAACAGGAGTTTCAGGCTGTAGTATTATCATTTTTCTTTTCTTTTTTTCTGATTTTTATTGTGACCATTTTTCTAGATGTATCATGGTAAAGATGGTCATTTACCTCAAGGGGACTCTTATGGTTATATTTGCAATAATATTACCTTTCACAAAAGACTACTGTGTAGGATAAATGTTGCATTATAAGTGAAAGCATTTAATATATTCACATATTCTTGGAAAATATTTTTAAAAATGAGAAAGAATAAATCACAACACTTGAGAAATTTTGTTCAAAAAAGTTATGGGACATTTAGAGTAGACATTTTTTTTTCCTTTCAAAATTTTGTGCATCATGAATTTTCATTTCAAATCTCAGGGAATTTTTGAGTCTACAAAAGTCAACATTTAAAAATATTGTGCGGAAAAAAATTTATTTTATCTACATTTAAAGGGTACATAATGGTTTGATGTTTCAGTTTTCACGTAAAACTAAAGTCTTGCCCAAACACTCTAAAGATAGAGTTTTATTAGGACTGGCAAGAATAATGCCGACATATATTCATGGACTGATTCCATCTGTATGGAATATGTAAATCTCACTCTAAATATAGTCTTTCATGGTTTTGAAGTACTAGTGCTTTGGAAATCTGAAGCACAATAAACTTATATTAACATAGGAAATTTATCTCCTCAATCAAAAAAATATGAGTACTCTTCTCAAAAATACTAGATGTTTTATAAATTAAAAAGTTAATTCAGACAGATCAGTCAACTCTAAAAAATCCAAATACCACCATACCATAGTATTCCATGTAATGTAGTTTCTTTTCTATTTTCAAGCATATAGATTTTTTGAACCAAACTAATTATCAACTTAATCCAAGTAAAGAAATGATTTGAAGATGAAAACAATTTTTAAATTATATACACATAAAATATGAATTTGGTAGCATCTATTCAATTACTTGGCTCATTTATAGTTAGCTTAGTTGATTTATTTATTCATTTATATTGATTGGGTATTTATGTAAACATGATCAAGTTTTTGCAAGCTTATATTTCTCGTTTCTTTATGATTTAAAAATACATTGCAAGGAAGCAAGTATGTTGCTGTTGTTAAGTGCTGTCAACTCAGTTCTGATCCATAGAGACCCTGTATAGGGTTTCCAAGGAGCCACTGGTGAGCTTGAACCACCGACCTTGCAGTTCAAATGGCTTTGCAGTCTGGTGCATTAACCCACACCAGGACTCCTGGAAGCAAGTTTAAGTTACTACAATTTGATGAACTTGACCTACACTTATGGATGTAATAGCTCACAATATCAACCAAGAGGGAAGAAGTCTTCATGTTAAGGATCAAGCCTATCCTTTCCCTATACAGGGTTGATAGGGACAGGCAACTTAGACATTGGCTACCTAAAATGGGGGGCGGGGCTATAAAGGTATGGAGTGATTGGCTTATAAGTTTTCAAGAGAGAGCTTAGTTTCAGAGTGTGGCGGGGAGGGGAGGGAGGTAGAATTCTCACTGAATAGTTTTCCTCTTGTCTAGATGGGCCTGGTAAATAGAGATGGTGATAGGATTCTTTTGAATCAATAGTGAGTGGTTGTTAACACGATTAATTGTGATTGTCACAATTATAGGTAGAAGTTCTGTAACATAAAGAGGAATAGTTAATTTTACATTCCAGGAACAGAGGACCCTAGGACCATCAGAAGAGAAGAGCATGAGTGGACAGTGGAACCCTAACCAGAGAAGCAGCAATACCAGAGAAGAAGGAAGAGATGATGGCATAGAGAAATATAGTAGCTGAGGATTCTAGATGCATGGAACAAAAAAGGCTACATGCTGGCGGCCAGGAGGCTGGCTTACAGAATGTGCCCTTTGGTTATTTTAATGGTTATATATTCCTGAGTGTTTTTAAGTACATAAATAAAAAGACAGAGTAAATAGAAACAAACACTCTTTAATGATGATGCATGCAGGGGATTGTAATCATTGCAATGAAACAAAACATGATAGCATGAATGCAAAACCAATGTTTTCCCATGTAAAATATCACTCAACTCACAATAAAAGCTTTAAAAAAAAAAAAAAGTTTTAATTTTTGAAAATATGGATATAGTACAAAATAAATGAAATTTCCATAGTTTCAAGTTTTTCTCAATTAGTATTGTGTCTACAAATAAACATCACAAGTGTAGAGATACTGAATCAGCTTTGGAACAATTTTTTGTAAGTAATCATTGGATGAATTTACATGTACTTCATTTCATCTGCACATATCTTTTTTGACGTCTTTAGGATATCTTGTCACAAGATTGTTTTATGTCATCAGAATGATGTATCTCTGAATTGGTCTCCGAAGATCCAATTTAAGAAGTCTGTACAAATTTTTCCCAGAAGTCTACTATAATACCTTTGTTATATAAAACTCAAATGTACATTAGCTCAAAAATTAAAGGACACAAGTAAGAATCAGAGACATATAGACTGTCCATTCACTGAAATCAATCACTCTTAGGTTATAAATTTGTTATTTTATATCTAGGAAATCTTGAAGGAAAGAAATAACCTGAGCATATTTTGGAAGGGTTAGGACCACTATTAGTAGTCCCTTGTTATTATTTTTTTTTCCCATATTGGTTTTGAATGACTAATCCCTAATTTCAAATTTACAGCTCCTTGTCAGTCACCTCACTGGTGGGATTCTTTTGCCTCCTTTTTCTAGAACACTACATTAAGTTGTCAAAGTTTTAGAATTCACTCTGTTGGATTGACATTGTTAGGTGTATTATCATTATTGTAACTGTTGTGGTTGTTAAGACATCAAATTGGTTCCTACTCAAATGGTTCTGTATAGGGTTTTCAAGAGTGGCTGTTGGGTTTGAGCTGTTGACCTTGTTGTCAGTCCAGTGCTCATCCTATACCACTGAGTACTTATATATCAGTTTCCTTATTTTTATTTTTCTAATTGTCTTTTAACTCAGTATCTGTATTGTTATTAAGTGTCGATGAGTTGGTTTCAACTCATAGTGACCCTGTATAAGGTTTCTGAGGACCAACTTCTAGATTATCCTATAGCATTACACCAGGACTCCCAGAGTCCATATGTTGTTGTTGTTGTTAAGTGCTGTCTAGTCAGTTCCAACCCATAGAACTCTGTATCGAGTTTCCAAAGAGCAGTTGGTAGGATTGAACTAATAACCTTTCAAATACCAGTCCAGTGCTCATCCCACAACATCAAACCAGGAATCCTCCTCTACCTCCCCACCCCTGTTGCATGTTGTTGTTAAGTAACATCAAGTCAGTTCCATCTAGTAGTGACTCTGTATAGGGTTTCTAAGGAACAGCTGGTGAGTTTGAACCACTGACCTCGTAATCCAAACCGACCTTGTGGCCCAGTGTTTTATCTTACAACACCACACCAGGACTCCCAGTGATCACAAATTGGCAGACTTCGGGATGTCTAGACCATATACTAACTTGCAGCTGCATCCACTGGGTTAAATTTTACTTAATACTTACCATTAAAGTATCCAATAGACTTCATTATAATATTGAGATTTGTTTTCTTTGGAAATTTAGCCAAAGTCTTCTTTTACTCTATCATGACCATTGAGTGGTGTTTAAGTACAAAGACAAAGGCTTCTAGTTCCTCAAGTGTTCCTGACCCACTGTAAGTATGTATGCTGAAACTTGCTCTACCATGTATTGCCATACTTGTGCCCTGCTCCCAGGTTCCCAGTATGGATGATTAAACACATGTTTCTATTCTTGAAAATAAAAAAGGAAATTGGGAGGAGGTGATTTGGGGTGAAATGGGAGATTCAAAATATTTCGTTTGAAGGGGTATGGAATACAGTTTGAGATAAATAACTGGTGCTTAGCTGAAAGGAAAGACTTGGTGATAGAGATTTGGGTATCATTCAAGTAAAGGCATAGCTGAAGCTATAAAAATGGATGAGTTCTCTGTATGAGAAATTTTGTAGCAAGAACAATGAAAAGCCAATAGATAAACATAGAAAAATATCAACAATTATAATGCAGGGAGAGAAAAATAATCTAGCTAGAAAGACAGAGTTTTGAGAACAAACAGTGATAAAACAATTTTATTCTTTGCTCTAATTGGTTGGTCTTTTTAAGTTTAATTGCAGGTGTGAATAAAATGTCTTATTGTCTTGACATAACAGCAGTAACAGCCCAGAAATCCAGATTTGCCAAAATCCTGATTTGTAATAGAGTCAACAACATTGCAAACCATAGGCAGAATTTTATTTTTTGTATATAACTATGTTGTTGCTATTGTTAAGTGCTGTTGAGTCGGTTCTGAGTCATAGCGACTCTGTATAGGTTTTCTCAGGAGCGGCTGGTGAGTTTGAAATGCCAACCTTACAGTTTAAACTGACCTTGTGGTCTAGTGCTTATCCTACAATTTCATAAAATATTCAAAGAATTGTTGTTGTTGTTCAGTGGCATCGAGTTGGTTCCAACTCACAGTGACCCTACATAGAATTTGAACCACTGACCTTGTGGTTAGCAGTGCAGTGCTTATCCTACAGTGCCACACCAGGATTCCATTACAAAAGGTGTGATAGTGCTGGTAGTGGTGGGGGCCGTGGAGTCCATTCCGACTCCGAGAAACCCTGCGTGGGGTTTCTGAGGGTTAGCTGGTGGGTTTGAACTGCTCACCTTGGGGATAGCCATGCTTATCCTCCAGCTTCAAACTAGAACTCTATTATAAGATCTATTATTGTTAAATGCCTTAGAGTCAGCCCCAACTAATAGCATCCCTGTATAGGATTTCTGAGGAGAGGCATACATTTTACCTTTTTTGAAATAACAATAACTTTTTAAAATACCTGAACTGAATTATGCAATTTCAATTTTTCAATTTGTGAATACAAATGGATCCCTCCTATTTTAAAATGTTCTCTTAGGTTTCTCATCTTAGCAATTGCAAACTAAGTAGTGTACTTTGAGGAAAGCAGTGAAAATAGAACAGTGTGAAATTATTGATCCTTTGCCTTGTGAAGTTTCACAAGTCCTTGCAAAAATTTACAAGTTTGCTGCAGGGTAAAATTTGATCATTTTAGACAGGGATTGAATATTTTGCCTTGAAAAATGTTAGCAAAATATTACCTGGGGTGGAAAATCACAAATTGTCAAATCAGTTGGGCACAGAAAGTCATCAACTTTATGAGGTGAGTGGCAATTTATACTCTATGCTTAGTTTCATGGAAAACAATGACACATTTAGAATCAATACTCCTAAATGATCTGCTCCCAACAAGCACTGATTGTTTTCACAGGTTTGTGCTGACGGATTGGTTACAATGCTGTGCCACTGAAGATCAGTCGGAGACAGCTTTTGCACTGAACCACCAGGTCATTTGAACCACAGGGTCTGTGGTGGTTCAAATTCACCAGCTGCTCCTTGGAAATACTAGACAGGGTCACTAGAGTTGAAACCAAATCAATGGCACTTAACAACAACAGCTAACTGAAAGGTCAGCTGTTCAAACCCACTAGCTGCTCCTCTGAAACCTATACAAGGTTGCTATAAGTTGGAACCGACTAGATGGCACTTAAGAACAGCGAAGGAGTGCTGGTGTGGCACTGTGGGATAATGTGCTGGACCACAAGGTCAGTTTCACTTCAAGGTTGGTGGTTCAAATTCAGCAGCTGCTCATGGGAAACCCTATAGAGGATCACTATGAGTTAGAAATGACTCAACAGCACTTAACAATACAACAACAAAAAGGAAAGGAAGAAGACGAAAGATCTGAACCTTTAAGTCGGGTGCCAGAACAGAAAGAGCACAGATTTTGTATGCAGACAGACATAATTACAAATTTCAGTTGTGCCATTTATTAGCTAAAAGGACCCTGGTGGTGCAGTGCTTAAGTGCTCATCTGAAAACTGGAAGGTCAGTGGTTAAAACCCACCAGATGCTCCTCAGGATAAAGATGTGGCAGGAGGCTTCTGTCAACATTCCAACTTTTCCTGGAAAACCCTATGGTTCCATTCTACTGTATCCTATAGGGTGACTATGAGTTGGAATTCAGATACAGGTTATTCAGTGACACTGGTTACAACTTTCACAACGTGTCAGCATTCTCATTGTTTCCATTCTGGTTGTTTCGTTTCATTTAACCTAACTTCCTTGTCCTTCCTTATCCTTTCATCTTTGTTCTAGGATAAATGGTACTGTTAGGTCCCATTTAGATGGTTGTTTAGAAGAACATAATAGTCATCAATGATACTATCTATTTTATAAGACCCTCTGTATTTCAGAGCTCTGGTAACGTAGTGGGTTACAAGTAAAGCTGCTAACCACAGGGTCAGCAGATAGAATCTACCAGTTTTCTGGTCCCTTAAGGATTTCCAGCCTCAGAAACCTTATACAGTGTTGTTATGATTTGGAACTGATTCCACGGCACACTACCACCACCACCAGAGTTTTCTCTAGTCTCTACCAGTCCAGCAAATCTGGCATTTTTTTTAGGAATATGAGTTTTGCTCTACAAATTTTCCCCATTCTATCCAGGACCACCTATTGTGTCCCTGGTAAGCTGTAATCTTTATAGAAGTAAATTGCCAGGTCTTTTTTTGTTCAAACTGCCAAACTTTCAGTGGGTTAGTAGACAAGCTCTTATACACTGAGCCACTGGAGCTCCATAGAAGTTACTTAACTGCTCCGACCGACTCTCCATTGTTTCATGTTTAAAACGGGAGATTATTATTTAGCTAAAGAGTACTGGTTCAAAGTGGTTAAATGACTGTACTCTAGCAGAAAGGTCCACAGTTTGAACCTTCTAGCAACTCCATGGGAGAAATATGTGGCAATTTGCTTCCTTAAAGATTAAACCAATTCTAACTAATAGCTACCCTGTATAGAGTTTCCAACGCTGTAAATCTTAGGAGGAGCAGAAGCCTCATCTTTTTCCAACTGAGGGAAGATGGATTTGAATTGCTGACCTATCAGTTAGTAGGCCAGTGCCTGCCCTACAGAACTACCAGTGCTCCTTTTCCATAAAGATTGTTGTTGTTATTAAGTGCTGTCAAGTCAATTCTGATTCATAGTGACCCTGTGTACGGTTTCCATGGAGCAACTGGTGGGTTTGAACCACGGAACTTGTGGTTAGCAGTCCAGTGTTTACCGTACAGCACCACATGAAGACTTCAACCTTTGAAACCCTATGGGGTAGTCCTATTCTTTTCTATAGGGTACACTGTGTTGGATAAGACCACAACAAATTTGTTTACTATTTACCTAACAATGACTCCTTTGAAGATTAGTGATGATACATGAGTGGCAGATTGTTGTTGTCGTTAGGTGCCATTGAGTTGGTACCAACCTTATGCACAATGGAACGAAACACTGCCCAGTCCTGGGTCAATCTCACAATCGTTGCCACCTTGAGCCCACTGACACTGCCACTTTGCCACTCCATCTCACTGGGGGTCTTCCTCTTTTTCTCTGACCCTCCGCCTTACTAAACATGATATACTTCTCCAGCAACTGGTCCCTCCTGACAATATGTCTGAAGTATGAGAGATGAAGTTTGGCCATTCTGGCCTCTAAGGAGCTTGAACCTCTGGAAGTTCTCTGTCAATGTATAATGCCATTGCCACTATGTCTCATCAATGACATCATTGCTATTAAAACAGTAGTTGTTGTTAGTTGCTGTAAAGTCAGTTACAACCCATGGTGACCCCACATAGGCAGAGTTGAACTGCTTCATAGAAATTTTAGGACTGCAGTTCACTAGTCCTGTCGTCTGAGGTGCCTCTGAGTGTGTTTGAACCCCAACATTTTGGTAGTAGTTGTGCACTTAATCATGTGTGCCACTCAGGGAATCCTATAGGAGTTAGTTATGGGCAGACAGACTGAAAGTCTGTAGACAGTTTTGTTGGGGGGATTCAAATGTAGGTATATAAAGAATAATATTTTTAATGCAATCATCAATTTATTTTTAAATGTAAGACAATTTTTGAGAGCTAATTGTAAGAAAGCTAAAATAAATGTATTTATATAGAGATATTTCCCAATTTATGGCATATTGAGTTCCTATGAACCTTACTAAAGACCACACCTTTTTTTTGCTGGGGTACATTATTGTTTATAATGTCTACTGCATACAATACTGCAGGAAATAATTTGCTGATGTTGTCATTCTCAGATGTAATGTTTCTTTCCAACTTTGCAAGACAGGGATAAGATTTATAAAGACATTGATAATAAAAGGCAATAATAATAAAACTATAAAAAATAGTATCTTATGTTGGTGCTATTTGCCAATGAGTCAGTTCCAACTCATTGAGCCAAGGCTATAAATGTTTACAGGAACCTCATCTTTTTCCCTCAGAATGGCTGGTGTATTTGAACTGCTCACCTTGTGGTTATCAACCTAACACATAACCCACTACACTACCAGTTGGTGCCTACTTACAAAGGGTAGTTGCTAAAACAGAACCTTGTCATAAGTTAGGGCTACCTGTGTTATTGTTGTTAAGTGCTGTCAAGTCAGTTCTGCAAGATTGGCTGTTCAAATTCACCAGCAGCTCTTCAGAAACCCTATGTAGGGTCGCTATGAGTAGTAACGGACTAAATGGCACTGAACAACAACAAACAATAGTGTGAAATACACTATGAATTAGCTATACCATTTATTTTTAAATTACAAATACACATACCATTTTCTACTAGTTTTCTTTCTTCTGGGGAAAAAAAAAATGAGTGTTCTTTTTGCACTTGTGATCTCTGTATCAAAAACAGAAGTGTGGGATACCATCCTATAAATTGTTCTGTATTCTTCATCTTTACTTTATTTGATTGATGGGGTAGGGTTAGTGATTAGGATATGTTTGAAATTCAAAATCATGATCCTCCTTTCTCAAGTTAAATCATCTTGGCAAATTTTCATCAAATCTTTAAAACTTAGCATTTTAAGGTTAGTCTTAATATCCTTGGTGGCCATGAAAGTTTCAAAAGAAAGCACTACAAACAGATAATGCTTTGGGGTTGAATCAAGTTGGTATCACTAAGGAAAACCATTCTAAGACCCTAGGGACATTTCTCCCTGTCTGCATGCAGAACCATCTCTGGGCATCCTCATTTCTGCCTTCTATAAAGGGTATAAAGTGATGAGGTGGGTTAAGTGTTGGGCTACTAATTGCAAGGTTTGGCAATTCAAACACAGTACGTGCTCCTGTGGAGAAAGACAAAGAAGTCTGCTCCTGTAAAGATTTAGTCTCAAAAACCTTATGGAGTAGTTTTACTCTATCCTATAGAGTCATGATCAGTTGAAATTGACTCAATGGAAGTAGGTTCAAGGACAGAGGAGTTTCTGATCTGAAGAGTTTGAGCTTGGCTTGGATCCACCATATGATGTCAACCAGTTTTAAAGGCACTCTTTATCCTTCATTTTTGTTTATCCATGTGATAAATTGATCTAGACACACACTAACACATTGATTTCCTTTTCCTCTCTATACTTAACTGTAATTTCCAAGAGCACGGGCCTTTCCCCCTACTGACAGCATGCTCCCCACACCCTCTCTGGTTTCTTCTCCTCATAAGCTGAACAATTTATGATTGCTGGCAGCCTCAGACAGTTTGGTAACAGTAGTCACTGAGTATAACCAGATACTCATCTAATTCCTTTTCTACTAGAACTACTGTGTTTGTTCCCTAGAGTTCTTTCCTTGTGCCATAATAATAAATTATGACTTGCTTGGGTCTAGAACAAATGGATAGATGGGGTGGTGGTGGGATAGTTGAGTGGAAGTCCTACCTCAAGGTTTATACAGTGAGAGTACACTACAATTAAACTCTCTTATATAACAGGCACTTTATTGAGCTCTTAATAGCACTCCCTCTCATTTTCTATTTTAGTATCTATAATCACCATGGCAAACAGAATATTATCAAATTAAATAGCCAAGTGTATTTGATGTTGTGATAGGCTCTGCTTGTCACTATTAAAAAGTGTGTGGTCTTATTTTCTATATTTTGACTATAGATCCAACTCTTAACATTAAGGAAACTCCAAAAAGAGAATAGACCATGAAAGCATATTTATGCCCAAATATTATTTAAACTTAAAATATTTATAATGATTAGAATAATAATGTTAACACTTATTTGTTGTTGTATGCTGTTGCATCAA
The DNA here is from genome assembly GCF_000296735.1 of Chrysochloris asiatica. Classification (NCBI taxonomy): domain Eukaryota; kingdom Metazoa; phylum Chordata; class Mammalia; order Afrosoricida; family Chrysochloridae; genus Chrysochloris; species Chrysochloris asiatica. The sequence continues at coordinate 20,050,724 of NW_006408530.1, forward strand.
TTCCTACTCATAGTGACCCTATGTGATACAGCAGAACTGCCCCATAGGGTTTCCAATGCTGCAAAATTTTAAGGAAACAGGCTGCCACATCATTTTTCTGTGGAGCGATTGGTAGATCCAGTTGCCAAACTTTAAGGGATTCTTAAATTTTATTTAGTACTTATGATATATTGTGGTTGTTGTTAAGTGCTGTTGAGTCGGTTCTGACCCACAGTGACCCTGTATAGGGTTTCCGAGGAACAGTGGTTCAAACTGACTTTTCAGTCTAGCGCATTAACCCACAGCACCGCACCATGACTCCATGATATACTAGTGCCCATGTATTATTTCTCATAATGGTTACCTAGAAAAACCCAATTACAAATCCAAATTTTAAAAGTGTACTGGGTTAAGGCAATTCTTTTTTAAAAATCAAATCCTAGAGGAGTAACTTTAAAATATATGAATATGGGTCCAAGTGTTAGCAATTTAATAGCAAAATAAAACCAGTTTCACATAGCACCATAACATACTTTAAAAATAGTATGTTTAGAAATTAATGTGTTTTGTGAACTATTCCTAAATCAATTATTTGTTATGCCTTTGCCTATTTTTATTGGGCAAATATGACACTGTACAGCCACAGAGTCTCTCCATCCATAAAGAGAATGAATACTCAGGTGCTAACTGAAAAAAATGTTGGCTTGAATCCACCAATAACCCTGCTGGAGACAAAAACTAGTGATCTGTTCCTGCAGAGATTCCTGGCAGTTCTATTCTGACTTACTGTGGATCAGAACCAAGTAGCTAACACCCAACAACAACAATAGAACTTTCTTAAAAATGTATACAGGATTCATGGTTAGAATTATAGGTTCAAAATGATCAAGACAACTTCAAAGGAGACTCACTTGTCTTTCTGAAATCTTATACATCAAAAGTTATCAATAGATATTTAATGATGTAATTATTCATGAATAACATGCCATGTCTTTCTTTACTTTTTAAATTTGTCTTTTAACATATTTTATTCACGTATAAAACTATAGGAAATAATAAAATGGATAGCCACGTATCCCTTCTCCAGATTTAGCAGTTAACATTCTGCCATATGGCTCTTCTCTCTCTTTAATAACCGGATTCTCTTATCTTTGCAGTGACACCAGAAATTCAACTGTGTGTGTGTGCATGTTGAATATGGAGTTTTTCCTAGGTATGGTTTCCAACCTTCTCCATTCACAGATGTAAGCTGTTATTGTTTAAAACTGATAACTCTAATTCAGATCAAATTCTAAGGCAGTGTTTTCCCTGTGAAGGAGGTATTTTAACTCAACCACTTTAGGAGAACCTATGGGTTGAATTTATTTCTAGGAAGAATGAGTGATTCAGGTTGTCAGAAGCTGATCTAACATGTTTTTGGAAAGCCTACTTTGAAACCCTAAGTAGTACCACTTCCCAGATCCTCAGGTGAATTCAGTAACTTATTTCTCAACTTACTGTAGGAAAATGAGGCAGCTCTCTGTGAATAAGAAGACTATAGAAGAATTGATGCTTTTGAGTTATGGTGTTGGAGGAGAATATTGAAAGTGCCATGGGCTGCCAAAAAAACCAACAGATCTGTGTCGGAAGAAATACAGCCAGAGTGTTCCTTGGAGGCCAGGATGGCCA
>NW_006408530.1:20053005-20099478 GCF_000296735.1 Chrysochloris asiatica
TAAGTGCTGTCAAGTTGGGTCCGACTCACAGTGACCCTGTATAAGGTTTCTGAGGAGTGGCTGGTGAGTTTGAACCACCAACCTTTTGGTTCACACTGATATTTCAGTCCAGTACTTATCCTATGGTCCCACACCAAGAAAAATGGATAAAAATTACATATCTAAAGAAAATCATAAGTAATAGTCCCTAAATAAGCAAACTTAGTGCATTAACAAAGATATCTAAATGTAAAACATTTAACAAGGTTTGTGAGAACACGAATAAAGATTGTGCTCTTGATTTGCTACTTTTTATGAAGGCCTGGTGTTATGCTGTAAAATAAGCACTGAACCAAAAGGTCTGTTTGAACTGTAAGGTTGGTGGTTCAAATTCACCAGCCACTCCTCAGAAATCTTATACATGGTTTCTCTGACTTTGAACCGACTCCATAGTACCTAACAACAGCAACAACATGTCCAAAATGATCTATTTGTTTCACTTCTGTTCCAAATGGGTGCAAACAGTTTCTTACAAAGCTAGATAACCTCTGAATAAGCTTTTGAATATTAAAAATAGTACCCCACTTAAACTAAGATGCCCTATATTTGAGAACTAGTTTTATATTGATGAGTGGAAGTGGTAAAACTTCTAGGAAAGGCAGATTAGTGAGAACAGTGGTCATTAGCAAATACCTCATGGGAAAAATCAGAATTGACTTAGCCTCAAAAACTGCCTCTGCTTACAGCCTTCCATGCAGTCATGGTTTCTTTCCTTCTTTTTTTGTATTATGTTTTTTTTTTTACAAATGTTGCCATGAGATTCTGGCCTAAATACTAATTTGCGAGGCAATGCTCTTAAATATTCAGCAAAACCCAGGCGTCACATGCAGTTCCCATCATCTGAGGCAATACTTAACAATCTTTTCTGTAAGTGCAACTACTTGAGAATGAGAAGGGTCTCACATGATGAATTAAAATCCACCAAATTGGCACTTCAGCTGAATGAATAAGAAGGAAAAAAAAAAAAAAAATCTAGAAGTATGGACTGTCCATAAAAGAGACACTGCTTCATTCTTCCCTAGAAATAATAACATCTTTTACATATGCCACTTCTCAAAGAGGAGCTTAAATACTTTATCTAATTAATCCTCCCAGCTTCCCAGAGAGGTAGACAGGGGGCAGGTATTATTATCTGAATTTAGCAGTTGTCGAAATTAAAGTGTCCTGATAAAGTGACTGAGGTGGGAGGCAGCATTTGCACTTAATTAAATGGACTTTAAATTCTCTGCTACTTGAGTAAAAACAGCATTTACAGTGTATGTTAAATCTACCTTCTTTTAATCCAGTCTACTTGTAGTCTGGCCAATAAATAAATAAATAAATGAAACAAAAAACATTCTTCAGCATTGGTTGATATAAAGAACAAAATATTCATGAACAGAATCACTTTCCAAACATGTTTGTGAAGTTAGCAGTAGCTTCTGGGTCAAGAAGTTAAAAACAACTTTCATTGAATTACAAACAGAATTCCCTATATTTTAAATGTCACTGTAGTGGTCAAGTTTGCATTATTTCAACAGTTGAAAGGGCATTGAACGTAGCAGGAAAGAAATCGTTCAATGGCAATGAAACTATGCTTTAGGGAATGGAATGAAATATATATTTAGACCAGGTAATAAGATACTCTGAGTAGGAAACATAGAGGACAATATTGCTGTTGGTTAAGTGCCATCGAGTTGGTTCCGACTCATAGCAACCTTCCATAGGGGTTCCAAGAAGCGACTGGTGAGCTGGAATCACCAACCTTGCAGTTCACACCAAGCTTGCAGTCCAGCACATTAATCCACTGTACCACACCAGGACTCCCTAAAGGGTAATTGTTTTTGCTGTCAAGTGTGGTTGAGTCTTTCTGACTCATTTTTGTTTTTAGTGCCGTTGAGTTGGTTCCGACCCATAGCGACCCTGTATAGGGTTTCTGAGGAGCCGCCCCTGTGCTTGAACCACCGAACTTGCAGTTCAAACGGTTTTGCAGTGTGGCGCATTAACCCACAGCGCCACACCAGGACTCCTTCCAATTCATAGTGACCCTGTATAAGGTTTCCAAGGTACAACTTGTGAGTCTGAACTGACGACGACAATGCTAAAAACAGAGTCTAAAAGAAGCGATCTGTTACCTATAAAAGTCATTTTCTCCTTTGCCATGCTGATAAATCCAAATTATGACTGCTTGTCAGTCACAGCAACTCTGTTCTCCTAGGATGTTATATAGTGTTGGGGTGATGTGTGATCAAGTCTGCCCAGTGAGACACTAGGAGTCCCCACTGCAGATAAAGAGGCTTTCTTTATCATCTACAAATACAAGAAAATGTTCCAGATTACTAGCTGCCCCTCCAAAACCCTATACAGAGTTACTATGAGTCGGAAGTAATTCGATGGCACCTAACAACAACAATGAACATGAGGTTTTCAAGAACCCACAGATGAATACACTATTTTCATGAATTTCCTCACAGGATATAAATACAATCTATGTTGTTGTTGTTATTGTTAAATGCCATTGAGTCAGTTCTGACTCATAGAGACCCTGAATAGAATTTCCGAGGAGCATCTGGTAGATTTGAACTGTCGATCTTGTGGTTAGTAGTCCAGTGCTTATCCAACAGCATCACTCCAGGACTCTATATTCTATGTTGTTGTTATTGTTCAGTGCCATTAAGTCATTTCGGACTCATAGCAACCCTATATAGGGTTTTGGAGGGCAGCTGGTAAATTTGAACCACTGACCTTGCAGTTCAAACTGATCTTGCAGTCCAGCGCATTATCCCACAGCACCACATCAGGACTCCTTATTCTATGTACTTCCCCTAAGTAAAATATAGAGGTCAAATTGTGTTGTAAAAAGTCCCTATAGAAAGTAGTAAGAAAGGGAATGGGAAAAGTAGGATACAGAGGCAAAATCTGATGAAGAAATCATGGTCCATTTTACCCTGGAGTGGTGCTAACTAGAAACAAATCCAAAATTATCTAGTGCTATGCATTTCCCCAAGTCCTGGTGTGGTGCTGTGAGTTAATGTGCCAGACTGCAAAGCCGTTTGAACTGCAAGGTTGGAGGTTCAAGCTCACCAGCTGCTCCTCAGAAACCCTATACGGGATCACTATGGGTCAGAACGGACTCGATGGCACTTAACAACAACAACATGCATTTCCTCATTGTACCATGCAAGTCAACATGACCAATTCCAAGGAGTAAATTGATTTCATGAGCAAAGCAAAACTTTGCCTGTCTTGCTGTTTGAAAGTTCTTAGAAAGGTGCCCAACTATGGCTTATAGCTTAAGATTGAAACGTTTACCAATCCAAATGCCCAGGCCAATCGTATCCACTACGCTACCAGAGCTCCTTATCAACATGGTCAGATTAAACTAATTCTAAGGTATGTGCAGCACTACGTATACACTCCTAGGTGCTGGTTTGAATACCTGAATCCATCCATCTCATATTCATTTTCAAAAGTAAACAAGCCATGTATGTCAGTTACACTAAACAAATAAACAACAAATTATGCGATAAAACTGTTCTTCTTTTCTTCCACTGAAGAGTTCAAAACAAATGAAAATAAATGAATTTATCTCTTGTTATTTGAAAAACAAGAGCTATAAAAAAAGAAAGAAAGCAGGCTTACTAGTAAGATACAGACTGGTGGAACCCAAGACTGTGGGCCTTGGTTATCCTTCAGATCTGGAACCGAACTTATCCCTGTTGTTCAATTTTCAACTAAGCTATAGATAGGTACATAGGCAGGGCAACAATGCTAGAGAGGTATGCATGCTATAGAACGGTCAACAATTTGAGCTCAAAGGAACATCATTGACTCAAGGACACAAGTAAGAAAGGTTGTAAAAGACGGAGGAATGGAAACAAGAAATACAGGCAGGAAGTGGGAAAACTGATGTTACACTGAAGGAACTGCAATCACTGAAATGAAAGGAAGTGTATGATTTATTGAATGTAAACTTGATGATCTGCTCTGTAAAAATTCATGCACTTCACATTAAAAATAGTATAAAAAAACAAAAAAGAAAGAAAGAAACCCTTAGGTTCTCTGGATCTAGTAGAGGAGAGAGAGAAAGAAAGAAAGTATAAGACAGCATTTCAATAAAGTTCAGGACAAAAAGCAAAATCAAATGCAAAAATTAACAAGCAACAGTACAGAAAACACTAAGACATATGAAGCATCCAATAATGGGATTCTTAAACTACTCTACAAGTTGTTTCTAGTTTCCATCATGTACCTAATTCTATCATGTACCTGCTGTGGCACTATAGGATAAGCACTGGACTGAGAACCACAAGATTAGAAGTTCAAACCCAACAGGTGCCTCTTGGAAACCCTATCCAGGGTCTCCATGATTCAGAATTGACTCAACCAATGGCACTTAACAACAACATCTAATTATTAGCCGATATTTTAGCGAGATATACAATTACACCAAGCAAAAAGAAAAAATGAGCACAGTTTTGGGTATTGCTGTGCAATACATTGTATCAGTCACTGGTGGTGGTGGTGGTGGTGGTGTGCTGTGGAGTCAGTTCCAACTCATAGCGACCTTGTATAGGGTTTCCAAGGCTGTAAATATTTACAGAAAGTCTCATCTTTCTCCAGCAGAATGGCTGGTAGTTCCCAATCACTGATCTTGAGGTCAGCAGGACCAGTAACCACTATGCTACCAGAACTCCCTAGGTCAGGCACTAGAGAATATTAAAAACTATATGCATATGAGTGTGACTCTGCTTTCCAAAGGCACAAAATAGAAATTGGTTAATGCTGCATTTAGAAACAAACAATAAGACCCAAACTCAGTGTCGTTGAGTTGATTCCAACTCATTGCAATTCTATAGGACAAAATAGAACTGCTTCATAAGGTCTCCAAAACAGTACATCTTTATGGGAGCAGACAGTCATAGTGCTTCCATGAAGATGCTGGTGGGTTTGAACCACTGAACTTGCAGTTAGCAGCCCAACACAAAACTCATTATGCTATCAGGGCTTCTTTGATAGACATTATGATAATGTGACTAGATTGCTAAATAGTAAGCAAAAAGTGCATAATGAGCAATGAGTAATAATAGTATTGCAAAAAGTTAGGAAAGTAGTCACCAGAGGCAGAACTGAAATAGAGACAACGTGAACACTAGAGACAGCCTACCTGTGAGTTTACATCTCAACTTTGTTACACTAGCTGCACCACATTGGATCAGTTAACTGACTTCTCTCTGAATTCCTTTTCTCATTTGTAACTAGAAAAGAGATCAAACCATATGATCAGTGGGTTGGCTGTATGAGTATAAAAGATGCATGTGATGAGCCATGCAGAGAGCCAAAGCTATAAAAAGTCATTAACATGGTGTCTTTAGTGATTCTAGTAGCTTAAATTTACTTGCTATGATTTTTCTATTCTAAGTGATTGGGTGGGACTATGCAAATAATGCATACAGGACTCTAAGGCTACAATTTGTTAGTTTTGCCATCCAGCTAGATATAAAAGGAGCCATCTCAGAAGCAGAAATAGACAATCCAGGACCATCAAGAAAGGCAAAGATTTGCATGAGATCCCTTTCAAGTGTTAAAGAGGATAGATGTTAATATGAGCACTGGTATTTTCAATTGCCTCATATGCATGCTGAAGTTGGACAGTGAATAAGGAAGACTATAGAAGTCCTGTTGTGGCGCTATGGGATAAAGCACTGGATGGCAAGGTCAATTTGAACCATAAAGTCACCAGTTCAAACTCACCAGCCACTCTTTGGAAACCCTATACAGGGTTGCTATGAGTCAGAACCAACTCAATGGCACTTAACAGCAAAAACAACAACATCAAAAAGTTGATGAATTTGAGTTATGATATAGGAAATGACTACTCAAAGTAGTATGGACTGCCAAAGAACAATCTGGTCTGTGCTGGAAGAAGTAGAGCCAGAATGCTCCTTGAAGAACAGGATGACAAGACTTTGTGTCCCATACTTCAGACATGTTTATCAGGAGGGTCAGTCATTCAAGAAGACCATCATACTTGGTAAAGTGGAGGGTCAGTGAATAAGAGGAAGACCCCCCACAATATGGCCTGACATAGTGCCAGCAACACTAGGCTCAAGACACAGAAACAATTGTGAGGACAGAATGGGACTGGGCAGTGTTTCATCCTGTTATGCATAGGATTGCTATGAGTCAGAACTGACTTGACAGCATCTAGCAACAACACTGAAGAATCTGGAATAGCAATAGCGCAGGACACCAGAATAAAAATTGGGGAGTAGGAACATAACTGAGTCTGAGAAGGCTTTCTCTTAGCAATAATATTGAAAGTAAGCTTTAAAAAAGAAAGGGTTAGCCAAGTAAAATGTGAGAACAGGATAGATACAGAGGTGAGGGAAGACAAGGAAGACAGTCGGAACTCTAGAAAGACGGAAACAAATACTAAAATTTTATTCTTTAGAAAAAAAAAAAAGGCTATAATAAGATTGGTAATAGCAAGGTGAATATATGATATTCAAAAGTATAACCTAAACCAAAAATCAAACCCATTGCCATCTAGTTGAGCCCTACTCATAATAATCCTATGTAGGGTTTTTGAGACTAAATTTTTACAGGAGCAGAGAGCCTCATTTATCTCCCCTGGAGCAGATGGTGGATTTAAACTCCAGTTCTATCTTACTGCACTGTATTAAGTGTTTTAATGCTGGGGTGATTTTGCTTAAGTTATCTCATTTAATTTTCACATCAACCTATAAAATGTCATATACACTACAGAAATCTGGAGGTTGGAAAAGTCTATTTTAGCTATGATAAGGAGGGAGAAAATTCTTGAAGAATTGTATTGCAAAGCATGGTGGAACTTGGATAGGAAGACAGTGTGATGGCATCCCAGGAAGGGACAAATAAACAAATAACAATGGTTTACAGAGCTTATCATTATTTCTAAAGGATTCATGTATTATCACCAAACTAACATGGGCACTCCCTGGATGCTACTAAGGTTGTAATTTGATCCCATCCAGTGGTGCAAAGGAAAAAAGGACTGAGTTCTGCTTCTGTAAAGATTGTTGTTGTTGTTGTTAAGTCACTTCAAGTTGTTCCCGACTCTTAGCAACCCTGTATAGGGTTTCTGAGGATCAGCTAGTGAGTTCAAACCACAGACCTTGTAGTTCAAACCAACATTGTGGTCTAGCGCTTATCCTACAGAGCCACACCAGGACTTGCTGTAAAGATTACAGCCTATAAAACCATATAGAGCAAGTTTCCATGAAAAAAACATGATTCTCTTCCAACTCATGGGTTTGGTGTTTTGGTTTACTCTGAGTACTAATTAGTTAGAGGACTACCAGATCCCACAGAAGTACATCATTACATAAAAGTAGATATGCAAGGTTCTTTACATTAATGAAGCCAAGAATTGATTTTGTCATCTCTCTGGGGATGATAAATTGAATACCAAGAAGCTTGCCTTAGGGAAAAAATGGCCAGAGGGTCTTCATAAGCAAGTAAGTAAATAAATAAATGGGCTGTTTTCACATATTCAGAATTAATCAAGGAATAAATGAATTAAAATCATTAAATAATGATTCAGTTAATGGGATTCTAAACTGTTCTTTTCAAATTGTCTGTGTCTTACTATCACCATTATCAGCAATATGCAATGTAGACATCAACATAGCATGCATTGTTATCCCATTTCCTTGCAACTGTGATGATTTGGGGTCTCTGGGTTCTCCTCCCTCTTTCTAACAGTTGAAGTCAGTAACTACTTTCAGCCCTAAATTTGATAGTAGCTTCTCAGAGAACTTTGATCTTTCCCCCACTCCCTAGAGATTCTGCCCTTTAGTATGTGGGTGGTTTCTGCTTTTGTTTGTGGGTGGTTATTTCATTATGCAAAAGGGTTCCCTTTGTGTTTTCTTCTTGATTCAGGAATTTTACCAAGAGTGGTGGCCTGCCTCATTGTGACATTTTTTTAGTTATACATTGTTAGTTTCCAAAGCCTGTTGGGCAAGGTGTCCTGGGGAAATGAAAAATTATTATTGTCATTATGAAATTCTGAAATTAAGACCACCTTGCAAAACAACTGAATTATAAACGTGGTGTGTCGTCTTGTTACCCAATCAATTGGCCAGTAACATGAGACAGTTATTAGGCTGTGCTGTGTGAGCAAAACTTCCTCCTCCTAATGTGATGGAATTAATTCATACAACCTGATAACAAGGCTATTACAATGCGAACAATGGTTTAAAAGTGGCTTGCATGAAACAGCCAGGCACCATTGAACATTGCAGATCAAAGGTCTATTGAACAGAAAGAACAAATAGAATCAATTTCTTGAACTGTTTCTGCATTTCCAAACTTGCAACATTATACCACAGAATGTGACTTAATGAAGTACAGATGAGAAGACCCAGAAAAAAGCTACTTCTAATGCAACAATGAAAATTAATGTAGTTCTTTGGATATATATTTTTTTTCCTCTATGGAAACAAACCAGTTATTAAAGACAGCTTTGTACTTCTAAAATTCTAGACTTTGAAGCTATTCAGGACTTCAATAACTAGCCTGGCCACAGATATCAAGGAGTAGAGAGATAAATTTCATGTAAGTTACAAAGTTGTTTGTTATGTCATCTATCTATTTTTATATAGTAGAGTACTTAATAAGGTAAAGAGTTCACCTAACTGATAACAGGTAACAGAAGAGCATCTGAAATTAGTGGTTAAATAATGATCACAATAAAATTGATGGTGACTGATGGTAAAGCTTTTCCTTCCTAAAACATGCATTTATAGTAAAGTTTGTTTCTCAGTAACAATGCAATGGATGAGTTGTAATTCTAGTAAAGATTATGGAAAATTCATTAAAGAATATTGTGTACTTTGACCAGATTTTATTTTAGGTGCTTTTGGGTTATCTGGGAATAGTGTTAGCAATAATTAGAGAGAAAATTATCAAGTGGATGAAACTTTCCTGAAATAAAATACAGTAATGACATGTTAGGAAATGAAAAATTAAAAAATAACTCATATTAAATGAGATTTATAAAATTTTCTTATAATCTACAAACAAAATAGTAATCCATATTTTGAAAAGTATGATCTATTAAAAACCTCATACTATATGGATATGCATAATGATATTTTTTTTTGCAATTCATCTCATCTAATTAGTAACTGACTTTGTTTAAACCCTAGTATTAAAAATTAGAGTAATAGCAAACACTTTATACTATAAAATAAAGCAGCTATTAGTAATCATGACCAAAAATCATTCTAAAACAATGTTTCAAGAGAAGTAGGCAGACATGCTACACAGATCCTCGACAACACAGATATGACAGATCAAATGAAGCAGATACAGATGAAAATCATGGAACCCTAATTCTCACAGTAAAGGATAGAGAAGTGGATAGAATACTGATTAGTAGAAGAAGTTGAAGAGGGACTGGGAGAAAAGAGACAGATATATGAACTGTTAGCTGTCCTTACTTGGTGCAGCCATCTTTTGCAAGTTACATTGAATCTAAGCGGTGGCCTAATGGTTTTAATGCACACCAATGACTAGCAACAAGAATGAGAAAGGTGTGTTTCTCTTTTGCTACCCATACTCCATGGTGACCACAGGTATAGCCAGCCCTCACCCTTATCCACACTCTGCTCTGCCAGAGGGCAGTCTCACCATTGTGAGACATGGCATTGTGAGTCTGGAGCTGGGTGTACTCTGCTTTTTCAGACTTCCAGCACACAGAGAACCTTCCCTGGTAGGCTCTAGATGTGCAAGAACTCTCATAACCAGCCACTCTGCCCCCAACTGCCCTCTGGGCCTGAAAGAGTTCATTCTGAGAACAGAAACCTTTACCTCAGCCTTTCATTTAGCTTAGGTAAAGGGGAAAGCAATATAAAAGAGGTAGGCTAGTAGAAGAATGATGAAGTCGGGAGAACACACTGGGAGGAATGCAAGAGTTAAAGGAAACAGATGCAAATACTGTTACATGCACAACCTATTAGTAACAGTTATCTATTTGGTAAGACAGAGGGTCAGAGAAAAAGAAAAGACCTCCAGCGAGATGGATTGGCAAAATGGCAGCATTAACGGGATCAAGTGTGGCAACAAATGTGAGGTTGGCCCAGGACTGGGCAGTGTTTCGTTCTGTTGTGTATAGGATTGCTATGAGTCAGAACTGACTCGACGGCACCTAACAACAACATGGGTTGATATGTGGATAGATACAAAAGTTGAATGGGTTGGGGAGAAAATGTGGGAGTAAAATCACAAATATATAATGATTTGACAGAGGATATTTGTCCATGGGTTATTTACTTTTGTTGCAAACATATCCATGAATGTGTGGATCATCGTTGTTAAATGCTGTTGAGTCAATTCTGACCCATAGTGACAACATATAGGGTTTCCAAAGAGCAGCTGGTGAGCTTGAACCACTGCCCTTGCAGTTCAAACAACTTTGAAGTCTGGCACGTTAGCCCACAGTGCCATACCAGGACTCAGGAAGCAAAATTATGAAAATTTCTTAGACATTACCAAACTGCTAGAGGGCATGAGTTGCTCAGCCTGAGGGATTAGGACCATACACTTAGGGGACACCATGGTAAACTGGCATAACACAGTCCACAAAGACAAAGTTCTACATCCTATTATGGAGAGTAGTGACTGGAATCTTAAAAGCTCATGAGGATACATCTAAGTTGCAACTGTTGGTTGCTCTTTGTCTGAAGGAAAGCAGAGTGATGAAAATTGAAGACAGTTGGAAACAATTAGTCCAAATGATTAACGGACCACGGGAACATCAGCCTCTACCACCCTGAGAGTAATAGACTTAAATGGTGCCTTGTTGTTGTTGTTGTTGTTATGTGCCATCGAGTCGGTTCCGACCCATAGCGACCCTGTATAGGGTTTCCGAGGGTGTAAATCTTTACGGGAGTAGAAAGCCTCATCTTTCTCCCGCGGAGCAGCTGGTAGTTTCGAACCGCTGACCTTAAGGTTCGCAGCCCGATTCGTAACCACTACGCTACCAGACGGCGCCTAGCTATGAAGAAATAGGTGGTGCGTGGCTACCACAATCAGCTGCTCTGAGACAGATCACATTAGAAAGTTCTGGATAGAGTGTGAGAAAATCTGGAACAAAACTCAAAACCATAAAAAACGACCAAGCTTCTTGGTCAAATAAAAACTGATGGAACACCCTGGTCACCCTTCAAGTCTGGAACAAAACTCACTTTCTTGGTTCAATTTTCAGACCAGCAATAGATAGGTATATAGTACCAATAAAGGTACACACACCATAGAATGGCCAACCGTTCGAGATTAACAAGGTAGCACTGAACTAAAGATACAATTCAGAAGGGTGGGAAAGAAGGAAGAAAAGAAACCGGAAACACAGGGAAGAAATGGAAAAAGTGATGTTTCATTGAATGTAAAACTGATAACCTTCACTCAATTCACAATAAAATGTTTTTTAAAAGTCTCAAGAAAAAAGATATAAGCAGGGAGGTAAAGTAGATTATTTGCAAAAGTAAAAATCAACTTGTCCTCATATTACACTTACTGCCTGAAGACAATAGAGCAAATTAAAAGGTTTTCATGAAAGAAAAACAGGCCAGGAGATTTGCTCTTCCAGTAATTATAACAAATTATATGGTTAAAATTATGAAATCAGTATTATTGGGTGCAATGCCAAGAAAACTGAACTGGTAATTCTGAAATAGACTTATTTTTAAAAGGAAGATAATATAAAACAAAAAAGAACCATGGCAAGCCACAGAGAAGTGATGTTTATTCACCAAGTGGATTGAATGACTATTGGTATCACTTCACATACACCCACAAATAAAGCAGAAGTTAAATATTTCCAGTGGATTACATAACTACATTTTTTTTTAAAGAAATTCTTTCAAAAATAAGAAATACAGTTTTTTTTTTTTTTGGGGGGGGGTTGGCTTTTTTTTAAAAGTCTCTGATGGGTGAGGAATTTATGGTAAAGCATGTTGTTGTTGTTAAGTGCCACCTAGCCAGTTCTGACTCATACTGATGCTGTATGGGGCTTCTTAGGAGCAACTGTTGAGTTTGAATTGCTGGCCTTACAATTCAAACCAACTTTGTGGTCCAGTGCTTATCCTACAGTACCACACCAAGACTCCTGGTGGTGGTGGTGGTTATGTGCCATGAAGTCAGTTTCAATTCATAGTGACCCTGGATAAGGTTTCCGAGGTTGTAAATCGTTACGGGAGCAGAAAGCCTCATCTTTCTCCCATGGAGCAGCTGGTAGTTTAGAACTGCTGATTTGAGATTAGCAGCCCAACTCACAACCACTACACTGCCAGACTCCTAAGTGATGATAAATCATATAAAATAGAACAGAATGTCTACACAGTTTTGAAATGTATTTATGCCAAAGTATAAATCAAAGAAAAATTTAAGAAAGACATTGTGACGGGTAAAGACTATATAACATCCAAAGATAAATATTTTATTAGAGAAGCATTATAATTTATTAACAAATTATTTGCACCTTGTTTTGAAAATATTTGTGAAAGATACATGTATACATGCTCATGACACATATCAACATGACAGGAGATCTGCAGGATTGCTAACATGCACCTCAGATATACTGCCAGCCACTATCCGCTTCACTGAGAACAATTTCATTTCAAGTTATGTTCCTCTTGATTTTCTCAGTGTGATCAATGGAACAGTAACACTGATAAATATTGTTAAAATAGCTTGATGTTTTAAAAATCTTTTAGCCACAGTTATAATTTATAAGAAGTGAGTTACAATCCTTTTTCAGTTGGAAGATGCACACTCATTACCAAGTCAGAGTTTTTAAATTCAGGCTTATATTGTTATCTTCATGGAAAATGCTCAAAATCTAGTTGAGTGAATGAGAATCCATTTTTCACCTTATTAATAAAAAATGAACTCATTGAGCAGGTATCATTTCAAATCTCAAAAGCCTCAATCATCAGCTACCAAGAAACACTTTAAAAACATGGAATGAAATCATTGTGATATAGTGAAATTTAAAAATTGAATAAAGCTAGTCAATTGTGAGGATCAAGACTTTTGAGACACTTAACATGTGATGAACATTGCACATTTAATGGCAAAAATTCGACCTTATGTTTCAAATACCATCTAAACCCTGGCTGTTGTTAAGTGCATTGAGTCTGTATAGGGTTTCTGAGGAGCAGCCAGTGGGTTTGAAATATTGACCTTGCGGTTTGTAGGCCGGTGTTAATCCTACAGCACCACACCAGGAGTCCATCTAAACCTCGACGATTCCTAAATCTGTATTATTACCTCTGACCCCTCTCTGGTTATGTATTCTCTTTTTAAGGGTTTATTAGTGAGAAATTCGAAAAGCATGTGAACAAAATGAATCCATATTTAGAAATATTGGTCTAGGAATATTTGGCATAAGAAGCATTTAAGTATTTGCTCTTCTTTAAAGACTACCAAGCACTTGACCTGTAAATGAGAACTGAAAAAAATAAACCAGTTGTCACTAGTCAATTCCAATTCATGGAAACCCCATGCATTTGTGAGTAGGACTGTGCTCCATAAGGTAATCAGTATCTGTGATCTTCCAGGAATACACTGGTTGGCTTTTTTTATGAGACTGTTGTGGGTGAATTCGAAACAACTTTTCGTTTAGTAGTCAAAGGTTTTTTTTGTTTTGTTTTGTTTTTCCCTTGAGAGTTCAAGATTTCCTAATGTTTTATGGTTTCTTGAAATCCTAATATATTTGCCTCAGAAGGACAGCACACAGTACACCTTTGCCTTGCACTAGATCATTTCCTTTCAAACGCTGTCATTAGAGTTTATCCTCATTTAATTGTATAAATGACAATTACTTCTATTTTAAAATGTCTTAACACTAATATGTGTTCTCTTCATATCATTTCAAAGTAACACATCCATATTTTAAGTTAACCTATCTGGTTGTCAAATGTATATCATTCACAGATTTAATACCACTTTATTTATTGAAAATATTAATATCAAATGTTCCATTCTTTTTCTATGTTAGAGGCCATTTAATTAATTAGATTTTCCAACTTTAGCATGAATAATTTAAAAAATCAGTACAAAGGATTTTTGCCTGATTTTGAATTACAGTCTTTTAAAAGTGGGGTTTGGGGAGTAGGGAGCCAGGTTTACATACGGTCCAACAAATTTTTACTTTCTCTAAGCTGATTCACAACCATATGCAAAATTATTTGCCATTCTTTCTAGCAGTTTCTCATTTGCTTTTTTACATTCTTGGGAATTCCAATCAGTTTAATTGTTTGACAGAATTTTCTTGCCTTTCCTCATAAGGCATAAATTTTTCAAGTGCCAGCAACATATAGTAGAATATTTCCCAGGAGTGGCAGCTAATTGCAACTTGGTTTACTGGGACTGTTGTTTGAGAGCCTTTTTGTTTGTTTGTTTTAAACCAATATGCTGTACATTAGAAAAATAGAACTTAAAACCAATGTCTTCAAAGAAAAAAAAAAAAAAAAAAACTTACCACACTCTATAAAATTACTTTGCCGTGATAGACTAGAATTGCAATCATTTTTCACTGACATTAGTTGGTACTTTTACTCAAATTAAAGTAGTTTTTACTTGTTGAAACAAATCTAGAGCATTAAAAATGAAGTTTATGCTTCATTCTGAAGATATGGATGGCTTTTTTCCTAAGCAAAAAGTGCTCATTCGCTATTGAGCAATTTACATTAACAACCCTCATTTCTTTTTCATCCTATCAAATATTATCTCTTCAGTGTACACCCTGAAAGCGTATAATTCATAAAACATGATAGAAAAAAAATCATAATTTCCTATGCCAAAAATTTATATTCCAGAAAACAATTGTTATTTCAGCAATAAAGGCTCCCTATAGTATGTAATTGCAGAGTATTTTCTCTTAGAGTCCAACAAAATCAGGAATAGTATGCATGCATTTTGTATCTTTAAATGTGGTGTGTGTTTATACACAATGTATACATATGTATATGTGTGTGTAGATATCTCTATCTATCTATCTATCTATCTATCTATCTATCTATCTACCTATCTATCTACCTATCTGTCTATCTATCTTGTTGTTGTTAAGTGCCATTGAGTCAGTTCTGACCCATAGCAACCCTGTATAGGGTTTCCAAGGGGCAGCTGGTGAGCTTGAACAGCCAGCCTTGCGACTCAAGCTTAATTTCCAGTCCAGTGCGTTAACCAACAGCACCGCACCAGGACTCCATATATACATGTATTTTGTTGTTGTTGTTGTTGCTGTTGGTAAGTGACTTTGAGTTGGTTCTGACTCATAGGGACCCATGCATACATACCATGGATAGAGCACAAACACATTAAGTCTTTTACCAATTTGATTGCCAAATACAAATATCTTTCAACCTTCAGAAAGTATTTGTTTCACATTGACTCCTTTGACCTCTAGTTTCTATAATTCAAGCATCTGACTTAGATGTAAATAGGTATTGCTGCAAATTTATAATATTATGAACATTTAGATAGATATGATTGCTATGCAAGATGTTGTTGTTGAGAAGGGCAGTCAAGTTGTTCCAACTCGTAACAACCTTGCAGAGGATTTCCAAGGAGCAGCTGGTGAGTTTGAACTGCCAACCTGTGGATAGCAATCTAGTACTTATCCTACAGCATCATTCCAGAACAGATATTATTTAATAGCTTGAACTCTACTTTCACATCCAACAACAGTGTTTATCAAAGGAGCTGAATGATACATTTAGATAACTCATTACAGTACTACCAGTTACAAGTATGCAATAAATTAAAAGTGCTTTTATCTCTAGGATGGCTTAATAAACTTTTATTTCACTTAAACAACAATAGCAGCAACCCAACACAACCACCATTTGTTTAGATTGATTATGCTGTGCCACATTATTTGGATATTTAATTATGTTGGGACTGTGGTAGGTTGGGTATTGTTATACAGGTGTCTTTTCATGCAGTCACCCAACATATTGGAGGACTATAGGACTGTGCTCTGTTGGCTTTGTAACTTCCTTAGTAAAATGACATGAAGACAGACATGACCTAAGTCACACTGGGGAGCAGCTTTAAAAGCCAGTCTAGTTTGCCGTATATGTTCCAGATGAAGACCATTCTATAAACCTTGGTCCAGTGTGAAGACAGCATGGAAATAAACAGATAAAACTTAACTTGGTTTATATAGATAAAGGGGCCATAGTTCGAGCCATGACAAATCAAAACCCTGATAGTATTTGGTCCTTTGTATTTATTGTTATTTGCTTGTCGTTGAATTATCATCTCTTTCATTTATTTAGAAATGTAATCATGAGTGGATATTGAACAATGTCTTTTTAAAAAGTGTTTTGTTATTATGAGTTTGTCCATATGATAGAAACACTAAAAAATTTAATAGTCCCTTTAACATCTCTGTACTTTTGAGTCATAGTAAAGCATAATTTTGAATCATAATTATAAGATAGTAAGTCAAAAATCAAAAGTCTGCTGCAAAAGATGTCTTTAAAATGTTAAAGAGTAAAGATGTTAGCTTGAGGACTAAGGTACGCCTGACCCAAGTCAGTGTATTTTTAATCACCTCCTATGTATGTGAAAATTGGACAGTGAATAAGGAAGACTGTAGAGGGACCACTGCATTTAAATTATGGTGTTGGAGAAGAAGAATAAAAGCATCATGGACTACCAGAAGAATAAACAAGTCTGTATTGAAGGAAGTACATCCAAAATGCTACTTAGAAGATAGCATGGCGAGACTTTGTCTCTCATACTTTGGACATGTTATCAGGAGGGACCAGTACCTGGAGAAAGATATGCTTGGTAAAATTGAGAGTCAGATATAAAGAGATAGGCTGGCAGTGTTTCATTCTGTTGTGTCTATGACTGCTATGAATCGGGACCAATTTGACAGTACCTACCAATCACAACCTTCCCCCTAAGACTTCTGCACTTTGATTTACACAACTTCAGAATGTCATTTCTAGCATCCTCAGGGAACTCAGATGGTTTAAACATTTATTGAGGGAATAAAAGGATATGTGAAGGGGCAAGATCAGGGTTGCCAGGACGATGGGGGTAAAGTTTCCCAATAAAATTATCTTTGGACAGCCCTTGCTACCCTTGAAGAATGAACAGTGAATTGTCTTTATAGAAAAAATTTGTTTGGTGTAACTTTCCTGGTCTTTTTCTCACCATTGCACTTTTCAATTTTCTTAAAATTTCTATCCAATAAATACTTGTTGTTATCCCATGCCCTTTGAGAATATATATCAAGATTACCCTTTTGGGGATACCCCAAAACAGTCACCATATACTTCTGTGCTGACCTCTTTGGAATTTAACTGAACCAGCAGATCTCCTTCAGAGTCACTATCCTGACGAAACTTCCTTTTTTTAAGAATCACTAATAAGAGTAAAATAAATGTATTACTGAGATAACTTTTCTGTAGTCACCCACTTATTGCAGAGACATTTAAAAATATTTTTGCCTGAAATACACTTGTGCATATATGAACTGGAATCCTAGGACCAATGTTTTTGGACTTACTCTCCTATATAGCACTTCCAAATAATGTGTAATTTTTGTGAAAGTAATCCACCTTTTTATAATAGCAATTATTGACCAGCTTTAGTTTTTATTTGTTCTAGATTCTAGCAAAATTAACTAATAACAATCTTGAGAAACTGGATTACATGAAGAACGTGGCATCAGCATTAGAGGATATGTTATATGCAGATGATACAGCCTTGCTTGATTTTAAATATTTACTGATGAAGATTGAAGACCACAGCCTTCAGTATGGATTGCACCTCAATGTAAAGAAAACAAAAATCCTCACAACTGGACTAGTAAATAACATCATGATAAACTGCAAAAAAGATTGAAGTTGTCAAAGACTTCATTTTGCTTGGATCAGCAATCAACACTCATGCAAGCAGCAGTCAAGAAATCAAATGATGCATTGCATTAGGCAAATCTGCTGCACCTGACCCAAGCCACCTGTCCTGGAGAAGGGCATCATGTGTGGTAAAATAGAGAGTAAATAAAAAAGCAGAACACCCCCCAGAGACATGGATTTGTACCATGTAACAACAATGGTATAAAGCTTAACAACAATTATGAGGATAGTGCAGGACTAGGCTGTGTTTTGTTCTGTTGGGAATGGAATCACTATGAGTCAGAACTGACTTGTGGGCACCTAACAACAATAACATCCAATAAGTAATTTACAAAGACAAGTATTGTAGTTACTTTCTTAAAAACTTTCATTTGAAAAACATGCCAGCTACTTTCTCCCATCACTAAAAATTTCAGCATGGTTTAATTGTTTTACACTGGAAAAATAATTTTGTTTGTATTTAGATGATAAATAAATATGCATTATTAGAATGGTATTTTATATGGAGTGAGAAATTCTATTTGTAGTAAACTGTGAAAGATGGGACAAAATAGGAAATATTTGAGTGTTATTCGTGTTCCTAATCATAGATTAGACATTTTTAAAAACCGAAAAACTTGGCCAAGGTTTTAGAGTTCTATTAAGTACTGTGAAAAAGTAGTAAGTTCACTTACAATTTTTAAGATAACTATTAAATAATTTCTTATGAAAACACAGATTTTCATATAATTGAATAATTTTATGTCCCTAATTTTCCATCAGTTTCTGTTTCTGAAGTTAATCTAATGTAGAATAGAAGTGATAAATGTTATTGAACTTTTAAAATATAAGTTAATTGAAGGAACGCAAATAAATGTGCAGAACAGATTTTGCATTACACAGCTTTAAGACAAACACATTCTGCTCATCTTTGTGTTTACTTTTATGGGGGAGGGGAAGGGTAGAAGGAAATCAATGATTTAGACCTTCTCATTTACAAATTTTGTGAGAAAAAATAATTTAAATTGTATTGATAAAGGCAGGTCTGGTGCTCTTCCCTTCACTTTACACACACAAAACAAATCAAGTGTTTTCTGACCGATTAATAGTCTCAGAAATAATAACATGTTCTGATTTGTACATTTTTTCAAAATTTAAAAAGACCTGCCAGAATATTTTATTCCAAAATCGAATGCAATGAAGGAGACTTCATATATTTTCCTAACTAATGATTTATAACATGAAAGATCATTTTCAACTTTTAGAAACAAACAGAAAAATACCATTTACAATGAAAATATGACAAAAATTATATTTTTAGGTCATTTGTGAACTTTTCCATCAATGGTACAGGATCAAATTTCTTTTCTTTCTCTCGGCAAGTATTAAAGTGCCAAAACCTTTCTGCTAAATTTAGCTTTCCCAACTGTTGGTCTATCTGTTCTTACATCTTCTAGCTCAACTTTGGTGGTAGACCTTCTATAGCTCCTCTGCTAACAATGATCTGTAACAACCCTGGATTCCATTGGTCCTCAGCTATTTTAAAAAATAACATAGGCATACCATTTTCTCTGATTTTCAAGGGCCAACCCAGATATTATCTTGAAGACTCTGAACATACTATTCCACGAGCATTTTCTGTCATTTTTTTCCTTGTAACTTTTCAAACCAAATTATGTTGCCTCCACCTAATGTTGCAAAAACTTTGGGTGAAAGCCCAAAGTGATTCGAAGACTCTGGTATGCTTCCATGTAACCTGGCACTCTTCCTGGTAGTTAACTTTGTTAGGGAGCTATTTCTATAAACATAAAGCCACATGACCAGATGAAATGACACTACCTACATTTTCTCTATAAGCCTATAAGCAGCTAGTGATTGGTAATTAGTTATTTGAAGCTGACACTATGAACTGTGGTTCCACAACCATTTAAAACACATTTTATGATCACTAAACTGTACTTTCAATTATGTGATAATTTCTGGTAAATAATTATATTCGTAGACAGTTACTTTTATCAATTAGCTATTGGTGGTGGTTATGTGCCACAGAGTCAGTTCCGACCCATAGCAACCCTGCACAGGGTTTCCGAAGCTGTAAATCTTTACGGGAGCAGAAAGCCTCATCTTTCTCCCACGTAAGTTTCGAACTGCTGACCTTGTGGTTCGCAGCCTGATTCGTAACCACTATGTTACCAGAGCTCCTTAGCAACATAATTAGCTGTTACTCTATAAAAAACTAACCCCCAATTTTTTTTGCTTAAGACAACAACCATTAACTTACTGAAAACGATGGACTTTTAGCTGCACTTAGATATTCTCATATAGTGATATAACCATAATTCCTTCACCTTCGTTCCCTGGTGAGCTAATACATTGGGCAGTAGGAGTCGTTTGCGATGTTGTGCCTACACTGGAGCAGCTATCCATAACGTATTAATATCAACAGTATGTCCAAGTTATGGTGCAAGCTCTTTGATTCTTGGGCCATATGACTCAATGAATTCCATTATG
Organism: Chrysochloris asiatica; assembly: GCF_000296735.1. NCBI lineage: Eukaryota > Metazoa > Chordata > Mammalia > Afrosoricida > Chrysochloridae > Chrysochloris > Chrysochloris asiatica. The sequence continues at coordinate 20,073,441 of NW_006408530.1, forward strand.
AATTGGAATATATGTCTGCCATAGAATTTCTGGCAGGGACTAATAAGAACATCACAGCACAGGACTCTAGGATTCTAGAGGAAGGCCTTGCCTTCTGCAGCAAAGCAGTCCTCAGAAGTTAAAAAACAGCTCTTGGGTCAAATAAGATACTGAGCACCTAATCATAAGACATTAAGTGACATCAACTTCTTGGCATGAGAAGGGTATTGCCACATCAACCGAATCTTAGTATTTGGCAGCAATCCATGATCCAAGCAGGTAGAGAGGACCTAAGTAAGTTACGTGAATAAATGACTCAAACTCCCATTTTACGGATCACTGTTAGACCACTGTCTCTCCTTAAATGCACACCTGTGGCCTCATGGAAGTTCTCTAAAGTTAGCTGATGAACGATGAAAAAAATCTCAGGCTTGATTCGAAGTTGTATCATCTCAATATGTTGGTGAGCAAAAAAATTAAATACATCATAGACTCACCTTGAACTGATGCTTTATGACTGTAGTGAGGAAAAATTGTCCCAGATGACTGACTGACTTTATTTATCTTGTACAGAGTACGGAGTTCCCAGGTGTCACAAATGATTCAGCACTCAGTTACTATTTAAAAGGTTAGCAGCTCAACCCACCGAAAGGCATCTGGCAATCTGCTTCTGAAAACTCGTAGCCTTGAAAACTCCATTGAGCAATTCTACTTTGAACACATGAGGACACTATGAATCAGAACCAACTCTATAGCAGTTGACAACCACAACCACCAATATACAGAGTAAAGAAGTCTGAGATAAGGATATAGACTTATTTCCAGACAATGGAAAATGACTTTATTTGTTGATCAGAGACCTAGAAGATAACAGACTGGAAGACTAGAGAGAAGAAAGTCAAGTGACTGTGTAACGGGCTGATGGGAGTAAGGAGAAAGCATGCAGAACTTTGTGTCTTGTCTAAATGGGTACCAAAGACTAAGTCATGGATCAGACAACTTAATCTATTGTAATTCACTAGACTGTGTCTCCAATCACTTAGAACTTGCATAATAAGTCCATTGTTAGAGTGGCCATGGTTACAGGATACAGACAAAACAAGGATACAACACATGAATATCTCTCCCCAAGGCTGATGTAACTTTCACCACTGTTGATTGTCCAAATTTATAGCATCAGAGCTCAGTACTGAGCCTTTTATATAATAGTGTCACTCACTATTATATAGCTAGGTAAATACTCAGTGGCAAATTGACTGCACTAGTCTCTTTCCATCCTGATGGGAGGTAGAAGTGATCATTTTCACTAGAATTGATATTAACATAGGATTTGAGTTTGCCTTCCCTTCCAGTGATGTTTCTGCCATCTACCACCATCTCAAAACTTTTAGATTCCTGATCTATCATCATAGGATCCTTTACAATGTTACTCCAAAATGAGAGACCCATTCAATGGTGAGGAAAGTAAACCACTGGTCACAAGACCTTGGGTTCCACTGGTCTTACAATATGGCATGCCATTTGGCAGAAATTAACCTAATAGAACAATAAAATGGACTCAAACACTCATGTAAAGCAGTCAGATGATAAGGCTTAGGGTGATTCCAAGATGTAATATTTGTTTATTCTAAGACATAGTATTTACACTAAATAGCTTATATATGGGGCCAGTGTCCCAAATATCTAGACTATATGGACTCAAGAAGCAAGAGGTAGAAGTAACAATAACCCCTGTAGTAACCAATTTGTAGCATTTGTTCTCTAACTGTTGTAACCTTGGCTCTGATGGATTTGAAATCCTGGTTCTTGACATGGGGCAAGGGTATGTGCAACTAGTAAAAATTAGTAAGGACATAACTGAAAGTAAAGCTATGCTTGATAACTATTAGAACTCAAGATGTGAATCAACAAATAAAATAGCAACTATCCTTAAGGGAATTATTGACCCAAATTATCATGAGACACTAAGGTTGTCACTGGGCAGTGATGTCAGGAGGAATGTTTCTGGAACTCTGAGGATTTACTGAGTGTCCTTTAATGTTTCCATGCATGATGAGAGCCATGGACCATCAACTGTAGCAAACAAAGCCTGGCAATGTGAAAAATTTAAGATCTCTAACCTTTCAGGTATGAAGGTCAATTTATCAGGTAAGTACAATAAATTAGTTAAAGTATTGGTTGAGGGTGTGAAAAATCTAAAATAAGTGATAGAAGAGGTATATGATAAATATCAGTTATGACCTCAGACGCAGTTGTAGCAGAGGAGTTTAGCTTGTTCCACAAACCTTATTCATTTATTCTTTTGTAGAGACTGAAGTCAGCCAACATAATGAAAACGCAGAAATGAATTCATCTTCATGTGAAGTACAAGTAAATTTGGGCAGTGCAAGGAGTGTATTGCATCAGTTACATTTTGTGCCCTGCTTCACATCCTCTTGGCTTTGTCTGTGATTCTAGCTGCAGCTGTGGTAAACAGTCCTCTGTGGGCTTTAACTCCCTTCATACTGACTACGTCTGACTTTACAAGTGCACCACATTTCTTTTACATTTTGCCAAGGATATTCTCAGATTCTATGCAGTAGGATACCTGAAAAAATTTTTCTTGGCCTACCTACAAATGTGTAGCCTGGAAAAAAAAAAAAAAAATTGAACAACGTTCCCCTGCCTCCAAGAACAGCCATAAACCAGAGGTCAGAAATGGATGAACAAGAACTTCTTACTCTCAATCCTAGGTTGGAGCATTCTAACAAAGAATCTAGCCAACTTGTGACCAACTCAATAGTGGCCCTTGTATTGACTTTTCTTCTTTCCCTGCTTACAAGTTGTTGTTGTTGTAAAGTGCCGTCGAGTTGGTTCCGACCCATAGCGACCCTGTATAGGGTTTCTGAGGAGCAGCTGGTGAGGTTGAACTGCTGACCTTGCAGTTCAAATGGCTTTGCAATCTGGCGCATTAACCCACAGCATCACACTAGGACTCCATGTCACTAGTTCTTAATTCTTGCTATCTGAGACGAACTCTCAAATAAACTAGTTTCAACACAATGTAGTTGTTGTTGTTAAGTGCCATCTACTCAGTTCCAACTAATAGCAACCCCATATAGGGTTTCTAAGGAGCAACTGGTGAGCTTGAACCTCCAACCTTGCAATTCAAATGGCTTTGCAGTCTGGCGCATTAACCCACAGTGCCACACCAGGACTCCTGTTTCAATGTAATATCTAGTCTTAAACCTTTCCTTAGGCAGAACCCAGAGTAAGGCAGAAGACATATATAAATGTCCTATATGCTTTGGACTCCTGATGTAGCACTGTAGGATCAGCACTGGAATAAGAACCTAAAGGTTGGCAGTTCAAACCCACCAGCTGCTCCTCAGAAACCTTATACAGGATTGTTATGAGTCATAACTAACTTGACAGAACTTAATAACAACAATTTGCTTTAAGAAAATTCCAAACTGGCTTCTTTTAAAAGAAAAAGACCATTCCTTCTCTGAGATATAACTGTCTTTGTCATAAAATTCAGTATAAACAAATACACTGTTCAATGTTCCACTACTAAACATTATGGTGGTGGTGGTATGTCTTGGAGTTGGTTCTTACTTACAGTGTTCCTGTACAGGGTTTCTGAGGCTGGATATCTTTACAGGAGCAGAAAGCCTCATCTTTCTCCCATGAATAGCTGGTAGTTTTGAACTCCTGACCTTGCAGTTAGCAGCCTGACTCATAACCATTATGCTACCAAAGCTCCTTACTAAACATAATACTCAGCGATTATATGCTAAAGAAATTAAGGCAACATTCATTATAGGAAATGAATGATCCTCCTGGCTGTATGGTATTTCCATATTTGTTGTTGTTGTTAAGTGCCATCAAGTCAGTTCCGACCCATAGCGACCCTGTATAGCGTTTCCAAGGAGCAGCTCGTGAGCTTGAACCACCGACCTTACAGCTCAAATGACTTTGCAGTCTGGCACATTAACCTACAGTGTCACACCAGGACTCCAAACTAAGTAGCCTTAAAAGCTGCCCCAAAGCAAATGTTATTAAAATATACATTGTTGTTATTAAGTGCCATTGAGTTGGGTCTGACTCATAGTGACCCTGTATAGGGTTTCTGACAGCTGGTGGGTTAGAACCACCGACCTTGCAGTTTAAACCAACCTTGTAGTCAGTCCAGTGCTTATCCTACTGTACCAATTCAGGGCATCTTGACCATAGTTAAAGGTTTACAATTGCTGTCATAGACCTATTAGGAAGATGATGTAGGTTTCTAGCTAAATTGAATAGGAGAATAATTTACTTGAAACGTTATACTTCTGATGTAAGAGACAGGGTCATAATTTTTGTTGTTGTTAAGTGCCATCATAATAATGATCTATTATTTCTCTGTTTGTAAGGTTTTGTTGTTGTTGTTGTTGTTGATGTCCTCTTCTGAAATGCAGAGAGGATAATGAATGGAGGAGGGACATGGAACTGAGTACTCTTCTCGGAGAAGATGAGTCATTGTTCTCCCATGAGTCAAGTGCAATGTTTTAGGAAAAGTTTTGCGTGGCAGAAGGTAATTATAACAAACATAATCTCAAGTTTGTAGTTGCAGAGTAAAAATATTAACCACTGAAATCACAAAATTCTTAGAAAAAAATATAGGGGTAATGCTGTGGGGCCTAACTTTTAACAAGGGATTGTCTAATGCAATAACAAAAGCACAAAGGGCAAAAGATGAAAGAAATAAATGGGAAACAATAAATATTAAAAACATTTCTTCATCTAAAGACTTTACCAAAAAGTGAAAACACAAGCTACTGACTGGGAGAATATGGACACCATATTCACATATCTGATAAGATTCAAATAAAAAATGTATAACTTTGACAACAATCCAATCATACAAAAGCAAGGGACTTGAACAGATATTTCACTAAATGGCCACTACTGGTACTGTGCCGTGGAATCGGGTCCAACTCATAGGGACCCTGTATAGGGTGTCAGAGGCTATAAATCTACAGGCGCAGAAAGCCTCATCTTTCTCCTGAAGAATGGCTGTAAGTTTCGAACTGCTGACTTTGAGGTTAGCAGCCAGACTCTTAGGCACTATGCCACCAGCGCTCCTTAAATGGCCACTAAACATGTGAAAAGATGCTCAGTGTCATTAGTCATAAGGACTATGCAAAACAAAACCTCAATGAGATACCATTTCACTCCTACTAGGACAGCAGTTCAAACTCAACAGCCACTTCTCAGAACCCCTATACAAGATTTGGAACTGACTTGATGTCACTTAACAACAACAATAGGATGGCTACAACTAGGAGTCCTGGTGTGGATCAGCACTGGACTGCTAACCACAGATTGGAGGTTCAAACCCATTAGCCACTCCTTGGAAGTCCTATATAAGGACACTATGAGTTGGAATGAACTCCATGGCACTCAACAACAGCAAGGATAGCTAAGATAAATGAACAAAAATGAGAAAAGAACTAATTTTGGCAAGGGTGTTGGGAAATTGGAGCTCTTATCCATTGCTTGTGGGACTGCGAAATTAACATTTATTGGGAAAAACTGTGGAAGATCCTCAAAAAACTTGAAGTAGAACTACTTTCTATCCAGAAATTTCACTCCTAGAGTGTTGCTAGGTGTCACTGACTAGCTTCCAATTCATACCAACACTATGTACAGCAAAATGAAACAGTTCCAGTCTTGCCCCTTCCTCACAATCATGCCTAGGTTTGGGCCCATTGTTACAGCCACTGCACCTTTCCATCTCATTTAGGGTCCTCTTTCTCTTTTTTGATGAACCTCTACTTTAATAAACATGGTATCCTTCTCAAGGGACTGGTCCCTACTGATCATATGATCTAAGTATGTGAGAGGAAATCTTGCCATCCTACATTCTAAGAAGTATTCTTGCTGAACTTCTTCCAATAAAGATTTGCTCATTCTTCTCAAAGTTCATGGTATATTTAATATTTTTCATTAACACAACAATTCAAAGGCACCAATTCTTCTGTCTTCCTTACTCATTGTTTAACTTTCTCAGGTATATGAAGTAATTAAGTGAATAGATAAGTGAATGCTTATTACATTGTTTGTTGAAACTTCTCAATTGATATTCTGTCAGTTCCTGGAACGTTGTTTGCAACCAATGCAGCTTAGACTTCTTCCTTCAATACCATAAGTTTTTGATTATCTGCTATTTTCTAAAATGAGTGAATGGCGACTATTCTTTGTGATACAGTACTTCTGTGCATTCCTCTATCTTCTCTTGATGTTTCCTGCATTATCCAATATTTTGCTCATGTTGCTATTATTGTTAGGTGCCATAGAGTAAGTTCTGACTCAGAGCAGCCAAGTGTACAATAGAATGTAACACTACCCAAATCTGCACCATCCTCACTATTGTTATGTTTAATCCCATTGCTGATACCATGGGGTCAGTCCATCTGTTTCCAGGTCTTCCAATTTTTCACTGACCCTCCACTTTGTCAAGCATTATGTCCTTCTCCAGGGACTGTTCCCTCCTCACAACATGTCCAAAGTATGAGAGATGAAGTCTTTGCATGCTAGCTTCTAAGGAGCACTCTGGCAGTACTACTCCCAAGACACATTTGTTTGTTCTTTTGGCAGTTCCTGCTACTTTGTATACTCTTTGCCAACACCATAATTCAAATGCATTTAATATTATACAGCCTTCCTTATTTATTGTCCAACTTTCACACACATCTGAAGCTTGTACAACAATGTTTATTGCAGAATCATTCACAATAGCCAAACTATGAAAACAACTATCATGCCCATCAGCAGATGAATGGATAAACAAAATGTGGTACATACATATACATCCCAGTTTTTAGACCTAATAATATGTTCAGTGCTTCTGTTCTACCTTCTTGTTTGCTTCATAGTGCCAGAGGCCTTAAAAGGTTGTAAGTGACCATCCAAACTGTGATAATTAGTCTTAATTCACCAGGAATAATTTAAGAAGAAGAAGGTCAGGAATAGGATAAGGATATAAGATATGTGGCCATTTGTCTCATAGAACAGTTGCCTCCTTTGCCATGCGTATAGAAGAACTAGACTCAGTTATCATTACTGAACATTTTAATCAAAGATTCCATAGTAAAATCCTGATCATAAGGGTAGAAATTTAGAAAAGAATGTCAAATTTTCAAGACTCCAGACTTTGTGGAGCTATGTGTTCTAGATGAATCCCTGAAATTGTTGCCCTGAGATAACATTTAAATCTTAAACCAAAAATATCCCCTGAAGTCTTCTTAAAACCATACAAGAGTTTGGCTTTACTAGTAAAAACAGTTCTGCAGTGAATATTAGCTTTTAAAATAACCATATGGTATCAAAGTGACAGTAGATGGATTGAACCTCACCTCTACCTCACCAAATGGATTACACAGGAATCAAAGTGATGAAGAAGTTCAATATCATCAGCCAAAACAAGGCCATGGGCAAACTGTGGAATAGGCCATCAATTTCTCATGTGCAAGTTAAGGGTCAAACTGAAGAAAATTAAAACAGAATCGCAAGATGTAAAACAGTTTCCCAGCTGAATTTAAAGACCACCTCAAGAACAAATTTGATGCATTAGATTCTAATGACTGAACACCAGAAAGGTTGTGGACAACATCAAGAACATGAGACATGAAGAAAGCAAGAGATTGTTAAAAAGACAGGAAAGAAAAAAAGACCAAAATATAAGTCAGAAAAGACTCTGCAATTAACATTTGAGCATAGAGAAGCTAAGGAGAATGGAAAAATGAGGAAGTAAAAGGCCTGAAGAGAAAATTTCAATAGACAAAGTAAAGTATTATAATGAAATGAGCAAAAACCTGGAGCTAGAAAACCCAAAAGTAAGAACACACTCAGTGTTTCTCAATCTGAAAAAACTGAATAAAACTTTAGGCCTCAACTTGAAATATTGAAGGATTCTATGGTTAAAATATTGACTGACACATGAAACATCAAAAATAAATAAATAAATAAATAAATAAATAAAAATGGAAGGAATACACAGAGTCACTATACTAAAAAGAAATGGTTGTTGTTCAACCATTTCAAGAGGTAGCATATGATCAAGAATCTATAATACTGAAGGAAAAAGTCCAAGTTGCATTGAAGGCATTTGCAAAAACAAAGCTTCAGGAATTAATGGTATACAAATTCAAATCTTTCAAAAAACTGATGCAGTGCTAGAGGCACTCATTCTTCTATGCAAATATATTTGTAAATTAGCTACCTAGTCAACAGATTGGAAAAGTTCCATGCTTGTGCTTACTCAACAAACAATATGATTAATATCACATGCACATACAATTTTGCTGAAGTTAACTCAAAAACGGTTGTAACAGTACATCAACAAGTAGCTGCTAGAAATTCAAGTCAGATTCAGAAAAGAACATGGAACAAGGGCTATCTTTGCTAACGTCAGATGGACCTTGGCTGAGAGCAGAGATACCAGCAAGATGTTTACTTGTGTTTTGAGTAATCAAAGTCTTTTGACTGTGTGTAACATATCAAACTATGGAAAACAATAGGAAGAATGGGTATTCCAAAACAATTGTGTGCATGAGGAACCTGTAGCTAGATCAAGAGGTAGTAATTCGAACACAACAAGGGGATACTGAATAGCTCAAAGTCAGGAAAGGTGCACAATAGGGTTGTATCTTTTAGCCATACTTATTTGATCTGTATATTCAGAAAGTAATCTGAGAAGCCGGATTATATGAAGAATAATGGGGTATCAAGATTGAAGGAAGACTCATCAACAACCTATGGTATACAGATGAAACAACCATGATTGCTGGATGTGAAAAAGACTTAAAATATTTATTGGTGAAAATCAAAGACTACATCCTAAAATATGATTTCACCTTGAGTAAAGAAAAAATTCCTCAGATATTGACCAATAAATAACATCATGATAATCAGAAAAAAGATTGAAGTTGTCAAAGACTTCATTTTGCTTGGAACCACAATCAATACTCATGCAAACACAGCCAAGAAGTCAAAGGATGTATTGCATTAAACAAATCTACTGCAAATGACCTGTTTAAAATGTTAAACAGCAAAGACATCAGTTTGAGGACTAAGGCGCACCTGATTCAAGTCATAGTATTTTCATTCGCCGCATATACATGTGAAAGGTAAACAATGAATAAAGAAGACTGAGACAAATTGATGCATTTGAATTATGGTGTTGGAAAATAATATTGAAAATACCATAGACTGTCAGAAGAACAAACAAATCCACAACTGGAAGAAGTAGAGTCAGAATGCTCCTTAGTAGCCAGGATGGAGAGACTTTATCTTTGGTACTTTGGACATATTATCAGGAGGGACCAGTCCCTGGGAAGTTCATGGAGGGTAAACTAAAAAGAGGAAGAGCCCCAACAAGATGGATTGACACAGTGGCAGCAACAATGGACTCAAACATTAGAACAACTGTGACTATATCACAGAATGAGGCAGTGTTTTGATCATCTAGTTGTTCATAGGGTGTCTGTTAGTCAGAACCAACTTGAAGGCAACCTAACAGCAACAACAACAAACATTTCTTAATAATCTTCAAAGATTTATAATCTGTGTAAGTACCCACTCTAAGGGTCATGGTTTTCACTGCATACAGTAGAGTATGCTACAATTATTAGAAACTTAAAACATATACTAACATTGTAAAAATATCTTAATTTATGCAGTTCAAGAATGAGTTAATGCACTCATGTTTGAAAACTAGCAAACTTTCTTTAATATGTATCTTAATGATTTTGTTTTCATTAAAACTGCAATATGAGCTGGAAAATATTTGTCATTTAATTAATAAATCCATAAAGAAAGACTACTTCATAAGTGTATGAATCATTAAAAATAAATCAGATTTCTTTCATAGAAAAATTGAATGGGAAGAAGATCTGTAAGTTTTTCTCATTTGGTATTATAAATTACATTATTTCTAAAAGCAAATTCAATGAGTGAGAACGTAAAAAAAGAATTATGTTTGGATCCAAATTAGGAATTCTAGCATTTCATGTTTATTCATATTAAAGCAAAACAGCTTATTGTTAGGTTGAATAATTTTTTCTAATATTTGACTGCATTTTTATTCATTTGCCAGTATAAAAGTTTGTCAGTAGAAATATATATATATATATATATAAGTGTATCATTACTTTCCCCAAATCTTCATTCTATTACAGAACAGGGAAAAGGACAGACATCATACGAATGGCATCTAGGGCCAGGAAACGTTCACATTTATATTTTACCACATAAGTTCTCATAGGATCACCCTTCCAAATAAAATCAGAGTCAATGCTGAAACACTAATGAACCACCAGATGGCAGCAATGCTTTTATGAATAATGCAGTACTATGCACAGTCCATCTAAGATTTTCTATGTTAATAACAGAATACTCCTGGCTTTAGTAAAAACACATATTTGTTTGCAATGAAGCTATCCATTTTTTCTCATGTATTTCCATTTGCTTTCTAGTATTTGGACCCTTGATCGCTTTTATTCTCATACATAATAAGCATTAAATTGCTATTGAGTTTGTTTTTGATACTGCGCTTGAACATACCTGTGGCTTGAAACAAATATTTTTCTTTCTGATGGAAAAAGAAAATCTGCATTTATAAATGCCAAAAGAGAAGATGTCACATAATTTTGTGCCACCCTTATCAGTGCCCTCTATACACCAATTGTCAGGAGGGACCAGTCACTAAAGAAGGATACCATGTTTGGTAAGGTGGAGGGTCAGAGAAAAAGAGGAAGACTCCCAACGATATGGATTGGCCAGGTGGCAGCATCGATGGACTCAAGTGTGGCAACAGTAGTGAGGTTGACCCAGGATCAGGCAGTGTTTCGTTCTGCTGTGCATAAGGTCACTATGGGTTGGTGCCGACTTGATGGCACCTAACAACAACAACATACACCAGTTGTTATTAAGTGCCATTGAGTCAATTCCAACTCATAATGACCCTGTCTAGGGTTTCCTAGGACTGGCTGGTGAGTTTGAACTGCAGTTCAAAATGACTTTGTGGTCCAGCACTTATCTTACAGCACCACAGTGTCAAAAGAGAAGGTGTCATAATGTTGTGTCACCCTTATCAGTGCCTTCTATACATCAAGAGGAGTCCTGGTGTGGCGCTATGGGTTAATGCACCAGACTGCAAAGCCATTTGAATTGCAAGGTTGGCGGCTCAAGCTCACCAGCTGCTCCTTGGAAACCCTATATAGAGTTGCTATGGGTCGGAACCGACTCAATGGCACTTAACAATAACAACATACATCAAGAATTTGTCCTTAACCTCTGTTTAGATGGATAGCTCTCAAATCTACCACGGCTGTGGAAGCAATGGTATGCTGTGCAGTTGGTTCTAACTCCAGTATCAGAATCTTGGGATTTTGATACTCCTGGGTATGGAAATTTTAAAACAAACCATTGCTTAAATTCAAGAAAAACAAAAACAAAACTAATAACTATCAATGTCTTAAATAAAAAAATCCTTAATAGCTGTGTTTCTTTTCTTTCTGCGGTCATTTGGAGCAATTTGAATACAGCTATTGTGAGCTTCTTGATTTGCACATGGTCATCAAGAGAGTCAGACTATTGGAATTTCTCCAAGTGCTCAAAACAAAATGGAGGGAAGTTGATGGGAGTTAGTCCAAGTCTATTGATATTGTTGTTAAGTGCTGTTGAGTAGGTTCCAAATCATAGTGGCCCTGTATAAGGGTTTCGAGGGGCAACTGGTGGGTTTGAACTGCCGACCTTGTAGTTAGCAGTCCACTGCTAATCCTACAGTGCCTCATCAGGAGTCCATGAGCCTTCGACTAAAAAGAAATTCATCTAAACCCTTTTTGTGAATGTTCCTTTCTTGGTCAAATCACCTCATACTGATTTCTTATCTGAAAATTGTTCTACAGCTTTCTTCCTAACTTCTGCCCAGCATCAGGTATTTCGGTTTATTGTTTATCGCTTAGGTCATCACTCAACATCCTGTTTTGTTAAGATAAAAGAGTAGCCTCCTCCCCACTTCACATACTAAGAATACTTATCTGTCCTGAATTATTTTGTCTTTGCTTTTGAATAGTTGTCCTCTACTATAATTTTGGTGACATGTGTGACTCATATATTGAAAGACTTGATATCCAGATTCCACAAGTAGTCTCTCTAGTTCCTTATGAGTGTTGGCATTTTCCTTTCTTCTTAAACACAGTATTCTTTTCCCCTGTGTTCATTTTAAGCCTTTGTTTATGAATGCTTTCATTGTTGTTGTTGTTGTTAACTACTTTAAACATTGTGTTGAGGTTTGGAAGTTTTGCTCACCACTGCCCCAGATTTTTCTCCTGATCAGTGGCTTGTAGGATATAAACACTGAATATATATATATATATTTGTTGTTGTTAAGTGCCATCGAGTCGGGTCCAACCCATAGCGACCCTGTACAGGGTTTCCGAGGGTGTAAATCTTTACGGGAGTAGAAAGCCTCATCTTTCTCCCGCGGAGCGGCTGGTAGTTTCGAACCGCTGACCTTAAGGTTCACAGCCCAATTCGTAACCACTACGCTACCAGAGCTCCATATATATATATATATATATATATTTTTTTTTTTTTTTCTCCTGCCTTCAGATCCAGCCTCGTTAGCTTTTGTTTCTAAAACCTAAATGACAGTGTTTATATATCTGCCAGTGATCCTATACTACCCAAAAGCACTCAAGTATATTTTACCCTATATCATCCTTATGAAAAAATTACAAAATAGGTTACCGTTTACTGGTCCCATCTATTATTGGCCAGCTTTAGGGATTATAGTGTTCCTTTTTCTGTAAGAGGTCTGTTTGTTATTTTTTTAAAAATCTTTTTTAGCATGAAATAAGCATAGCTATTTTTTTGTTTGTTTGTTTTTTTTTAATTTATAAAATAAGAATTTTGAAAAGACAAAAAGGACATCCCTTGGTCTACATGTTGTCTTGCTAGCATCAAAATAAGAGTTTCTCTGCCTTAACCAAAACCTTTGCAATTGAGTTGATTCAAATCCATGGCAGCACTATGTACTTTAGAATACAACTGGACTTCACAGTGTTTTCTTGGCTGAAATCTTACAGACACATATTCACAGGTCTTTCTTCTTAATGCAATAATGTTGGGTAGATTTGAACTACTAATCTTTGGTTCACAATCAAAAGCAAACTGTTTGCATCATTCAGGGACTTTTCTGAACCCCATACAGGTTGAAAATCACAATTGGAAAAACCATTAGCCTTGACAATTATGTTTCCTATTGTTATTAAATGCTGCCAAGTTGACTCTGACCCTGTATAGGGTTTCCAAGGAGCAGCTGGTGAGCTTGAAGTGCTGACCTTGCAGTTCAAATGACTTTGCAGCCGGGTGCATTAATCCACGCATCACACCAGGACTCCTATTTATGCTTTGTTGTTGGTGTGAAGTGCCTTCAAGCTGGTTCCACCCCATAGCGACCCTGTATAGGGTTCCCAAGCAGCAGCTGGTGAACTTGAACCGTTGACCTTGCAGTGCAAACGGCTTTACAGTATGTAATCATTAACCCACAATGCCACACCAGGACTCCATGCTTGTTGTTGTTGTTATATGCCATGGAGTCGGTTCCGACTCACAGAGACCCTGTACAGGGTTTCCGAGGCAGTAAATCTTTACGGGAGCAGAAAGCCTCATCTTTCTCCCACAGGACAGCTGGTAGTTTCGAACTGCTGACCCACAGCGCCACACCAGGATTCCATGCTTAGACTCCATGAAATCCCCCAGTACCAATAGTTTATTTTGCTCTTGTTAGGCTACATCACTTGGAGTTGCAGGTTTGATGCCCAAGTGATTCAGTTAGCCTCACTCTGGTCATGTGGACATCAGGATGTTGCAGTATTAGTATGTGGATAGCACAGGAGTTCATGGATGGCATGTACCCTGACCATCATGCCTACCATAATACAAGAAACACAGCAAGTTCCATGAGAGGAGGGGATTCACAATGATGTCAGCAAGTGAAGAACAATGTGATGCATTTAACTCTTGTCACAGTAAAACTCAGAATTCATTACAAATGGACAAGTCAGATATTTGAGCACAGGTAGCCAGCTATACCAGATGGCAATGTGAGAGTAGCTAACCAGTCATCTAAGATCTTTAGGTCACATGCATCTATCTGTTCATTTTCTAAAAAGTTTGTAACATAAGAAGTCAGTTGATTTATTTTTCAGCTGTTGTTATTTTATTTTAGAAACTTAAAATCATGGTTCCCTTGGCTAATTTGAGACAAAACTTTACTAATAGGTTATTGAAATTTTTCAATGTCTTCTCGTTACATACTCCTTTGATGAGAGTTCAAAGAGAAACAAATGCGGAAAGGCAGTATTTATTCCCTTTATTAGTTAGTGGGATAAGGAAGTTGGGCAAATGAATGCATAACGCTTAATCCGCCAAGCTCTATAGAGTTACCCAAACAGCATACAATTGGTATTGTCTTCCCAATTAGGATACGTAATTTATTGCATCTTAATAACTATGGACTTCCAGATTTAAAAAAAAAAAAAAGAGCTTTATTGGTTGTTCAAAAGTGAATCTGCAAAGAGAGTGTAAGTTCCAAGCCACATTTGTTGCTGTTGTTGCTATTAAGTGCCGTTGAGTTAGTTCCAATGAATAGTGACCCTGTAAAGGAGCTCTGGTAGCGTAGTGGTTACGAATCGGTCTGTGAACCGGAAGGTCAGTAGTTCGAAACTACCAGCTGCTCCGTGGGAGAAAGATGAGGCGATATGCTCCCGTAAAGATTTACAGCCTCGGAAACCCTATTCAGGGTCGCTATGGGTCGAAACCGACTTGACGGCACTTAACAACAACAACATAGGGTTTCTAAGAAGTGACTGGTAGATTTGAACAGCCAACCTTTTGGATAGCACTCCACAACCTATCCTACAACACCATGCCAGGACTCCTGTATGGTCTTCCTTTGAGGAGTATACTTTCCATTCATTTTCTTGTTTTTTTTGCCTTTCTTCATTCATGTTACCATGCCCTTTAAGCCTCATCGAGATTCTTGAAATCAATTTTATTTCCTATCTTCAGGCTCTTTTCTCTGAAGTTATACCTCTGACATTAATATTCTAAATCAAAGCTCCAATTATAAAATTGTATCACTCCTCCATCAAAACTTTTCTGTGCAATCCCACTGACAAAAGGTAAGCCAAAATCATAAAAATAACCATGTCCTTTCCTTCAATTAAGATCTCACTAGGGGAATAAGAAGCGCCATATATGTCTCTGTTCCATTTTGGGACATGATTTCCACACTTGTCTCTGAGTTCCCATTGCATGTTGCTTGGTAGAGACTTTCAGGTAAAAAAAGTTTTTTGTAAAGAATTAACTTGCTTATGACATTAATTCATAACATTATATTAATTAGTTCACATAGATTAAGTATCACATTTTATACCTGCACTATTTTTAAGGACAGAATATTAAAAGTAAGCTAGATTTGAGGACACATATTGTTAGTTACACAACTAATGGAAGTATTGCCACCTGATATATCAAGCTTAGTCTGTTGATTAAGTTCACAGGGAAAACAAAAGTAGAACAGGAATTCAATTGTATTTCACAATATTTATTCCCTCCAACCAGATTCTTCTGAAATCCATATTGGAATTTCCTTAAAAATATTGTTAGCTGATGTTATTAGGTGAATAACCTGCTGTATTGATAATGATATCTCTGAAGTGTCATTTCTTTTAAAGACAGAATTACTTGATTTGAACTTTATCACATATGGGAAGAAGGTGAGGTAAGGACTGTTCTGTCCTATTCTCTTGGTATGAAAACCTGGAAACTGGAGGAGGATCCTGTTCTGGGTTCTATGTACATACAGATACAACTATCGTCACCCAACCTGTCACACAGTTCTTCAGACTGCTGTGTCCACTTCTTCAGATATTCTGAATGTCGGATGAATATCTAATAGGCAGGTAAAATGATTGCAGGCAAGTTATAAAGCAAATACACTGTACTAGACATTAATGCTTCTCTTCCTCTGGCTTATTTTTAATGTTGTGCCTTTTAAGATACTGCGAGTAATTTTCTAAAGTAAAACCAGCTTTACTCAAAATCGAATGCCTATATGAATGTGAAGAATCATCCTTTCACATTTATTTTAACTACAAGCATTGAAAAATGAAAGAGAAAATTGGTAAAAGCTCACATTTATTTTAAACCACCACTTTTAACACGAGGATATGGATAAAAGTAAAATACCAGTAGTTTTCCTTTGGGCTTAAAATGACATTTTCCAAGATATTATTAAATTATCTTTGCATTAATAAACTTATTACTTAGACATTTTAAGCTAAGACATATTCAGATCAGGAAAAGCAATCAAATTATGTTTGAAGTAATGCATATCCATGGAAAATATTGCATGAATATGCTTAGTATACATTATAGCAAACAGATTCCTTTCAAAGCCAGAAAAACAATGCAAGTAAGGATAAATCTATTCATAAGTTTACTTAATTTTTTAACCTATTCCCTTGAGATGAATTTTAATATGTTAGAAAGGAAGTTCAAACCTAGGAATTTGGCCATGATTTTTATTTAAGGTATATATTGGTAGTAGGGAAAGACAGATATGATGTTTTTAATCTTGTCAAGTCATTTAATAATAAAGTCCTTTTCCTGTCTTTGAAACAGACAATTGGTAGATTCTTAGTAAACATAGTTCATTAACTGACTGAATTATCCCATTTACAGTATGTAATCATGGATGACTTGTTGAAATCAGTTTTAAAAACATTTTATTTTGAAGTAAACTTAGAAAAGCAGTCAATTTCCAACTCTGAGAAAAAGGTAAACTCTTCCAATGGAGAAGACAAATGACTTAATTATTTTAAGTGAATAATCATCTATGTTTTATACTTCATAATGAAAAGAACCAGTGACACAGATAGTATTTTCTTATTCTTTCCTTCTTATTTACAAAATGGAACTGAATTGGTGCATTGAAAATAATATTGAAGTATAGGACCTATATTGTGACCACAATTTCATACATTTTTCAAACTGAAGAAATGCAACTGTATTAGCCTTAGCAGTAACAATTTGATTGGCTACAAAGTGTCCAATTCTCTACTTTAATACATATGAAGCACTATGGATTTATTTTCTGCCCTTATATTTTCTTTGGGGAGAGAAACCTAATTTATAGGACAGAAGTAAAGAATATTTAAGTGCTAAATTAAATGACATGGAATTAATTACAGTACTTTGGGACTTTCATATACTTAATAAGAAGATAGCTCCTCAGAGGTTGGGGAATGTTTTAGAGATGTATGATCTGTCGATTTGATGGCTGTGTCATGAACTTCCTTTCCCCAGACTTTTGAAAATACTTAACTTATAGAGCCTCGTATTCAAAAGAAAGAAGGAAAGCTAAGTGAAAATATCGCATCAACTTGGAAACAAGAAAATACTATACATTGAAAATATCACTTATTTTGAATGGTTTTGCAACTAGCTTTTCAGTTAAATTTGCTACTGGAAGGATTTTTTTTTAATGCCTAATGTATCCAGTGAGAGAAGAGAATACCTTCTGTTACAGATGCTTCTTGACAACACTGCCATCCTTTAACATGGTTTTATTTAGTTATTACAACTATCTCTCTGTAAATGACATTTAGGATTATTTAAGATTATGTTGTAATCCTTTTAATCCTTAGTGCTTTAAATTTCAGGCTAAACACCAAAGAGCAAACTAGCACTTAGCAGGAATGTTTAAAAGATGTGATTTGAGCATAAATCTTTTTATTCACTCTTTCTCTGATAAAAACCTAGTGGTGCTCTTAAGTTAACTAAGAAAACTCGCATCACAGCTCATTACAAATCACTAGGTTGCTAAATGTTTTTCCCAAGCTACATCAAACTTGTTATGGTCCTTGATAATTATGCTAAATGCAGAATTAAACAAACGTTAGCAGCAATGAACATTTGCTTATTTAACTAGCAAGCATTTGTATTACCTTTTTCAGTGAAAAAAATGGCTTTCTATAGTTGTGTGGGAATATATGTGCAGAAATTCTCTCTCTACTTTCTAAGGCCAAACTGAGATGTATGCATATGCAAAAACACATTACATATGCACAATATATACCTTTAACACATAGTAGGATTATCTGTGCATACTTCATTGTAGAATTTTGAATAAGTATGTTCATTATTAATAACAGTATGAGTTGGGCCAAAAAATGTTCTGTTATTAAATAGGCAGCTATTCTTCAATTTATTCAGTGAGCATCACTGATTGATTAAGAGGGACTGAGTACCAAAGCTTGTTGTCTCTTACCATATACCAATTCAAATACGATTCAATTCGCATCAGGAGCTTGATGGGACTCATTATGCAGAAAATTTGGTATTTAATCCAAAGAGAAAGTGAATACACAAATGAAACCCATTTGGATGTGTATGTCATAAACACAGACTTGGACTGAGTCAAGCATATCTCAGACAAACAATTTTTTGTTTGTTTTCCTATTCATTTAAAATTAACCTTTTCTACAGACATTGTAGGTACGTAACATATAATTGTTAATCCATCAAATTTTAAACACAGGTTTCAAATATTAAATTATTTCTAATTTTGCTTTTTGTTTTTTCTCATACCAAAAATCTCAACAGTCATTCGTGATCTGTAATCTATAATTCATAGACTGAGATTGAATACCAAGTCTAATTCAAACTTGAAATTCTAAAGCTATTTCTGTTGCCACACATCAGCTGAAACAATGATGGTCCTTCTCAGTCTGGAAGAAATATTTCTTTATTCTGTAGGTAATGAAGTCTTTGCACACAAACACTCAAACACCCAACAATGCCTAATACCATGTTTTGTTTTGTTTTTTTTTTGAGAAATAATCATGTTTAGTCTGATCATTTGAGAGTTATACCAGCTAATATATCTAATCAATTATTAATGCAAGTCATCTAGATTTAGGTTAGGTCTCTGGCAAATCCTTCCTGATACTTCTTTTTTAACCAGAACTATAAAAGCTAATTATATTCCTTCTGTCAAAAAGGCTTAGTTTCATAGTTTGTATGTATGGTGGTATCCATAATTGGTATATTAGTATATTCTAATGAAACTGTTGTGTTTAGGTGATAAAAAACAACATTTTTGCCTGACAAGGAAACAAAGTGATTCACCCCCAAGAGAACGAAGTAGGAAATTAAACTTGCACCATTGTGTGGATTTGCTATACTCTATATCCTTATAACCATCTCATTTATTTAAACTAATGGGTACAAAGCAAATGATATACTACATATAAGAACACTGACACTTCATAAACTGCCCCATTATAGGACTAGCAAAACTAGTTGACAAGATTTCACCTCTAAAATATCACCACACTTCAAAATTATAACAGTAGGTAACCAGTCATATTTACAAAATGGTAGGGATACAGGAAGTCCTGGTATGGCGCTGTAGGATAAGCCCACAAGTAAAGCTGGGAAACCCTACACAGGTTCACTATGTCAGAACCAACTTGATGGCATTTAACAACAGGAATACATGGAGTCCTGATGTGGCATTGTAGAGTAAGCACTGGAATGCTACTGCAGGGTTGGCACTTCAAACCCATCAACCACTTCATGGAAACCTTTTACAGGGTCACTATGAGTTAGACTGCCTCCAAGGCACATGAAAACAACAGGTGGTACATACCACTGATAAAGTTGATCTAAACATACATCTACATATATTATGCTCATTTGTTGTTTTTTTAGTTGTCCGGGCATCAACTCTGTTACATGGCATCCCATGTGGTGGAGTGTTTCCACAGGGATTTCTTAACTGTAATCATGGTACTGTAGGATCAGCACTAGATGCAAAGTCAGTTTGAGACTCAAGGTGGGTAATTCAAGCTCACCAGACGCTCCTCTGGAATACTAAGCAGGCTCACTGTGATGGCACTTAACAACAACAACAATCATAATGGAAGTAGATGGCTAGGCCTTTTCTACTGCAACACCACTGGGCTAGGTTAACAACAGACAATAAATATGTCACAGCACCTAAACCAAAAAACCTATTGTTGTCACATCACTTCCAACTCATAGAGTCTCTACAGGTCAGAGAAGAACTAGCCCATTCAGTTTCCAAGGTTGTAAATCTTAACAGAAGCAGACTGCCACCTTTCTCCTCATATAGCTGCTGCAGAGTTCAAAACACTGATCATTTGCTCAGCAGCCCAAGTGCTTAAGCAGGGCTCTGTGTACCACCTAGTAGATCTTATCATGCTCATAATTATGTAAAATTATATAGATATAGTTTTCTTCAATATTTGCATCTCCATATACATAAGGTGAGGAGCCCAGTGGCTCCATATCATAAGGACTGGATTATAAACCACAAGGTCCGCAGTTTGAGCCCACCAACTGTTCCATGGGAGGGAGAAAGATGAGACTTTCTGCTCCTGAAAAGACAGTTAACAAAAATGCTTCAGACATAGTTGACTAATATTTTCATTTGCAATTTAACGCTTCATAAAGTTCACAGAAAAAACTGTAAAATACTGGTTCCACACGTCTCCAGGAACTTCGATTGCTCAAGAACTGAGTCTATGTCAAATTTTAATAAATCCTCCCCTAATTCTTTTTTTTTTAAGAAAAAAAAATGCTTTGGTGACTAAGTTGTTAAAGTAATATTGCAATTAAGTTTAACCACTTCAATTCCGATCTCATCACCTTGATCACTGAAACTGTTACAGAGATTAAGTTTATAAAGTATACAATTTATACTGTATAAATTTATAAAGTATACAGTGCTATATATGGCATAATAATAAAAAGGAATAAAGCAACTGGGAAATTAGACTCAATTTACAGTTCCTCACTTTAAAACAAAATTTATTTGTCTTATAACTGAAAAGCCACATTCTAATACTTTTCCTTTTAGACCTTTACTTTCTGGGTAACAATTTTTGGTTTTCCTTTTCTCCCCCATTGCTTACTCCCTCCACCCCCTGGTCATCTCTCCCCACTTTCTTTCCTTCTCCCCTCCCTCCTTCTTTTCTTCCTACCTTCCCTCCTTCTCCCTGCTTTTCACTCTCCCATTGTAGTTTCTTTCATTTTTATTTCCTTGTTATGGCTAAAAATACAACAACAAAAATTTCCTATCATATAAAAAATGTTGTTGAGTGCTGTCAAGTCAATTCCAACCCACAGAGACCCTGTATAAAGTTTCCGAGGAGCAGCTGGCTAGCTTGAACTACCAACCTTGCAGTGCAAACTGACTTTGTAGTCTAGTGCATTAATCCACAGCGCCACACCAGGACTCCAAATCAACAATTGTTGTTGTTATTAAGAGCTATGGAGTTGGTTCTGACTCATAGCGACCCTGTACAGGGTTTCCAAGGCTATAAATCTGTACTGGAGCAGAAAGCCTCATCTTTCTCCAGCAGTATAGCTGGTAGTTTTGAACTGCTGACCCTGAGGTTAGCAGGCCAATTTGTAACCACTACACTACCAGAGCAATGGATAATATCAAATTATAATCAGGAAAATCATTGATTCCAGAAATTAAAAGTGTTGTTGCTATTGTTAATTCTAATAGATCTAAATTAGTTGGATAACTTTATTCACATCTACAGATAGCTGACCAAACAGAAAACCAGTTGTTCATTTTTTCCCCCAGGAAGAGTCTAATAGGAAATATCATTTACCTATGTATACTTCTAAAAAATAGCTCTGGTGGCACAATGGTTAATCATGTGTATGATCTTGGATAATAGCTGAAAGGTTATAGGTTCAAACCTACTAGTGGCTCCATGGGAGAACTATATGGCAGTCTAGTGTCCTAAATATTACCGTCTTGGAAATAATATGGAGCAATTTTAATCTATACTGTAGGGTTGTTGAGTCAGAACTGACTTAACAGCACAAGGGTTTGGGTTTTTATTCTACTGTAAATTCCAATATTTTCATTTCAGCAGTAGAATTAAGAATATCTGAATTTTTTTCAAAGGCCCAAATGCTCTTAAGTGATTATATATATATATATATATATATATATATATATATATATAATAATTAGAACAAGCTGGTACCTTTGGCTACTAGCTGATAAATATTTTAATAATAGCTATATAGTTACTTTGGAAACATAAAAGGAAATATCCCTTAAAAATAGGAAAAGATGAATCTCTATAATCTAAAATTATAAATAGCGATATCATGGCAACATAGAATACGAAATACTAAATGTTTCCATATCCTCTCTTAAAAGGATTTTTGTTTGGCTATTTACAGTCAACAAAATGTGTTTTAAATGAATAATCTCAGCTATTTTGCAAAGGTTAAATTTTACAATATGAAAAGAAACATAATTTATAGATGATCAGCTTTATCTTTGTAAGTTACAGGTTAATGTAGTTAGTGGAGGGCAGAAGTATCAATGAATGTAAGTAGTTTATCATTATTAGGTAATCTCAGTCTGTATACATTTGAAATTTCTAGATTAACTCAATTTAGATTAAGTATTCCAGATTTAAACTCCAAATGCTTTTCAAATAGATTTGGAAATGAACTCACCTCCATGCACCAATTTTCAGACAAATAATATTGTTGCTGTTGTTAACTGCTGTTGAGTGGGTTTCAACTCATTGTGAACCTATATAGGATTTCTAAGGAGCGGCTACTGGATTTGAAACACTGACCTATAGTTGGCAGCCTGGTAATGATCCTATAGCATTACATCAGGACTGCAACAAAAGATTAGTCCAAGAGCCAAAACCAAAGCCACTGACAGCAAGTTGATTTCAAGCGACATGACACAGGGTTTCTGAGATTGTAAATCTTTATGGCAACAGACAACCTCATGTTTCTGCTGCGGAGCAGCTGATGGGTTTGAACCATAGACCTTGTGCCTAACCCATAGCACCACCACAGTTCTTTAGGCAAGTCTATTTTGTTGCTGTTGTTAAGTGCCATCTTGTCAGTTTCAACTCATAGGGTTTCCAAAGCAGTATTTGTAGGAGTAGAAAGTCTCATCTTTCTCCCTCTGAGTAGCTGGTAGACTCCAACTGCTGACTTTTGGTTCGCAGTCTAGGATTTATCCTACAGAGAGCCACCTGCTCCCCAGATGAGTCTATAGGGGGACCAATAACACTGGGGAGGTACACACATCCTAAAATTATTAACCACCTAAAAGCCAAAGGACAGCATTTTCCCAAGGACAAAATTCAGTAGTCTGGAAAGAAGGAGGAATGGAAACAGAAAATGAAGCGGGATAAAAGGTATTTCATAGTGAAGTTTACAATCAAAGAGATGATGCAAAATGTGCATTAATTGTTGAATGGAAAACTGACCTGCTCTGTAAGCCTTCTTTTAACTCACAATAAAAAGAAAAGATGCATTTCAAAATTCAATGACATTTGTTTTAAAATTAATCATCATAACAACACATATTTTATGCTTAGATGACAACTATTCACCAGGGAACATAATAAAATAAACCAAGAAATCAACAAGGAAGGGAAACCAATCATCCACAATGACCTTCAGACAACTGGTTTGTACATATGAAAACACACAACAAGGTAGTCTTGTTTTTATTGCCCAAGAATCTTCTAATTGACAGGGAGTGGAAATAAACTGAACATATGTAGTATTCTTACCTGAAAGACATTCTTTCTGCTTGATTTTTCTTTGGTCCATTCAATACGTGCTCCAAACAAATCCACACTTTCTGGTTTGTGCCCAGCTTTCTGTAAACAATGAAATAAGAATAAAAAGGTACAACACTAGAGATGCACATCAGAGAAAATATGAGCTTAGTGAGTTAACAACTAAATACATTTCTAGTTTACAAACCTATAAAAAAAATTTTTTCAGTGAAAACCTAATTTATAGGAATTTCCATTTGGGAATTTATATTTTTAACTCTAATAAAAGGCTATATTTTAAAATACTTAATTAACTGCAGATAAAATTTAAAAAAAGATATTAAAATATTGATGTTTTAAATGACATTTATTTGCCAATCCAAAAAACCCCATAACTTTCTAATCAGTTATTTAATAATATTCAGTATTACTTTTCAGTTAGTATGAAAGCATTTCAAGTAATATATTTAAGCCTAAACATAAAGGAAACAAATTAATAAATCATAATGCAATGGAAAAATGTTACAGAGTTTTAGTTAAGTGATTTTTAGAAAGTTTAGAAATTTAGAATCTGATTATATCATCTAGAAAATTAAGCAGGAAGACTAATTAATCTCAAAGTCCTCTTGCAGATTTGTTTCATATATTAACAAATTCAATAATTTTTTATTAAATACCACATGTGTGCCTTTTAGCCATTTATTTCTCAGATATTTATGGCTATACACATATGTATATTTATAATTTTATTGAATTAATTCAATTTAAATGAAGTAGATTATATGAAGGGACTTCAAAAGTTCATGAAAATTGGAGTTCAAAGATAATGGAACTTTTCCACAAACTTTTTGAAGCCCCTGGTAGGATTAGACCTTTTATACAATTACAATATAGTTGTTGTTAAGTGTCATCAAGTTAGTGACCCCACATAGGGAGAAGATTGTGAGCTGTCGGCATTTTAGTTAGCAATATAATAAGTACAAAGTGCCACAGCAGAATTTCAATTGTAACATAGATGTTATTTAAAAGATGTTTTTATTTCAATTATTTATAAGAATCAGTTTACAGGATTCCTGTCTACATTTG
This sequence comes from Chrysochloris asiatica, assembly GCF_000296735.1. Classification (NCBI taxonomy): domain Eukaryota; kingdom Metazoa; phylum Chordata; class Mammalia; order Afrosoricida; family Chrysochloridae; genus Chrysochloris; species Chrysochloris asiatica. The sequence goes on from NW_006408530.1 coordinate 20,098,196, forward strand.
TCATTTATAAGAATCAGTTTACAGGATTCCTGTCTACATTTGTCATTTATAAGAATCAGTTTACAGGATTCCTGTCTACATTTGTTTTTTCACAGTCATTTGATTCAAGTGAGTCACACTTGAACCCTGGTGGCGCAGTGGCTAGAGTACTCTGCCTCTAACTGAAAGGTCAGTGGTTGGAAGTCCATCAGCTGCTCTAGCTGCTCTACAGAAGAAAGATGTGCCAGCTGGCTTAAAGATTTATGGACTTGAAAATTCTATGAGTCACGCTTCTGTAAATTTAAATTTTGATAATTACAAATATTAAACAAAAATGTGTCATTTTTTGAAATTTCTATAACCTTTATCAGAAAGGTAACTGTTGTTGTTAGTTGCCTTCAAGTCTGTTCTGTCTCATAATGACCCTAAATACAAAAGAAAGAAACAATCCACCATTTGGCTCAGTCCTAATTGTTGCTGTGATTGGACGCATTGTTGCAGTCACTGTGTTGATCCATCTAGTTGAACGTCTGACTCTTCTTTGCTGACCCTCTATTTTATCAAGCAGGAGATTCTTCTCCAGATACTGTTATTACTGATGTTAGGTCCCATCGAGTCTGTACTGACTCATAGAGACCCTATGCACAACAGAACGAAACACTCCCCAGTCCAGGGCCAACCTCACAATTGTTATTATACTTGAATTCATGCTTCAGCCACTGTGCTAGTCCATCTCATTGGGGGTATTCCTCTTTTTCTCTGTTGCTCTACTTTACCAAACATGATATCCTTCTCCAGTAATGAGTCCCTCCTGATAAAATATCCAAAGTATGAGAGACGAAGCCTGGTAATCCTGGCTTTCAAGGAGGACTCTGGCAGTACTTCTTCCAACACAGATCTGTTTGGTTTTTTTCAGCAGTCATGGTATTTCAATATTCTCATCCAACACCATAGCTCAAATGCATCAATTTTCTACAGTCTTCCTTATACATTGTCCAACTTTCACATGCATGTGAAGTTACTGAAAATACTATCCTTGCATCAATGTCTACCTACAATCTCTTTGGTGCATCATCATTCAACAACATTTGCTTCTATTTACTCGTTTTTTTTTTGTTTTTTTTTTGCGGGGGGTGGTGTACACAAATCACTTAGAAATATATAATCATTTAAACAACCAAAGGGCACATTCTGCAAGCCTGCCTCCTGGCTGCAAGCACACAGCCTTTCTCTCGCCATGAAATCTAGTGTCTTCAGCTGTTCTATCCTTCTATGTTCTTATCTCTGCCTCCATCTCTGGTGTC
>NW_006408530.1:20105325-20138792 GCF_000296735.1 Chrysochloris asiatica
CAAAGAATGAAATATAAATAGAGTAAATGTAACCAGAGAAACAAAAGATCTAATCAAAGTAAACTACAAAACACTACTATAAGAAACCAAAAGAAATTTACAAAAATGGAAGAATATACCATGCTCCTGGATAAGAAGACTTAACATTGTGAAAATGTCAATATTGCCCAAAGCAATCTGCACATAAACCCAATCCCAATTCAGATTCCAATGACATTCTTTAAAGAGATGGAAAATACAATTACAAACTTCATATGGAAAGAAAAGGGACCCAGGATAAGCAAAGCATTGCTTAAGAAGAAGAAAAAATTTGGCAGCTTCTCACTCCCTGATTTCAAAATTTACTACATGGCCACAGTGGCCAAAACAGTCGGGTACTGGTACAATGAAAGAGACATAGATTTATGAAAGAGGATTCAGAATCCAGAAATTAACCCATCCATAGACAGTCAACTGATCTTTGACAAAGGGCCAAAGTATAGGGAGGATATAGTCTCTTCAACAGATGGTTCTAGCAGAACTGGAAATCAATATCCAAAGATTGAGACAAGACCTTTAAATCACACTGTAAATAAAAACCATTTTAGCAAGGATTAAAGTTCTAAATGTAAATCCCAGAATTATAAAGGTCATCAATGAAAAAATAGGGACACGTTTAAGGGATCTAATACAGAGCACACACAGACTACAAAACACTGTGCATTGAGAAAATTGCACAAACAAAAGAGATGATTGGGACATACTAAAAATTAGAAACTTATGTGCACCATAAGATTTCATCATTTGATTTCTTGGCTGCTGCTTCCGTGAGTGTTGGTGATTGATCTGAGCAAAATGAACTCTGACAAGGTTAATCTTTTCTCCATTTATATGGATGTTGTTTATTGGTCCAGAGGGGAGGATTTTGTTTTCTTTATATTGAAATGCAACCCACACTGAAGGCTGTGGTCTTGGATCTTCATCAGTAAGTATTTTAAGTCTTCTTCCTTTTCAGCAAGCAAGGTTGCATCATCTGCATATTGCAGGTTGTAATGAGTCTTCCTCCAATCCTAATGCCACATTTTTCTTTATATAATACAGCTTCTCAGATTATTTGCTCAGCCTACAGATTGAATAAATATGGTGAACGAATACAACCCTGCCACACATCTTTCCTAATTTTAAACCATTTGGTGTTCCCTTGTTCTGTTTGAACAAATGCCTCTTGGTCTATTTACAGGTTCTTCATGAGCACAATTAAGTGTTCTTGAATACTCGTACTTTGAAATGTTTTCCATAGATTGTCATGATCCACACAATTAAAAGCCTTTGTACAGTCAACAAAATACAGGTAAACATCTTTCTGATATTCTCTACTTTCATACAAGATCCATCTGATGTCAGTGATCATAACACTCATTCCACATCCTCTTAATCTGGCCTGAACTTCTGGAAGTTGTGTGTTAATGTATGGTTGTAGCCAGTTTGGTATTACCTTTATTAAAACTTTACTTACATGGGATATCAGTGATATTGTCTGATGATTTCCACATTCCTTTGGGTCACCTTTCTTTGGAATAAGCACAAATATGGATCTCTTCCAGTCAATTGGCAGGTAGCAACATACAAGCCACCACAACACATAAGCCACCACAACATACAAGCCACCACAACATACAAGCCACCACAATATGAGAAACTGACAGATGAGTGATGACTCCAGAAACAAGTCCTTTCTAATAACATATCCAGCTAAATGAGATGGAGTCTCATCATTCTTGCTACAAAGGAGCATTCTGGTTGCACTTCTCCCAACACAGATTTGTTTATTCTTCTGGCACTTCATTATATGCTTGATATTCATTGCCACCAGCATTAAACAAACGCATCAATTATTTTCTAGTCTTCCTTATTTACTGTCCAGATTTACATGTCTATGAGGTAGTTGAAGACATCATGGCTTGGTTCATATACACCTTAGTCTTCCAAGTGACATTTTTGTTTTTTTAACAGTTTAAAGAAGGTGATACTCACCAACCATGCACTGCCATCAAGTCAGATCAGATTCATAGCGACCCTACGGTATTGTTGTTGTTAAGTGTTGTCAAGTAGGTTCTGACTCATAACAACCATGTATAGGGTTTCTGAGGAGTGGCTGGTAGGTTATAATTGCCAACCTTTTGGTTAGCAGTCCAGTGCTTGTCTTACAGCACCACACAGGACTCCAGTGACCCTACAAAACAGAGTAAACTGTTTCTTAGGGTTTCTGATAAAGTAAGTACTTATGGGAGTAGACATTCTTGTCTTTCTCCTATAGAGCAGCTGGTGGGTTTGAACTGCTGATCTTGCTGTTAGCAGCCAAACAACTAACTCATAGCCTAACCCACAGCACCATCAGAGTTCCTTAAAAAAGGTGACCACAAGCAAATCACCTTGAGCATCCAAAAACTGTTACCATGACCTGTGCTCTTGCCAGATGTACTTTTGTTTTGGCTGAACTACTTCCACCTGTAGGTAGCCATTGTTTTGATTTACCACTGGTAAACCTGTGGTTCATCTCCTGTTACTATTCTTAGAAGAGACACTTCAAGATCTTGATCATTGTCATTAAGTGTGATTGAGTCAATTCTGACACATTGTGAACCTGTATAGGGTTTCTAAGGAGAAGTTGGTGGGTTTGAACCATCAACCTTTCAGTTAGCAGTTCAGTGTTCACCCTTAGCACCACACCAGGACTGCACTTGATACCACTTGTTTAAAATTTCAATTGAAAGCTCTGCTCTTGTCTACAACTGATTTAGATGCAATAGCTTGACACCCACTGAGCAGAAAGTTTGCCCAATTTAAATTTTTCAACCAGAATTCTGTAAAAGGAAGCAATTGAGATCCCTGTGATGTTGGTTAGGTTTTCTCTTCAGTTAAGGCACAAACCAGACAAATTTTTGCTCACAAATCGATGTGGATAATCTGCTACTGCAGACTTTATCTTCAACAATGTCTTTATCCATTCTCAAAACAAAATGTCCATTTGTAAACTGCTGATTTCCTTGGGGCATTATCCCCATAAACTTTCCATAAAGCAGCAGTGATATCATGATTCTTTCACCTAAGCATCACTATAAATTTGAGGTTTGTTATTGCTTCAATTTTTGTAGAAATCAGATGTTCTGACAGAGGCACTTTTTAAACTATTATCTTATCCTTCTTAGTGCCTCAAACTAGATTTTGTTCAGACATGTTATAGTATAGCAAGTTAGCATGAATTTATTTTGGGGCAAAAAATTGAAATCCATGCATAGTTTTTTTCATAATATCCATCTTTCATGAACATTTTAAAGACCCCCTCATACTATTACATGCACAATCCTGCAATAACAGTAGTGACAATAATCTATGAGCTGATATACAAATAGACATACAAGTTGAACAGATGTGGGAAGGCAAATGGCACTACATCCACAAATAAATATAGATTTGACAGTGGATATTTCTACATATGTATATGGGGATGCAAATCTATCAATGAATATGGTAGAGCATACAGGGGAGAAAATTTGGTTCTACTTGACTCCAAGTCCAAGTTCTTTATCACAATCTATTACTCGTCCTCTCCTCCATATCCAGTCTTTCTGTCCTACTGCTATTATTGTTGTTAGTTGTCATGTCTGCTCCACCTCATTGAGACTTTATGTGGAACAGAATGAAACACAGCCTGAGCAATCTGTATAATCGTTGTTATGTTTGAGTCAGTTGTCTGCTACGCATCTGTTAGTTTGTTATGCTTTGGTGACTTGCATTTTGCTATGATGCTGGAAGCTGTACCACTGATATTTCAAATATAAGCAGAATTACTCATGATGGACAGGTTTCAATAGGGCTTTCAGACTAACACAGACTAAGAAACGTGTAGTGATCTACATCTGAAAATGAGTCAGTGAAAACCATATGGACCACAACATAATATTGTTTCCTTTGAAGGTCAAAGAATTAGTGTTAGTATTTTTTGTTTCCACATTGGTTGTAAGGGTCACCTTTTCTCACTTTTGCTTCAGGCTTTCAGAATTCTGGACCTAGGCCTATAACTCTGGTTTATCTGTCTAATGGATTACTATACCTGGGCAAGATAGTGGTCTTTGATCATCAAAATTAACTCTTGTCAGCACTACATAGTGCACAATTAACTCATAAGACATGTCCTGCTTTGTCACAGAGAAAGAAATATTGCTCTTGCTCAAGTATTTTCCTATTTAATACACAGTTCCATCCAATACTGCCCCTATTTCCTGAGTTGTATCTTCATTCCACCTTTCCTCAGTCTCACGATCAAATAGATTCTCTTTAACCCCATAACCATGTTCTATGACTCCTGCATAAAAATAAGCATCAACCTTATAATTTCAGTCTCCTTAATCTTACCTAATTTTTTTTAATTGTCAGGATTCTTGAAAGAGTTTCTATAGTCATACTCCATGACTTCTCATGCTCCATTCTCTTCTCAATATATTGCAGTCTGATTTTTACCTCTTCTTTGACTAATTGAAAGCATCTTAATTACTAAGGTCAACAAGTTTGATGCCTTCTTTATACTCAACATCCTACTTAAACTTTCTGTACTATTAGGTTCTGTTTGTACTTCTTAAAATGATCTAGACCCTCAACTAATGAACTATTTTATCTTTAAGCTCTTTTACCTTTAATACTATGTTTCAATCACTGGCTTATCATCCCCTAATCACTTCTTAAATGTTGGTAATCCCTAGGTTACTCTTCCATGCCTAAATTCTATTTTACAGTTCATACTATTCCTTTGGTTTTGCTTTTAACCTTGATTTGATCCCTCATCTAAAACATGGTGGCTTTTCGAAGGCCTCTTCTGTCTCCCATCTCATTCCATATGCCCAAACTGTATTTCCATTAAGATGAGCACAGACATCTTAATAAAATCATTATTTTGCCCTTATAATTGCTTCTGTTTATTTACTGATTTTGGTTAATTAGTCATTCTACCTGAAAATATCTTAACTGGTCTCTTATTCATCCTCACTCACAATATAAAGCTACAAATATTATTTTCCCCATACCATTATCACAAACTTATTGGAAACTTACTTCTGAGACCTTCCCTCCTAGTTGTTTCCTCTTTAGTCAGTCTAGAGGTTTTCAATCTGTTCTCCACATTTCAAATGTTTTTTTTTTCTAAAATACAAAATTCATCATATTTCTTCTGAAAATCCTGTTATCTACAAAATGATGTGTAGAAGAATAAGAAAATGAATGTCCCTGAAAAGGATGATTGTGATGCTTGTAACTCCATATGAAATAATTTGGACATAATTCTTTATTTTTTAAAATCTATTATTGTCTATTGAATGATGTCTGAATTTTTTTCATACGAAATTACAAACACTCCTTAACTAGCCTTCCCAGTTCCGTACATTCTTCTATTCCATTTATGAAAGTTTCTCAAATGTAACATACTTTTATAGCTCTTCATTTGGTACTGAGGACTAAAGTGTCCCATCAGGTGTTTTCCATCCTCTCATATGCATGTGAATGCTAGACAATGAGTAAGACTGAATAATAATTGATGTATTTGAATTATAATGCTAGTGAAGGATATTGAATATATCATGGACTACTAGAAGAATAAACAAATATTAGAAGAAGTATAGCCAGAATGCTCATTAGAAGCAAGGGTGATGAGACATTGTCTCATGTATTTTGGGCATGTTATCAGAAGGATGGGTTTCAGGAGAAGGACATTGTGCTTAGCAAAGTAGAGAGTCAGTGAAAAAGAGAAAGACCCTCAACAAAATGGATTGACACAATGGTCACAACAACAGCTCAAGCAATTATTGTAGGGGTGGTGCAGACTGGGCAGGATTTTGTTCTGTTGCATGTAGGGTTACTATGACTTGGAACAGTCTGGATGGTACCTAATGACAGTGATAAGACACTTCTGATATGAGGATGTAGGCACCCTTTTCACTTGGAATTATTTCTTTTTAACCCACCATTCTTGCATGCCATATGTTCTAATTCTGCTTAGCTTCTGTGAGACAGCTGCAAAAAAAAACCTCTGTAAGGCTTTCCTTACCTCTGGAGGCACACTTAGCTATATGACCATTTCCCTATTTTGAAACACTATTTGTTAAAACTCTGGTTACACACAACTTATGACTTTCTTTTTAGTGTGTTTCTTCCCCCAGGCTATATAATAAGCTCTCCAAACAAGCTGAGCTTTTGTTATTACCCCCTTTTTTTTTTTCACAAAATCTAGAAACACTGGATAAATAGAGCATTCAACAAATATTTTTGAATTATTGAAAGGACTCTGAAATTACAGAATTACAAAAGCCAATACCAACATTATTTCCAGCGCATTAGTAAATAACAATGAATTGTTGTTGTTACTGCTAAGTGTCATAGTCAGTTCAGACTCATAGTGACCCTGTGTAGGCTTTCTGAGGAGCAGCTGGTGAGTTTGAACCTCTGATTTTGCTGTTCAAACTGACCTTGAGGTCAAGCGCTTAATACACCTCATAATAATAAATTATAAAATGGAAACTGCATAATCGAATAAAGATACAACATTTTCATTTAGATTAGTAAAAACCAATCATACAGTACAATCAAAGCAAGTGACAGAGATTCGGGGCAAATTCAGAAGTGTGAAAGAAAAAGAATAAATTAATTTGAAGAAAGCTAAAACAATGAGGTTTCTTTCTGTAAACACACACACACACACACATATTTTATTTAATAAAAGAACAATAAAATAGTAGATATAAATTAATGTTATAAAAATGCTACTAATCAGTAATTCATTTTGACTAACCTAAAGCAAAAAGTCCTAGAGATTGAAGGGATTAAAGGTATCAGAAGGGAAAATTCTCCATATTTTCAGAGTTCCTAAACCTTGGATAAGTTGTTCAGAAAGTTGTAGAATTTCTTTGGAAGATAATCAAGATTTTATTCAAGAAGCCTAAAGTTAAAGAATCCTTTAATAGAAAATATATTTCTGATTCTATTGCTAAAACACACAGGAAAACTTCTGCTAATGAACTGCACGATGCCAATGGATCATATTGTACATCATTATAAAAATATACTCTTTAAAATTGACTAAATATGGATTTAAATTCAAGAATGTACATATTATAACTTTTCTTGAAATAAATTTAAAATAGGAATGACTGATATTTAAAATATTTAAATAGGATTATTTAAAAGTTACTGTTTCTGGGCAATAAAACATAAAAGCCTCTTTGTGAATCACTGTATAGTTCATTAAAAATTGATCCTAGATCTTGTCCACTTCTGATTTTTATTATTATCTTCATTATCAGTTTCCAGTAATAGCTGGAATAGATGGGATATCTCTTTATAATACTTTTTTTTCTCTGACTTAGAGTAAACCTTTGATATTAAGTTTCCCATTATTCTGTATGGTAAATTTGGAGTTCATAGTCTTTTAATGTACATTAAGAAAATCTCAAAGGCCAGATTCTGTTTTGTTACGTGGTATTTTCAATGATGAAGACTAGGCCTGTATGTAGGCAACAAATCATTGAAACATTCATGCCCATACACTTACAACTGTGATTTTTTTTTTTTTTTTTTAAGATAAGGTCAGATTTTATGAAATACATTATTAGCTACCATTTTTTATTTTGGATTAATTGCAACTCCAGAATATAGACTCAGGATTGTCCTCATCATTTTGAAACATGAAACACAAAATCTGTTTAGGGGAATTAAGTTTTATCAGCTAACTGGTTTTGATTCTGGAAAATTGTTCATGGAGGAGGATAAAACTCATTTATAAATTCTCATTTGGGCAAAATGATTTAGGCAACAGTGCTGGATGGATGGATACCTGATCTTATTAATGTCTAAAGTATGGTCCCTGTCAACATAGAAGAGAATACTTTGATTATAAGATGTGGGTTTTATATATATGAATATAAATGATGTTAATAATAACAGAAATTCTTTCTACAGTGAAATTTCTCAGTATGTTACATGATCTCGAATCAAACCAGATTTTCAGAAAAATATAACTTTGTGGGTTGCTTTTTTGTTTTTGTTTTTGGAGGAGAAAGTATTCTCACCTTTTCAAGAAATAACACCTACTAAATTTATTTCTGAATCAAATTTAGGGTATAATAGATATAACAGTTTCTAGGTAGTGTTATTTTGCTGTTGGGGGATATTGTTTTTCATTTACATTATATAAAATCTAATTTAATACTATAAGCCTTGGATACATTTTTAATGCATCAGGTATCATCTTTGAGTCCCTCCTTTAGGTCCCTACCCCTCAGCTGTCTGTATGGTACCTCCTCCTGAAGATGATCAGTCACATTTTAGGAATGCTAGACCTTTCATTCATGCTACCAGAGTACATTCAGACTTTTGACACCTCCCACCACTTTTTGGATGAAAAGTCACTTTTCAAATATAGAATCTGGCTTTCTTAGAAGCTGCTTAGTGGTGTGCCTAAAGTTCATACATTGCGGACAAGTTAATGCTCTTAATGGTGAACTTTAACACATGAGAAGTAGGTGATGGGAACAAACATGGCAGATAAATTCCACCTATCCTTTCTACCTCTTAAGGACTGTTTCAAGGTTTCAAGATTCTTCTAGACTGTTGCTTGGCAGCTTCTTGACAAATTGAGTGGTTCACCTGCCCAGCAAGTTGTATTTGTTGTTGGTAAGTGCCATCGAGTCTTTGGGCACCATGGCAACACACCACCTTCTCATCATTGTGTACCTCATTTCATTTTTACATTGCTTTCTCTGTCCTGGATGTGTGCCTCCAAAAGAATGCATGGACATTTCATTAAGGCTTTGTTTTCTACAATCTCTTGGCAGAGATGGCTAGTTTGCCACCAAACTTTAGGCTCCCACTTCAAAAATCTATAGTGTGGTCACTGGGAAACAGCCCACTGGTCAGAGACTCCATTTTGTTTTATTCCACCTCTCTCGGTATCAACATGTGGCCATATTGCCCATTCTTACCACTGGAATTTGAGCAAATATGATATTAAAAACTTCCAAGTTTAAGGTTTAAAAAATATACAGACCTTCCCATGTTCTCCTTACCCCAACTGCATCTGCTGTTAAAGATGCAGAAGCAAAGGTAGAGATTCATTGGGCAGGAAAGACCTTACCAGGAATATTTGTTTTGAACTATATGATATGAGTGAGAAAGGAAATTCTGCAGAAATTTTGTTTTATAATTGGATACCTAGTATGGCTCCCCTACCTGGTGAGTCTCCCTATTATTATTAAGATGATTAAGACAAAAGGATTTTAAGTCCACAAAAAATAAGTCCTAACAAGGCACTGTATGATAAGCACTTGACTACCTACCACAAACACAAGGTCAGAAGTTCAGACCTACCAGTCCCTCCTCAGAAACCCTACACAGGGATGCTGTATGAGTCAGAACTGACTTGACAGCACTTAACAATAACAACAAAAATTTAGATATCTATTAAATGACAAATTGGGGATTTGGTTCTAAAGTATGTTTTCTTAACTACTATAGTCTATTGCTTCATGTAACAATGAAAAATACACTTTTTAAAATATTAGCTATTTGTCAGGAATTTTACATATATTATCTCACATAACTTCAGAAGAACTCTTTGCAGTTTATACTCTTATTAATCCCATATTGAAGTTGGGGTAACCAAAGATTATAATAGCAAATAAAATGTGAACCTCAGAATTCTAACCCAGGTAGTCTGACTTGAAAGCACATTTATCTAACTACTCTGGTATAGTGCTTCCCAGAACAATTCAATACAGCAATGTAGTAGCAAATTTTTTATTTAAAAAAAACTAAGTACATATTTTCTAAATTAAAAAACAAACAACCAGCAACAACAATGTACTGTGGGGTATAAGTCATTTTACCTTAGATAAAATGCAAGCTCTAAATCCAATATATTACATTGGTCAAAATGATATACCAGCATCAAGTTTCACAATTAATAGAGTTCACTTCTGAGACAGTCTTAGGTGAGGTTTATTGAGGGACAGTAAGTTATTAACTATTTATAAAGCATGTATCAATTTCATAGATTTTTGTGGTTATTAAAAATTATGTAAGATACAGAATTTATGTAGTTAAGGGCCAAATCTTGAGAAATTATAAGCAGAGAATATTACTTAATTTATATCAATATCAAATCTCTTGATTTCAATTTATTATTACAAAGTTTATGTTACTAGAACAGTATAATATAATTTACTTCTTTTTCTTTCCTCTTACCATCTTCACTTTTGATTCTCCAGATTTGGGACAATGATTTCTTTCTAATTATTACCCACATGATAAGGTTACATGATGGCATAATCTAGGATATATTGAACACTCAATCAGTGATAACCATGCTCAATTTGCAAAGGCACCATCATTATTAGAATTAAAATATTAACAGAGATAAAAAATTCCCTAATTAGACAAAGGCTGATAAAGCTACATTTGTCCCTTGTTTTTTCATATCCTTTTTGAGCAGGGGTCTCAATAAGGACTTAACATTCACTTTACAAAGTCATTCCATTTTCATTTTTTACAGAATACTCAGCAATTCATGAATAGCTTCCTGACTGAAAACGGTGTTCATCTTTTCGCTAAAGCACATCATTTTACTTTCACAAATTTGTCATTTTGTTGTTGCAGGCATCCTACAGTGCATCAGCATTAGATACATCGCGTTCTTTAATTAGTGCTTGTGGTTCACTGTTCTTGATGATTGTTGTTGTTGTTGTTAAGTGCCATTAAGTCTGTTCTAAACCATAGTGACCCTGTATATGGTTTCCAAGGAGCGACTGGTAAGCTTGAACCACCAAACTTGGTGTTCAAACTGACTTTGCAGTCCAGCATATTAGCCCACAGTTCTACACCAGGACTCAAAGACATAGAAGAAATTTACTTTGTGAGCAAGGAGATGTCCTATGATTTGCTCATTTTACTAAAGTTGAATAACAAAATAGGCAATCTTAGACATTTTTTGCTATTTTCTCTGTCAGTGAGACAAGAGATCTTGTTGCTTTCAACTACCTGTATAAACTTGTAGACTATGTCTCAAAATAATTTAACAAGTCCTCGATTTCATGTAAAAAAAAAAAGAAAAGAAAAGAAACTAATGTCTTACTTCTGAAAGCATGTTTCTGAAAACTCTTGTTGTTGTTGTTAGGTGCCATCAAGTCAGTCCCTACTCATAGCAACACTATGCACAACAGGAATACTGTCCAGTCTTGCACCAGCATAATTTTTATTAACTTTGAGTCCACTGTTGCTGCCACTGGGTCAATCTATCTCATTGGGTGTCTTCTTTTTCACTGACCCATCACTTTACCAAGTTATTTCCTTCTTCAGGGAAATAAGTTCTCTCAGTTATATCCTTATCTTAGTCACATTGTTGTTAAGTATTATCTAGTTGGTTCTGATTCAGAGTGACCTTATGCACAACCGAAACACTGCCTCATTCTTGTTGTTAATTGCTGTTGAAATCTTCCAACTTGACCTTGCGCTTCAAACCAACCTTGTGGTTGAGTGTTTATCCTACAACACCATACCAGTCTTGTCATTGTTAATTGTGGATGAGTCAGTTTTGACCCAAAGCAACCCTGAATACGATTTCAGAGGAGCAACCGGTGAGATTGAACTACTGATCTTGCAGCTCAAACCAGTTTTGTAGATCAGCACATTAACTCACAATGCCACACATCAGGTTTCATTTTTTTGTTGTTTTTGTTAAGTGCTATAGAGTCGTTTCCAACTTATAGTAACCCTGTATAGGATTTCTATAGGGTTTCCGAGGAGCAGCTGGTGAGTTTGAACCACCAACCTTGTGATTCAAATTGACCTTGCAGTCCAGCACATTAACTCACAGTACTACACCAGGTTCCATTGTTATCATTGTTGTTAAGTGCCATTGATTTGATTCCAAGCCATAGCAACCTTGTATAGGGTTTCCAAGGAGCAGCTGGTGAGTTTGAACCACCGACCTTGCAGTTCAAATGGCTTTGCAATCTGGTGCATTAACCCACAGCACCACAGACAAAAAGCACTCTTTGAGCTGTAGAAAAAAATGATTTTGTGGGCACAGCTTAACAAATTTTTAAGAAAACTCAAGTGGACATCTTCCTAAACCATTGAAGCTTTGCAAGATTAAAGGAATGCAGTTCTCATAAAAACAATAGTGTGTAGTTGGATCAAGTATTTCAATGAAGGTCAGGAGAACGCCAAAGATGAGCCAAAAGAAGAAATATTGACAAATAATGGAACTGGAACTAACTTCTAGAAACTGGCTCTAAAAGAAGATTGTAAATTCACCACTGATATGATTGCTACTGAAGTTGGGATCATACATGGTTCCACATTTATAAGATTAAGCAACTATCTTTACCTCAGCAACCTTTAGGCTGTCAAAATCATGTGCAAAGATCAGCTGGCTCAAAGAGCTGATCTTTCCATCAGTCTTTTAAATAAGATTGAAGCAAATGAAGATAATTTTGTAGAACAAGTTGTAACTAGGGTTGAGTCTTGGATTTATTAGTATGATCCACAGAGCAAGGTTGAATTAAAACTATGGATTTCTAGGGCATAAATTCAAGGCAGAGACATCAACTCAGAAGGTAATGGTGACTGTTTTGGGGGACTCCAAAGGGGAAATCTTGATAGATTTTCTTTCAAAGACACAGGACTATCATGGGGTCTTATTATGGAGAAATTTTAGGAAAACTGCACTGATGAGAAAAAACACAGGATATTTTTACCCAAGGAATGTTTTAAAAATCACAACAGTCTTCAAGGGAAGCAAGAGCTATCCTAGGAGAATTTTGTTGGGAAGCCTTATCCTACAGCCCTGATGTTTCCCTTTCTAACTTCTTTTTATTTTCCAAATTCAAAAACATTTCAAAGAAAGGCAATTGGACTCCTTTGAGGATGCCAAAACTACCATTTTAACGTAGTATAAATTGAAAAGTGCAGAATTCTTTAAAGAAAGGTTAAAGAGATAACAACACCACTTTCAGAATTGTATAAAGCTATGTACATGATATATTGAGAAACAATAGCTTTGTATTTTCATTTTATTTATTAACGAAGTTTTCTATAATTTCGTCACAATATTTTTCAAGCATATATGTGAATCAAAACCCCAGAGAACAACTTCTGCTTCTTTCAAGATTAGCTGACAATGAGATGGCTCCAACTCACGGCAATCTTTTGTATAACAAATGAAATGTTACCTTTTCTTGTTCTATTTTCCTGATTACTGGTATATTTGAGTCCATTTGTTTGGCTCTTGTGTGGTGCCCTCCAACCTAGTGGGCTCATCTTCAGCACGATATTGATAATATACTAATATTCTCCATAAAACCCAGAGATAATTGGCTAATTTTCAAATGGAGATCAGCAGACTTTTCTATTATTCTGGTTTACGCTGGCTGAAATCTCCGTTAAAACTTATCTATTATTTCCTTGTGTCTCTTGGTATAAGAAATACTGGTAGTCTATCTTTTAGCATCATAGCAATTTGCAAACTATCACAGTAAAGCAAACTGACAGATAGGTGTGAGCATGCTTTTCTAGGACTTCGAATTCTAGTGCCAGATCTAAGTGCTTTGGAGACAAAAGTTTTGTTGTAATCCTAGAAGTCATTTCCTTCTCTGCTTTTGGCCTACCATAGTCCTTGTCCTTTGAAGACTCATAGCTCCAGGGACATTGTTCTGTATGTGTTCATTAATAGATAGCCATGATAGATTGTGCAAAGGAAAATATACCTAAAGTACACCAACACACCTTGCTAAAGATTTACCCTGGTAGCAAATTTCAGTCCATAGCACTTTTCTTAATCTTGTTATTTTATTTTATATTTTAGCTAAAATGAGAAACCATTTCTCTTTTATTTTATCACACAGACCCTGCCATTCTAAGTTTCTTACCATTGTTCATGTTTTCACTCCAGTTGAATGTCCAGTCCACAAATCTCCATATGTTGAAACTATAGCCATCCTTCAAACACCCAGTTCAAATCTTTCACAGATGTGTACTTTGCTTCCCCTATTTCGTCCCCTATTTTTTTCATCTCCTTCTATTTTTTTTTGGCAGGCCTGTTTTAAGGCAGAAACTACTTCTTGATATATCTCTATGCCATATATGTAGTCTTAATGAATAAGCTGTTCATTATAGGATTTCAATACATATTCTTATGAAGTCTTTTCCCACCAAGGCCTATATAAATAGCATAAACTGGATTAATCAAATGTATATTTAAATTAAGGTGAGGTAGATTGTGAATGAGGAATTATGCTATTTGCATCAATTCTATCACTGAAAACAATGAAAAATGCTGAATGAACTATATCTTTAAAATTACCATAAACAAATTAAAATCTGAAAGTTAGTGGGGTCTTCATAAGAAACAAAATTATAGTTTTTAAAAGGCCATTTGGTTATACTATGCTTCTGAACTTTGATTAATCATTTTCACAGGATAATGACAGAAGACCTATCTGAGGTTTTACCATAGAATAAGAGAGAACCAGTATCCACTTGCTCTCTTTTTCTAATCCCAAGTGACTATAAAGAAGACTGCCTTGGTATGATGAACAATGCAAGTGCAAAACAAAGGAAAGAAGAAGAAGAATTTATACCCGGATGTAAACAGAACCTGAGAATTTTAAACTCATAAATTATTTTGAAGTTATCTTTCACTGTGACTTTTACATCACTTGAGAAAAATTAAAAAGCAAATGAGCAGAACACATTTATCCTAGATCTCTGGAAAAACTCCCATAATAATATTTCAAAAACAATGATTAACACACAGTGAAAAATAAACAGCCACACAAGGAAACAATGAATAGAAACAACTCCACACATATTTCTGATTTTAGAATTTCAAGACACAGAACTATAGATGAAGACTTTTGAAGCTTTCTAAGTCTCAAAAATAAGTTCGATATTAGAAATTATTTGCAGGGGGAAATTAACTACAATAAATATCACAGTAAGTTAGAAAAAAATACAATTGAAATTAAGGAAGCTTAATACGGTATGGCACTGTGGGTTAATGTGCTGGACTGCAAAGTCAGTTTGAACCACAAGGTTAGCAGTTCAAGCTCACATGCTACTCCTCAGAAACCCTATACAGGGCTACTATGGGTTGGAATTGACTCAATGGTACTTAACTACAACAACATTTATCATAATAAAATGAACAAACCAACGACAACAACAAAAATCCTTTTGCTTTCTAATCAATTTCAACTCATAGCAACCCTATGTGTGACAGATTAGAAGTGCTTCATACGATTTTTTTGGCTGTAGTCTTTACAGAAGCATATTGCCAGGCCTATCTTTTATAGAGTAATTGGTTGTGGTGGTGGTTGTGTGTCGTGGAATTAGTTCTGACTCATAGCAACCCTGTAGAGGGTTTATGAGGCTGTAAATCATTATTGTTGTTGTTGTTAAGTGCCTTTGAGTCGATTCCGACCCATAGCGACCCTGTACAGGGTTTCCGAGGGTGTAAATCCTTACGGGAGTAGAAAGCCTCATCTTTCTCCCGCGGAGCGACTGGTAGTTTCGAACCGCTGACCTTACCGTTCACAGCCCGATTCGTAACCACTACGCTACCAGAGCTCCTGTAAATCATTATAGGAGCAGAAAAATCATATCTTTTTCCCACAAAATGGCTAGTTCAAATAAGCAACATTTAGGTTGAGGAGCTTGAATTAAATACTTGGAAAATAAACTATTTGGAGTGCACCTCAGAAATAAAAAAAGAAGAAAGAAAAGATAGGAATAAGCAAGGAAAGTATAGGAACGTTAAAAAAAAACGGAGGACAAAATAAGAAAATTTATGATAAGTGAAGACATAAGAAATATAATAAAAAATTTTTTTAAAAAGGGACTACATTTGAAGAAATAATAACCCGACATTCCTTAAAGTATAGTAATGACATTAATCAATAATCTTGAGAGACCTGGTATTTAAGGAAGAAAACAACAACAAAAAAAGAAGTTGACATATGGAAACATCATGATGAAATTTTGAAAAACTATATGTAATGTAAAAATATTATAAGTAGCCAGAGAACAGCAGTAAGAGCAAGAGATGACTTTTTGATACTATAATGGATGACAGAAAACAGTGGAATGTCTTTATGTGCTAGAAGTAAATAACTACTAACTCAAAATCTATAACCAAAGAACACAATTTCTAATATGATAGAGAAAGAGTGACCTTTTAAAATAAGCAAATAATGAGAGAGTTTGTCATCACAAATTTCTTACTTTTAGAATTTCTTAGAAAATATTTTGAGTAAAAGGAAAAGTGATTCTTGATGGAAGGTCTGTGATACAGTATGAAATAAATATTTTTAGAAATCTAGCAATTACTGGGTGGATACAAGACAAACTTGATTTTTCAAGGAAAGATAAATAATATCTAGTAGTATTTTAAAAGAAAAGAAAGAACTAATATACTAACCAGAAATAGCACATGCATTGGGAAAGGGATAAATGGATTAAAATTATTTCAAGGTAATATTTTAGAATAGGGTTATAAATTTTATTGAATTTAGTTATTTGCAAATGAAGTATAAATGTTGCAATCCTACACTAACCACTAATAGAAGAGAGACAAAATGTATCATTTCCAAACCAGGGGAAAACAATGATGCGATAATAAAAAATACAAAAGTCATACTACTTAGTGAAAAATGCAAGAAAGGAAACAGACTTTTTGATTCCATTCGTATAAAATTACACAACACACTAAATGAACTATATATTTTTGTTGTTGCTGCTAAGTGCTGTCTAATCAGTTCTGACTTATGGTGACTCTGTACAGGGTTTCTAAGGAATAGCTGGTGGATTTGAACCACTGACCTTGTAGCATAGTCCAGTGCTTATCCTATAGCACCACACCAGGACTCCAAACTTGGCCTATTCCAAGTCAGGAACAGAGTACTGTATCTTTCACCCACAGGGCAGCTAGTGGGCCAGAACCACTAAATTTGCATCTAGCAGTTGAACACTTAACCTACTACACTAGGGTTGTAAACATAAGCAAATATTTATAACAATAAAAGGTGATAAAATCATGACTAAAATACATTTTAGTGGTTAAGTCTAAATCAAGGAAACAGGTTGCAATGAAAAGGACTAGATGCTTGGTTATACGTAGTTGAAGAATAACTGTTAAACTATACATGCATATTTTTTATATCTTAAAAAAAGTTTTTTCTACACTATTTTACAAAAAAAATCTATTTTTAAAAAATTAAATGTGCTATAAATCTGAGAATATATTTAAAAAAGAATATATGAACATTATCCTATCCTTTGGAGTCCTGGTGTGGTGTTGTAAGGTAGCCACTGGACTGCAAAGCTGGTTTGAACTGCAAGGTCAGCAGTTCAAACTCACCAGCTGCTCCTCACAAACTGAATGCAGGGCTGCTATGAGTTGAAACTGACTTAACAACAACATTAAGAAAAATATGATCTTGGAAACCCTATTAGAGTCCTTTTCCTTCAGGAGGTCACTGAGGTCCCAAAGACTATGAACTTCTAATCTATACAAATAAAGTGATTCTATGAACTCACATAATAACAGCAACAACAAATGTCTATTTTCAGGCTAAATTTGCTTTTGATAAAAAATATACCTTGTCTAGCCTCAACCATGGAACAACAAGGGCTCTGGGATACAGGGATTGAGGCATGGTTTGAATGGGTACAAGAGGGGAAATAATGTTAAGATGCTTGGCTGTCTTTTGAATCTTGGTTTCCCTGGCATACCATTATAAAATTGACACTTGAGGGGGAGATAAAGGAATAGCCAGAAACATTACCATAGAAAGTTTGTAAGTCTGTCTTCAGCCTATAACTGATTGGAATACCTAAAATGGGGCTAGAACTTGCCCAGGGAAGGAGGCTTCCTGAGGAGCCTTTGCATTGCATAAGACCATAGGGAGAATCCTGATCCCCATCCAGAATCTTCTGAGGTGGGAAAGTTCCACTTGAAAGGACAAGCAGACCAGCATGGAGTGGCTAGAAGAACAGAAGATACTTCTTGAAAGAAAGACCAGCAGAAAAATTCAAAAACAATAATGGCAATCTGATTGACTACTACAAGAACAAGCAAGTTGTATGCTGGGGAGCCATCAAGGCAAGTGGTCAGGTTCCCTCAGAGCAAACCCCCTTCCAAGACTGAGACTCAAGGGGAATACATGAGCAGGCATGTGGTCTTGGTGGCAACCACATTGTCTACTGATAAGGGAAAGTGGTGGAAAAACAGCAATGAAGTTGAAAGCTAAGTCCGACCATGTTCAATAGACTCCTGTCAACCTGATAATTGCTATCAGGACTGACTGTGAGAGTTGCAAATGCAAAGGTAGACATTTTGTAACAAAACAAAGGGAGTGGTTAATTTTGCAGTCCAGGAGCAGAGATCTCTGGGACCATCAAGGGAGAAGAGTGGACTGTGGGACCCTATCCAGAGAAGCAGTGACACCAGAGATGGAGGCAGAGATGACGACGTGGAGAGATGGAGCGACTGGAGACTCTGGACTCAGGGAGGCAGTGGGGCTGTGTGCTGATGGCTGGGGAGCAGGAGCAGGCTTGTGGGGTGTATCCTTTGGTTGTTTGATGATACATGAAGGGGACCGTAATCATTTCAATGAAACAAAATAGGATAGGATGAATGTAAAGCTGATGTTCTCCCATGTAAACTATCACTCAATTCACAATAAAAACTTTATATATATATATATGTCTTGTCTGATCTGAAGTGAGAAAGAAATGAAGCCAATCATGGAATGTAGGATGAAACACAGCATTTTGTTAGATGCTAGATTTTATGTGGAAATGGTTAGAATATTAGTTGATGGAGGAAGAAGCACACTCCAGGAAAATACATATGGATATATAATAGATTTCATATCTAATCCTAAATGGATGGTTGTTGTTTTGTTATGTGCCGTGGAGTCAGTTCTGACCCATAACGACCCTCCACAGGGTTTCTGAAGCTATAAATCTTTACGGGAGCAGAAAGCCTCATCTTTCTCCCGCAGAACAGCTGGTAGTTTCAAACTGCTGACCTTGCGGTCCGCAGCCCAATTCGTAACCACTATACTACCAGAGCTCCTTAATCCCAAATGGATGGATGGCTTTATTTCCTGTATTCTGTGCATAATACTGTATGCTGCCAATTGACACACCGTTAATGTTTTGTAGGCAATGTGTGGTGGTGTTTGTTGAATTACTATTTTCTTGAAAATCCTTAAGGAGCTGTTCTACTCTCGGGTCACTGTGAATCAAAGGTAACTCAGTGGCAGTGGATTTCATCTTTGTTTTGCTCTTCTACAAAAGTCTGTATAAATTCAAGCATTATATTATAGTACTACTAGATTATGTACTTAACAACAACAAAAACTAGATTATGTACTATGGAATGTATGCTCTCTATATTTTAATATAAAGCCTATTACAATGGAATATTCTAATAATTTTATGATGATTAAGTGTTTTTGTCTTAATTAACTAATTTCAATTCTTATAATTTTGTTGGCAGAGACCCCATTTTGCAGATGAGGATTCTTGAACTCAAAAAAGGCTAGAAGAACTGGAATTAAGTTTCCCGTGGTCAGACTTCAAAGCCCTGTTCTTAGCTACTTTATCTGAAGCATTAACATTCAAAGATCATTTGTATAAAGATTAAAATGCCATTTATTCTTTCAAACCACATTCTGCATTCACTCAAGCCTTTTCTACTGACCCAGTAGAGGAAAGGACAGACATTTTCCCAGAAGCACAATGAACAACAACAGGACATGTGTATGTGGGTGCAAGGGAAATGCAGAAACTTGAGCATAAATCTCTTTCAAAACAAAACCACAGCATCTTTAATCAAGTCCTGGCAATCATTGTATCATTTCTCTGAGACTGGAATTGGTAAATGTGGGCTATCCCACTAGACCTTTAATACTTGGTTAGAAATGAATCCAAGAAGATGACTAGCAAGCCAATTCATGCAGTACAAACATGAATCTGTAATTCTCTTCCCCAGTACCACAAAATACAGTTAGTTTGTCCTGCGTTCACTTTAAAGACAGTGAGTGTCTGGGAGAAAGCATAAGACCGTTGAAAGCAGGGCCAGAAGTAATAAGTAGGAACTGCCAATAAATGCTAGCCAGTTTCTTCTAAAAGTACAAGCTACTGTCAGTTTTCAACGATTTCTAAGGTTGACCAGGATGCATGCAATGATTGAGCACACGTGCAAAGTTTGCCTTCCAGTAAAGGAAATGGAGTTTTCTTTCACCTGGGTAAAATTAAGCAGCTGATAATTACATCTCCTAGTATGAAGAGATTAAAATAATAAAATAAAAATAAACCAAATTCTTTAATTTGGATTCTAATCTCTCCCATTATCCCTGCACATTTACATAAACTCTGCTATGATGGAATTCTTCTCACTCAGCAGGATGAAGATCATCTTCTCAGCAGCAAAACTCAGCCACACAAGTGATTTTCCTCCACTTCCCAGCTTTCCCCCTTAGAACTCATTCTAAGTGAAGACAAGGGCCCATCAAAAGATTGGAGTTGTTTTGTGTCTTGCCCTTAGGGGTACTTTATTTTTCTTAAAATGATTATCTCAACCTTACTGTAGCCAAAAAATAAAAACAAAGCAAAACCCTAAAACAAATTTCTGAGGTGGTTTAAATAAAAAAATACAAAAGATGGATATATATAAATTTATTCATAATTAGTTTACAGATTGGACCACACCAAGACTCCAAAATCAGCAAGCCACTTAGGGATAAAGGCTAGTACAATTATCAGGAGTAAGCCAAATGCTACCTTTGTTCTTACTCAAATCATCTGCGTTTAAAAAAAAAAAAAAATCTTCTAACAAATTTTCTATTTCCTAGTTAAAGAGGATTATATAGCAAACAAAACTAGTGGCTGGAGAGCAAAGAATTCTCCAACATTTTATTACCTGCCCAGTACAAATTAGTTCATTGTAGTTAACTCCTGCCAGGAACCCGTTTTCCTGTCACCCATCAGGATGATAGAGTATGGCAGGTCGGCTGCTGTCCCAAGCTCTTCCTGATCAGAAGGTTGTCAGACATGCTGCCTGGCCACTCTCTCCTACATTGTGTGGCAGCTCTGGTGTTTGTGTAGCAAGGTACACAAACTAGCTCAAATGACTCCTCACTATCCTATCAAATCTCTGTAGGCACATGAGAGGGCCTCCTCCAGGTACAATGAAGCAACCCTACAAATTTCACTTTGTAATAACTATAAGACACAGAAATTGTATTAGCTCCATTAGATGGAGTCATGAGGAATATTCAAAAAGGTTAGCTGAATATAGTTAATGCCACCGTTAGACTAAGATAAAAAATCACTTTGTTAACTTAGAGCATTTTCTCATTGGTAACACCCCATATTAAGGTGCCATTTATGAACAGTTTATTATTATTTATTAATGTGTGGAGCACTTTATAGAATGCTCGATAACAACTTAAATTCATGTATTAAAGATGTACATACATGGTTTAATACGATTTACGTCTCATAATATTCCTTGAAACAGCTTCCCATAGCATCATCCTTTATGCATTTATTACTAATGCATTTTATAACATACTTTATAATGCATTATTTGAACAAGTTGCTGCATTTAGTGATCATTTCATAAATAAGGATAAAGCATTTATAAATGGCACCTTAATTTTAAAGTGTTACCTTCCCATTACTAGATAGCTGCTCACCATTCATCTCATTTTGTGATAATTCTCCAAATGCACCACTTAATAAAACAGACACTAACTTCTATTTCCTGTTATCTGATTAAAAGTTTATTGAGTCATTTTCTCCATTTGCTTTCAGAGTTGGAAGCCTGGAGAACTTAGAGTGATTTTTGATGAAACCAAACTTTTAGTCAACAACACTTCTGAAAAGATGATAGCAGTATAGACAGAGAACTACCTACCATATTGGACGAAGCCTGTTGCTTGGATTCTTTGTAGAATTCAATTTTTTGACTAGAAAGAACAATCCAGGAAGTAGCCCAGTTTTTCCTTAAGGAAAAAAAAAAAAAAGGGGGGGGGGAGGAGATCAGTTAAAGAAAATATTCATACAAGTAGTGTCAGCAACATTTGGAAGAAGTAGAGAACATCTTCTTCATTTTTAACTGACTTTCCTGAAAGTTTTCTTGTTGTTAAAACTTATATATAGATTGTATGGAATCAACTACTAAAAATTCTATTTTGTGTGTATGTGTATAACCACAGCACCAATAAAGGGCCTAGAGTTTTATACCATGTCAAAAATAACGTAAAAGATGAGTCCGAGATTCTTCTCCTACTGTTCATAACTGTTGTGTTGTTAAGTGCCATAGAGTTGATTCCAACCCATGACAACCCTGTATAGGGTTTCCAAGGAGCAGATGGTGAGCTTGAACAAGCAACCTTGTGGTTCAAACTGACTTTGAAGTCCAGCACATTAGCCTACACTGCCACACCAAGACTAGTTTAATGTAACTCAAAGTCTGAAAAACTCACCAACTAATATGTTATTACTTAGTTCAAAATAGTTTTATAGTGTTGAATTTCACTAGAAAACAAAGGTATGCAAATAAAAACAATTAAATTCATTTTGCTTCTTGATCTATCATATTTTTTTGGAGTAAAAGGAATCATCATAATCATAGTTAATGAGAGTATAGAGAAACTGATTTTCTCATGCACCATTGGTGAAACTGTTGACCGGCACATTGTTTTTGGAATGCAATCTAACAATATGTTTTAACCAAAAACAATGTGATAATGTATATATAATAGACTAGATCTATTTCTAAAAATTAAAAAATTTCCTAAAGAGATAATCTCAAAAACTATAAGGGTCCTATGCACAAGAATGTTGTTGCTGTTGTTCAGTGCCATTGAGTCGGTTCTGACTTTTACTGACACTGTATAGTGCTCCTAATGAATGACTGATATGTTTGAACCACTGACCTTGCAGTCAGCAGTTCAGTGTTTATCCTGCAATGTCACACCAGGATCCCAAGAATCCAAGAATGACTGTGCCATTATTTCTAACCCTACTCCTAAAATATCCAATAAAAAGTGATTCATTAAGTAAATTAGAAATGATAACTTCATAAAATGGCATAATGAAATGCAATGAAAACTATGCTTTAGAAAAATGATGATAGGAAAATTTTAATGCAGACTATCATCCTGGACTCCTGGTATGGCGCTGTAGGGTCAGCACTGGCCTGAGAACCACAGGTCAGCAGTTCAAACCCACCAGGTACTCCTCGGAAACCCTATACAGGGTCACAATTAGTCAGAACCAACTCAACAGCACTGAACAACAGCAGCATAATGCAATATGGAGTCCTGGCATGGCACCATAGAATAAGTACTGTACTGATTAGTGAAAGATTGGCATTTTAAATCCACCAGCCACTTCTGGGATATCCTTATATAGGGTTGCTATGAGTTGAAACCAAGCTGTGCTGTTTACCTAGGACTGTCTTCACCCATTCCAGCCCCTTGTGATATCTAATTTCAGTTGAGCAAAACTCCAAGTGTTAATTTCTCAAAGGTGCCTTCCATGATCACTGCATTTAACATAACCTAAAAATACAGACACACACACACACACATATATATATACCATTCATTTTCATTTCCACCATTAGAAAATAGTCTCTAAAATGATAAATTACATCTTCACAAATGTATATTCCCAATGCCTAATGCAGTGCCTTTCACAGTGCAGGCACTGATTTACATATTCATTGAGTGAATAACTGAATTTATGCAAGAGGGACAATAAGATTAGATATATCAATGGTTAAACCAAGTCTTGATGTTTGTAGAATTTCCTGCATTATATAAGTATTACTGCAGTTTTACACAAATAACTTGTACCTACTATACGTGTTTGTCAACCATACTCTCCCTCTGGGAGATATTTTTGTAAACACTAAGCTAATTTTTTTTTTACAACCCCATGTATAAAAAGGTGGCATAGTGGTGTTTAGGAAATACTTCCCATGAGGAGGGAGCAGTTGTCATAGAAGGTATGGGCTACTTGTGAAAAAATATGGTACCTCTGTATTAAGATTATGTGTATATTTATATAATGAAGAAAAACGTCTTATATGATAAAAACATTAAGGAGATTAACATGTATAAGTCTCCACCTATGATATCATATTGTCATAATTTGCAAAGAGGTCCAGTGGAAAAAAGGGAGACCCTCAATGAGATGAACAAACATAGTGACGACAACAATGGGCTCAAACATAACAGCTATCGTGAGAATGGCATAGGACCAGGAGATGTTTCCTGTTGTTACACAGAAGGTCACACAAGTATTATTCAGAGCCAACTTGCTGGCACGGAATAATAATAACATTCATTTCAAAATTGCTGAATTCAGTTTACAAAAGTGGAATAAAATAGTTTATAGAAAGGCTTTATCATGGTCAATATACAAACCGCTCAAAAATATGCTAAGAATTACTATTTAAGATCCTTTTGTAATTATTTCCACTTGCCTCTAAGAGTCTAGAGACTTGATTGAACAGATAGCCTTGATTCAGTATGGTTAATATTTATAAAAAGAATTAGGTTGCTCTTAGTTGTCTGTAGTTGCCGTAACAACGTACCATCATGTTAAAAAAGAACATAACAAAAGGAACCACAGCAAACAGAAGGTGGTTTTGGTTTTTTTTTTTTTTCTTTTCTTTAAATATGAACACGGTTTTCTTGGAACTGTTTATTTTCTAACAAAGAGTCACTTTTCAATCAAATGATGAAGATGGATAAATACAGTAGAAAGAACCTGCATGAGTTTTCCACCCTTTGCACTGGTACCCATTTGGGTACCAGCACAAACAAGGTGAAATGAAATAGACATAGTCATCTCCTCATGCAGATAATACTATTTGTTATTTTTGAGTGCTGTCAAGTAGATTCCGACCCATAGCCACCCTGTATAGAGTTTCCGAGGAGCAGCTGGTAAGCTTGAACCACTAACCTTGAGGTTCAGAGAGACTTTGCAGTCAAGTGCATTAACCCACAGTGCCACACCAGGACTCCGATCATATTATTGCTATTGTTGTTAAGTGCTGTCGAGTTGGCTCCAACCTATAGCAACCCTGTATAGGGTTTCCAAGGAGCAGCTTGTGAGCTTGAACTGCCAACCATGTAGTTCAAACAGCTTTGCAGTCTGGCGCATTAACCCACAGTGCCACACCAGGACTCCAGATGGCCTCAAATAGAGAGACCAGGGAAACAATGGAAGAACTGCTAGACTGGACTTCATATCTTCTCTTACCTCCCTTTATTTGGCTAGCATGTGGTCAGAGAATATGGATCAGCATCAAAGTGTTGGAACCTGTATTCAACCTGCCTGCTATATTTCCCACTGTATTTTTAATCTTCTGGCAGGGAGATACTACACTTTATTTTCTTCCTGTCTATAGTCAGCCTTGGTTCTGATTTGAATCTGTTTCAGATGTTGATCGTTTATAGAATTTGTTGGCACTGCTCTCTCCCTTTCCTTAAACTTGGAGCTGGAACTGGTTAGAACTGAAGTTGCATGAAATTCAATTATCTCTATCAGGACTTTGAACTTCTGTGAACTGTTCCCTGTTAGATGAAATCAGATGAATGAGCTAATGAGGGTAAGCACTTCAGGTCTTGAACACCTTAAATACAATGCTATTTGGTCCTGAAATGATAGTATAGACTACACAGTCTTTATTATATTAGAATGAAAGTGAAGATTTTCAAAGGTTTGAATTATATTGTTTGGAAAGAATTTTATTTCGAAATGCAGAATAAAGTGCTGTTGGCATCACTTAAGATGCCTTTCTTTTGCTTAAAAATTTTCCACTATCTATTTAAAAATAATAATTAGCACAAATCAGCTTGTGTGTCTACAGTAAGTTTGAGAGGTCCCTGGGTGGCACAAATAGTTGATGGTTTGAGCCCACCCAGCTTTGGTGCAGAATGCAGGCCAGGGAATCTGCTTCTATTAAGATTACAGCCAAGAAAACCCACTGGCACGATTCTACTCTATAACACATAGGGTTGTCATGACTTGAAATCAACTCAGCAGCAAATAACAACACAAGAGAATAAGTTGAGTACCGAGTTTAGGTTTATCTTCCCTATGTTCTCTCAAAAATACTAATGACTCCATTTACTAAACTGGAAAGCTGGTAATTTAGGAGACTTGCTTAAGGCCACATACTTGGACTTAGAGTCAAACTCAGTTTATCTGACTTCAAAGACTGTGATCTCTTCATTACATTATTCCTTAAATATTAAGCAGTAATATTCACTATTAAATAAATTGCCAATGCTGTGTTCAATGTAATATTTGGATACAGGTTTGGTTTTCCCTCTAATTCTGAAATTCAAAAGTCTAAGGAACATAGCAGGTGACAAAATATCCGTCATCTGGGCTATCTTAATTGATTTTTACCTGCTCCCATTAAAAGAATCAGACAAAGATCCACTCCCAACCACTCTTCCCTTAGAACTTGCACTAATTAGAAGTAGTAAGATGATGTGACTTTCAATTCTTCATATGGAACCACACGTAATGCAGACCTACATTTTCGATATTGGTTTCTTTATAGAAAAAGAAGCAGGTACGTGTGTTCTTTATTATACTGGCACTTCTATTTCTTCCCTGCCAGAAATTGTTCTAGCAAACTCATCTGCATTTAGTAAGGAACAAAGAATCAAAAGGGACTTGAATGTCTGTAGTGAAAGTCTTAGAAGAAGTACAACCAGAATGCGCTTTAGAAATGAGGAGAGAAAGACTCCATCTCATGTAATTTGGACAGATGGTAAGTAGAGCCCAGTCCCTACAAAGACATCACGCTTGGTAGAGGGTCAGCAAAAAAAATATGAAGACCCTCATTGAGATGGACTGACACAATGGCTAGAACATATATCTCAAAGTTAGCAAAAATTATTAGGATTATATAGTGTTTTGTTCTGTTATACATAGGGACACTTTGTATCAAACCAACACAACGACACCTAACAAGTCTGGAAATATCTGAAACTTAGATCAACAAAACAAGTTTTATACTGTGACTTAAGTCTGAACATTCCTTTTTGAATGACTCATCTAGAAAGTTAATTATTTTCCTGACAAGATTTGAGCAGTTCACTGCCTATTTTGATGTCTTTTGGTCTCTCGTATTACCCTTAGTTCTCAGGGCAACAAGGAACAGATTCCCCACAGTTATTCTTATATATTTGCCCTTTGGTAAGGCAATGTCAGCCTTGGAAAGAGCTGTAAAAAGGAAGGGTCAATTGGTAGGGTTTTTACCCTGACTTGAACCTTTAATGATTTCCATATGCAGCTAAATCCTTGTAAGGAATTACCCTACAATAAACTGAGTGAAGCCTCAGGAAATGGGTGACCCTGCAAGCATAGAGTGCATAGTCATGACAGGTGAGGCTGCAAGTTTCTGAGGAACCTTGTTAAGTAGAAATTTATAAGTTTGATGCAGTTTTCACACTAGAAAAAAGCCCTTCAAGCCCCTTGTTGTTGTTAAGTGCAGTGGAGTCGGTTGCGACTCATAGCGACCCTGCACAGCGTTTTCTAGCCCCTTAACTCCCATAAATTGATGTATACCTTTGCTACACATCTCAGAGATTTTCTAGTACTTGAGACAGCATTCATTAATGCTTGTTTGACTAAAAGAATACATTGGCTTTCAAATTTCAAGAAATGTTAACTGGTTGCTACAGGTAACCATTAGTGAGAGAATGGTATCGGTGATGCATCGCAGGAAACAGATTTCTTTAAAAACATATTCCTATTCTGTGCTTGCTCTTAGTTACTAACAGGGTAGCATTCCTTTCCTGCATTTCTTTGCTCTGTTCTTAGTTCCTAGGTGATCACATGTGTCATTACTATCCATTTTTTTTCTTTTCTTAACTAATTTTCTAATTTAGGATATTTATTTTTCTAATGAATAATTCTAATGGCTGATCCTGAGTCACTAGAGGTCCTAAGCCATCTTCCAGAAATTCTCCTTACTTTTCAAATGTGCAAATAATATGAGCTGTCATGCATGCATCAACCCCAACTATGTGTCAGATACTACATCCAGTATTTTATATTCATCACGTGATTTTATCACTAAGTTTTTCACAAGTATCTCCTGCGCTTGTACTCCATGGCAGACACTATTCTAAGAGGTGAAAAGATAAAGTAAAATAAGAGAGACTACTGATGTGGCACTGTGGGTTAATGCACTGGACCACAAGGTCGATTTGAACTGCAAAGTCTATAGTTCAAATCCACCAGCTGCTCCTCAGCAACCTATACAGAGTTTCTATGAGTTGGAACTGACTCAACAGCATTTAACAACAATAAGGGAGACCACAGGAATTGACCTCTAACTGGAGAAATACAGACAAAAACCATGTAAGCAAAACAAGATAGAAGTCCTAAAAGCTAATCTGACAGGTAGATAATACTTCTTAACATAGAGAAGAACCTAGTGAGGCTGTATCTTATGCAAGAGCGTATGAGTCATAATGATGGAATTTGTGTTCATTCCACTGTCTCTAATTGTCTCTAGAAATCTTTATAACAGGTTATATTAAACTCTTCCTTTATTAGTAAATTCACAAATACATATTAAGTATGTCTATGCAGAGACTTATGTTTGTCCGTAAGAAAGGGGACTAGAAACTGTGTTCTCAAAGTTGTACTAGAATTTCTATCTCATTGGAGCAGGCCTACTTGTTAGTCTGCCCAGCCTGCTTTGTAATTCTGACCTCAATCCCTTCTTCATGTGTATCAAGAGTTCAGTAGGTAAATTCACCTGTTATGGGAATCCAAAATTTCAAAATGTCCTCACCTTAATTTTGAGACCACTGTGTTCTAAAATCAGAGACTTATGTGCTAAGTAAGAAACAGTAACTCAGGAAATTCTTAACTTCAGTAAGTTAAAAGTACCAGAAATAGACTGAGACTGTCCCCAGATTCCATGCAAGTAATGATCAGGGAACAGATTGGTGGCAGTGATTCAGCTCAGATAAAGGGATCTTGGGACAAGAAAGCAGGTATTTGTTTTAATTTTTGAAGAAACACAAAAATAACATCTAAGAATAAAAAAAAGGCATGAAACTCTACAGAGCAATGTTCTACTCTGTCATGCATGGATCTCCTGATTCAGAGTTGACTCAATGCAACTGGAGCTAAAACAAAAACTACAATTAGTAAGGAAGAAGAAGTAAATTTGCATAAAGACAATTGATCCCACTTTCTGCAATTGATGGGGCTATTGTGTACAAGGGAAATACCTGACAGAAGTTCCCTAAAACAAACTCTAAATTGGGATGATGGAAAATGAAAAAAGATGCAACACAGGCATCAGCTTGACCCAAAACTCTTTGCATTCTCCAAAATGGACACCTGATGGCAGCACATAATAGCTACAACTTTGAGTATAGCTGCTTATCTGAAGGACACGGATGGAAAACTGTCCCTTAAGATATGCATGACCATGGTAAGAATCTATTAGTTTGAGCTCTAGGTTTAGGTTTAATACATTCATTTGCTTCAAAGCTTTATAGCCTACACTTAGCTCTCCTATACCTCTTTTAGGCAAACCAAAAAGTTAGAGGGAAATATCTACAAGATGACTTTGGAAATTTCAGAGCTCTTTTCTGGGCCACCTGTCTCTTTTACCTGACTTGATCATACTGACTTGGATTACATTTCTCACTAGTGGTGGGAGTTAAAGTCATTTTTAATCCCTGACTAATTTACTGTTAAATCACTCAGAAACTGTTAAAAGTTCTGACTCGTCAACCTGGGAGGTCTAGCTACTGTCTTCTTTTGTTTACTATAAGCTTCTTGTAAAATACTACTGTTATGAGGTAGGTCAGTGAGACACCAAGGTATACATACACAATCAGTCTCAGTGTGGAATAAATGTAAAAAGCTTTAAAAGGCAAAACATTTGTAGATTATGGAAATTTTAACAGTGTATGAAAAAGATCATAAAACTAAATAAGTCATTTACAAATTATCTTTGGTAGTCTGTACTTTCCAAACTCAGAAGTTTGGCGGCATTATGAGTCAGAACCAACTCGACAGTACTTAATGACAACAACAACAATGGGCAAAATCTTGAATACAGTAGAAAGCATCTAAAGAAGATGGAAGGAATACTGAAAAAAATGATATGGTTGATGTTCATCCATTTCAAGATGTAGCATATGATCCAGAATTGCTAAATGCTAAAGGAAGGAAACCTAAGGTGTACTGAAGGCACTGATAAAGAAAAAGACTCCAAGAATTGATGAAAAACAAATTGTAACCATTCAACAAATGGATGTAGTACTGGAGGTTTTCATTCATCTATGTCAAGAAATTTGGAAGAAGTCTATAGGGCCACTGATTGGAAAAGATTCATATTTGTGCCCTTTCCAAAGAGGTGACCCAATGGAGTGCAAAAATCATTAAACAATATCATTAATAACACATGCAAGTAAATTTTGCTAAAGTACATTGACAGAATTACCAGAGGTTCAAGCTGGATTCAGGTAAGGACATGAAATGAGGGATATCACTGGTGACATGAAATGGATCTTTGCTGTAGGCAGAGAATACCAGAAAGATGTTTATGTGTGCTATATTGATTCTGCAAAAGATTTTGACTGTGTCAATCACGACAAGTTATGCACAACATTGTAGAAAATGATTATTCCAGAACACTTAATTGTTGCCATGAGGAACCTGTATGTAGACCAAGAGGTAGTCCTTAGAACAAAACAAGGAAACACAGAATTGCTTAACATTAGGACAGGCGTGTGCCGGTGTTGTAATCTTTAACTACACTTTTCCAGTCTGTATTCTGAGCAAATAATCCAAGAAGTTAGATTATATAAAGAAGAATTTGGCATCAGGATTAGATGAAGACTCATTAACAAGTGGTATGCAGATGATGCAACCTTGCTTGTTGAAAGCACAAAGGACTAAAAAATACTTACAGATAAAAATCAATGTAAAGAAAACAAAAATCCTCACCACTGGACTAATTCATAACATCACGGTAAATGGAGAAGAGTGAATTTATCAAAGACTTCACTTTGCTTGGATGCTCGCTCTATCAACAATCATGTAAGCAGCAGTCAAGAAATCACATGACATATTAGATTAGGCAAATCTGCTGCAAAAGACCTCTTTAAAGTGTTCAAAACCAAAGCTGTCAGTTTGAAGACTAAGGGGCACCTGACCCAAGCCATGGTATTTTCAATATCTTCATATGCATGTGAAAGTTGGACAGTGAATAAGTAAAGGCATAGATGCATGTGAGTTTTATGGTGTTTGACATCATTGAAAGTACCATGGACTTCTATAAGAACAAAAAATATCTGTGTTGAAAAAGTGCCACCAGAATGCTCCTTAGAAGCAAGATGGCAAGACTTCGTCTCTCACACTTTGGACATATTATCATAAGAACCAGTGCCTTGAGAAGGATATCATGCTAAGTAAAGTGGAGGGCCAGCAAAAAAGAGGAAGAACCCAACCAGATAGACTGGCACAGTGGCAGCAACAATGTGTTCAAGCTTAACAATGGTTATAAGGATGGCACAGGCCTGGGCAGTGTTTCATACTGTGGTGCACACTGTCAGTATGAGTCGATTCCAAACAACCACCACTACCACCACAACATAACTGACTTCAAGATATGCAACAACAACAAAAAAATACACATGTGTGTGGGGGTATGTATATATATGTGTGTAGATGTATTTAGGTATTTATATGAAAGGACTTCAAAAAAGTCATGGAAAATGGAATTAAAAGATACTGGAATTCTTTCACAAACTTTTTGAAGCCACCTCATATCACCAAATAGGACTTTTTGTTGTTGTTAATTGTGGTCAAGTCAGATCCAATCCATAGACACTTTGTATAGGGTTTCCAAGAAGTGACTGGTGGGTTTGAACTACCAACCTTGTGATTAGCAACCCAGTGTTCATCCTGCAGTGCTACACCAGGAGTTCATAAATAGGGTAAGTGTAGGTATATGAGGTATTTTTCTTAGCAATTCTTACTGAGAATACACTTTTTAAAGTTATGGTACAGAGAAGCCATCCTAATATGGAATTTTCTTTGTTATTTAGCTCTTTGTCCTTAGGATCACTCAATGGCATGTTACAACAACAATATGTATATATTGTTGCTAAGTGCCTTTGAATCTGTTCTGACTCATAGCAACCTTGTATATGGTTTCTTAGGAACAGCTGGTGGGTTTGAAATGCAGACCTTGTGGTTTGCAGTCCAGTGCTGATCCTACAGCACCACAACAGGTATATATATACACACTCAATTGGTTGAAGGTACCTAAATAATAGTCCTTTTCCTTATTAAGTAAATCTGTTTCTCTTTCTGGTATCATATTTTCTCACTATAGTTTGGTCACTTTTTGAGACACTCTTGTCTTGTTTCTCCATGTATGCTGGAATTGTTTATATTTAATTGATGGCTGTGTGTTGGTATGTTCTCAGGTACTCACCAGCTGTCTTCTGGTGGATGTGATAGAGACTGGAAGGAAGTCTGAACACAGTTCTCAGTTCACCGTTTGTGTAATGTAGTTCAGGGTAGGTTCAGGAGCCTCTGGAAGTATCTCAGGCAGAGGCTGTTCAGGATGGGGTGTCACTGGCCACTGTGTTAGTGATGGTGGGACTGACCACACCCCAGCTACCAGGAAGGCAATAGAACAAGGGAAGACTGCACCCCCTCTTTCTCCTACCTGCAGCCCTGCTTTGTGTCTGAAAACCGCCGAATAGGCAGCTGATTGTAAAATCTCAAAATGGCCACACCACTCCACCCCAGACTGATAGCCCTCATGCTACTTCAAGGTCATGGCTAAACTGACCATTTTTGTTGTTAATGACAAAACATGCATACTCTTGTATAAACAATAGCAATGACTGCATGATTCATTGACAATGGCATAGAATTTGATCCTACATTTACCTTAAGAAAATTTAGAAGAGAAGAAATTCATAAGCAATGGCAACTATTTTAGTTTAAAACTGTAATGAACTTAAAAAATTTGAGTAGGACTGATTTGATATAAATTCATCAACATGTAAGGATTCTCCTATGTTTTCAGATATGGTGGTTATATATTCTATGTTTAATCAGTAAAGTTGTTGTTGTTGTTGTTGTCAGGTGCCATCGAGTCGGAACCGACTCATAGTGACCCAATGCACAGCAGAACAAAACAATGTCCGATCCTGGGCCAACCTCACTACCGCCGCCACACTTGATGCCATCAATGATGCCACCTGGCCAATCCATCTCGTTAGGGGTCTTCCTCTTTTTCTCTGACCCTCCACCTTATCCAGCATGACATCCTTCTCCAGCGACTG
>NW_006408530.1:20139637-20165968 GCF_000296735.1 Chrysochloris asiatica
TAAAGCACAGGTAAACATCCTTCTGGTATTCTCTGCTTTCAGCCAAGATCCATCGGACATCAGCAATGATAGCCCTCGTTCCACATCCTCTTCTGAATCTAGCTTGAAACTCTGGAAGTTCTCTGTCAATGTATGATTGTAGCTGTATCTGTATTAATCAGTAAAGTGTTTACAAAAAAAAAAATGCACTGTAAAGAATAAAATTATGGAATAACATAGACAAAGTTTAAAGATTTCTGTCATCATGGTCTACAATTGTTGTTAAGTTCTATCAGGTGGGTCCATGGTACTTTCAGTATTTCAATATTCTCCAACAGCATAATTCAAATACATTGATTTTTCTATCTTCCTTATTCATTGTCCAACTTTAAGATGCATTTGAGGACATTGAAAGCATCATGGCTTGGGTCAGGCATACCTTAGTAGCCCTCAAAGTAACATCTTGTTATTTAACATTTTAAAGAGTTATTTTGCAGAAGATTTGTCAAATGCAATATGTCCTTTGATTTCTTGACCCATATAAGTTTTCTGAGAAATGGCTGGTGAGTTTGAACCGCTGATCTTGTGGTCCGAACTGACCTTGTGGTCCAATTTTAATCCTACAGCACCACACCAGGACTCCCATAGGCAAAGTAAATAGATGAGAGACTATGAGAATGTCCAAAATGAACAAGATGTTATCATTTAGAATATACTAAGAGTTACCACAAATTCAAAATGACAACCAAAAGCAAGAAACTCAAAAGAAAAGGTGCAGATGAAGAATGACTCTAAGTATATGAAATGATTTTTAAATGCAATACTAACCAAAGAAACACAAACAAATGTAGCACTGAGAACATTCAAAAGTCATTAATTAGGCAAAACTGAAAAATTGGATAATAAGAGGAAATGGAAGTCCTTCTTCATTGCAGAGATAGCATGTGCTGCTGCTGTCATTCTAGAGAGAAGTCTGGCAACTGCTCTCACTGAATTTATTGATGTGTGCACCTTACTACCAAACAAGCCATTATTATTTCACTCTTGTTATAAGCGCTTACAAAGATTTGTAAGTAGACATTTCTGTCTGTGATGCAATTTTGTTGAAGATAGGAGGAGTTAGAAACAAGTTAACTTAAGTAAAGTTATTAATGTTTGCAACTGTTTCTCCTCATTTTCAGCTGTGCCACATCAAGAAATGAAGGTCCCAAAAGCCTAACATCATCCATGTCATTAAGGTCTACTCTACTCTGAGGAGGCAGCTCTTTCCAAATCATATTTTTTGTGCCTTCTAGCCTGAGGGACTCATCTTCTAGCACAATATCTGGCATGCTCTGCTGTTATGTATACAGTTTTCAGTGAGTAACCATTCAGAAGTGGTCCACCTCTCCTTTTTTGTCTGCCTTATTCTGGAAGTTCTACTGAAACCTGTCCACTATGAGTGACATTGCTTCTTTTTAAAATACCAGTGGCATAGCTTCCAGCCACACACAGCTATCACAGAATGGCAAAATAACTGACAAGTGGTAGAATCTGTCTATAGCCTATGACAAAACAAATAAAACATCTATGTAAAATATCTAGCAATGAGAACTCTGAAAAGAATTCAGGGAAAAAATGCCATGTACTATAGACAACCAAAGATCAACTACTTATGAATAAATCTAACCAGATATACAAAGATATATATAAAGAAAACTAGAAATCACTAAATCAGGAAAATCAAGAGACCTCCACAAATGGAAGGCTATACTATCCTCATAGAGAGGAAGACTTAATATTGTGAAAATATTAATAGTATCCAAAGCTATTTACAGATATAAGGTAATCTCGATTCAGATTCCAACATTGTTGTTTAAAGCAATGGCAAAAATAATCATCAACTTTATATGAAAAGGAAAGAGATTCTGGATAAGCAAAGAAGACAACTAAAGGAAACTAATGAAGGAAAATGGAGGAGACCTCACACTTCCTGACTTCAAGACCTACCACACAGTCATGGTAGTGAAAACAGGTTGATACTCGTACAAGGGCAAACACATAGATCAATGCAACAGAATTTAGAATCCAGAAGTGACTCCATCTATCTGTGGACAGTTCATTTTTAATAATGGGCAGAAACTATGTAAATAAGGAAGAGACAGTATCTTTAACAAATGGTCTTGGCAAAATTGGTTATCTATTTGCACAAAAGTGAAACAGAACCAATATCTCACATCATACTTAAAAGAAGCTCCAGAAAAATCAAACCTAAATACAAAACATATAATTATAAAGACCATCAAAGAATAAATAGGGACAACTTAGGGACCCTAATGTATGGCAAAAAGACACTATAAAGCATAACTGAAAACAAACAGCAGAAGACAAACTAGATAATTGGTTGTTATTGTTTTTAAGTGCTTTCAAGTCTGTAGTGATTCATAGTAACCTTAGAATTTTGGAGGAGCAGCTGGTAAATTTGAACCACTGATCTTGTGGTCCAGTGTATTATCCCATGGTACCACACCAGGACTACTGGTATCTCCTTATAATTGACACTGATGTTCATCAAAAGATTTCACCAAAAGAGTAAGAAGAGAAGTGACAGCCTGGAAACAATTTTTTGGCCACAAACATCTTAGACAAGGAACTAATGTCTAAAGTATATAGAAAATATCAGAATCTCACAACAAACAGAAAAATAACTCAGTCAAAAAGTGGGCAAACTATACAGAAAACTTCAACATCTCAGCAACACAGATATAAATAATGCAATAAAAATATACATAGAAAATTTCAACACATCAGCAACAAATAAAATAAGTAATCCAATTAAAATTTGGGTAAAAAACATTCAGGTGGCCAACAAACTCAAGAAGAAATGTTCTGAAGCATTAGCCATTATTGTCATTGAGTGCCATTGAGTTGGTTCTGACTCTTAGTGACTCTAGGGTTTCTGAGGCTGTAAATCTTTGTGCGAGCAGAAAGTCTCATCTTTTGCCTGCTAAGAGACTGATGAGCTTCAACCACCAGCTTTGGGGTTTACAGTCCAGTGCTTACCCCATATTAGCCATTGTTGTTGTTGTTAAGTGCTGTCGAGTTGGTTCCAACTCATAGTGACCCTGTATTAGGGTTTCCAAGGAGCAAATAAAGCTGAGTACCTTTGGGCAGTAGGCTTACTTGTGGAATGGGGTGTCTCCAGGCACTTAATTAGGGAACTAGGTTTGCTGATCCATGGAGGCATCTCTTAGTGCCTTTGACTGAGCCTTATAGCAGAATGGAGTGCCCTTTAACATTTTTCTGCAGTCCTACAAGTCCTGGTGTGGTGCTGTAGGATAAACACTGGACTGCTAATCAAAATGTTGGTGATTCAAACCCACCAGCCTCTCTTTGGAAATTCTAGGCAGGGTTGCTATGAGTTGAAACTGACTCCATGGCACTTAACAACAACAACAACAAAAGAGCTTTGTAACATTGCCCAGTTAGAGAGAGGGCTTCCTGTGGGCATGGTTGAGGCTGTCCTGACTGGAAGAACTGGGCTCTGAGAATCTCTAACCTTGAATTGTAACCTGTTAACTTCCTTAAGGGAGTCCTGGTGTGGTGCCGTAGGATAAACACTGGATTACTAACCACAATGTTGGTGAGTCAAAACCACCAGCTCAGAAATCCTATACAGTGTTGCTATGTGCCAGAACCAACTGAACTCTTAACAACAACAGCAACTTCTTTAATAAACCCCATAACTGTATGTATGGTATCTGAGTTCTGGTTGGTCATTGCAATGAATTATCAAACTCAGATGAGAAGTAGAGAGTGCTGTGGAAGGAATGTTTGGTGTCATTTTAAAATATTTTTTTCACTCTGAATGTTATTAACTGTTAGCATAGTTGGCTGCTAAGGATGCTTTGAAAGAAATGCCTGAAGATCTGCTTCCAAAAAATCAGCCATTGAAAATTCAATGGAGTACACTTGTACTCTGACACATAAGGGATCACCCGTGAATCATAATTAGTAACTAGTAAAATCAAATACAATTATATCATTACAATGGAACAAAATACGATAGGATGAGTGTAAAACTGATGTTCTCTCATGTAAACTATCACTCAATTCACAACAAAACTTAAAATAAAAATCAAATCCAAGAAATCATCTTGACACTGAGGCCCAGTTCAGCTTTTGGTGGGTAATGGTATAGTGCTGTAGGACAAGCACTGGACAGCAAGGTCAGTTTGAACTGCAAGGTCAGTAGTTCAAACTCACCAGCCACTCCTTGGAAACCACATGCAATGTCGCTATGAGTTGGAATCGACTCAACAACACTTAACAACAGCCTACACTTCTGAACTTGGCCTCTGTGTTAAGAGGAATTCTTAGATCGATTTTACCAGTTGCTGTTTATGACTCATGGCAATACCTATGTGTTGGAGTAGAACTGTGCTCCATAATAGTTTCAACAGCTAATTTTTTGTAAGTAGACCTATAAGCATTTCTTCCAAAGCATGGAGTCCTGATATGGTGCTGTAGGATAAGCACAGGATTGATAACCACAAAGTTGGCAGTTCAAACCCACCAGTAGCTCCTTGGAAACCATACACAGAGTTTCTATGAGTTGGAATCGCCTCAATGACACTTAACAACAGCCCAGGCTCTTAAAGCAGTCTTGGATATGATCTTGCCTCCTGTGAATCTCTCTTGGACATTTTAAGGGAGGGAGGCTGTGTGACCCCTGCAGGGAACAGTGTAGGACAGAATTCAGAAGCCTTACACACTCTCCTCTAAAAAAACTAAATATGGGCAGAAAATAGAATTTGTTATTTAAGATTAAAATAGCTACTTTGAGCAGTGAAATGTTAGATGCATTATTCCTCAGTTTTAGATGTTTTAAATAAATATATACATATCTCATTACAGCTAGCAAATAAAAGAATACTTTATTGTCTGGTGTTGGCCAGAGTGTCATTCTATTAATGAACTACATTATACAATTAACAGGTGTCCCATTGTAGAGTTAATTAGTACATTTATCCTATATGGTTTTTACTGTTAGTAATGAATTCATGAATAAATGCTTTGTCTCCCAATTTGAAATATTTCTATATACCTCTGTAGCTTGAATTTCACAGCTTAGCAAAAAGATAAGTACCAGATTCTAACAGAAATTGTATAGGATTTCTATATTTTTTGCCAATCACTCCCTCCCCCCAGAAGGAGGTATTTTTGTAAATGTGCTATGCTAATTTTTTGTTCTACATGTAAAAATCAATCAATAAAAAGGCATAGCAGTACTTATAAAAATACCCATGGGGGCAGGGAGCAGTTGGCAAATAAACATAGAAGGCACATATTAGTTGTGTAGAAATACAATATGGAATAGGCCTAAAATATAAAAACTACATTAGCAAAAATTAAAAGGGTAGATTATTATTCAATTAATTT
Organism: Chrysochloris asiatica; assembly: GCF_000296735.1. Classification (NCBI taxonomy): domain Eukaryota; kingdom Metazoa; phylum Chordata; class Mammalia; order Afrosoricida; family Chrysochloridae; genus Chrysochloris; species Chrysochloris asiatica. The sequence goes on from NW_006408530.1 coordinate 20,145,038, forward strand.
ATTTCTAAATACCCCATATGTACAACATGACCATCACCTCATTCTGTCCTCCTATCAATCTGCTTTTTGGTGTTTTTTTTTTCAGGTTTTGGTTGTTGTAGTCTAGGATGTTCTTATTCCCTTGTCTATTTTCCTTTGCCTATCTTGTGTTCACTGGGAACAGTGATAGTTCAATGGTAGAATTTTTATCTCACATTCATTACTTCCAGGCAATGTAACTCAAAGCACAGCCACCAGAGTGGAGGTTTGCTGTTGTTTTGACTTTTAATAGGCTTTGTTGGAGCTTCCAACTAATGTAGATTAGGAAGCTAGGTCTGGTAATGAAAACCCTATGGACCACAATGGATGATGGTTGGATTTCTTTGTACAGGGGGTCTCCATGAGTCATGAGCCAATTTGACAGCAGCTAGCCTCAACAACAACCTTGTGTTTATTTCTACTCAAAATGAAGTAACTTCCAACTCTTATCTGACAATTGCATTTTTTACAAATAAATCTCAAATCCACCCTTCAAAAATTATGTTTATAATGAAACGTAAGTATTTTTTTTATGTACTGACAGAGTCCATTAGGTCTCCCAAGCAGAATCAGGACCCTTAATCTCATTTACTTGTCAATTTTTTTTTTAGATTTCAAGGCTCAGGAGAAAAAAAACAAATCGCTTCATGCATAAATTCGGCTCAACGTAGAATGTAGAACTTTCTTTGAAAACTCTATAATTCTAATAAGAACAGTATTCATCATCGTAATAACAAGGGAGACTAGTCCTATACCCTAGGAACTTATAAGAGCAGTGACACAAGTTGAGAGTACAAGCAACTAGTATAGTTATATAAAACTGAATTAAGGAACTTTTATTACCTTAGTTTCTTTCCTCCATCTGCAATTTTAGCTTTTTGAAGATAACCTTCCTTTTCAACCATCTGCAAGAAGAATGCATGTGTTAAGACTGATAAATTCCTATGCATTAATAGTTTGAATGAACCTATCCATTCCAACATTCATTGCAGTGACAGAAGTTTTCAGTCACAGAACTTCACTAAAAATGCATATTTAGCTTATGGGAAGTGCCTGTAAGACCATAGTTATTACAAGCTAAATTTCCAAAAGTCAGATTATGAAGAAGATTGGGAATGATTTGTTATATATACATTTATTCAGTTTCTTTTTTATTAGTTATTTTATGTTTGTTGTTGTAGTTATTGTCAAATATATATATATAGCAAACCCAACACAAACTAAACAGTTTCTATGTGTACAATCCAGTGATATTTAATATTACACATTCTTCTAGCTGTGTAATAGTCGTCACCCTCATTTTCTGAGTTGTTCCTCCCCATTAACAAGGGGAGCAGTGAATGGTTTAAAATTATGAAAGGTGTGCACCAGGGTTGTATTCTTTCACCATACTTGTTCAATCTGTACACTGAACAAATCATCTGAGAAACCAGATTAATTGAAGAACAATGTGGCATCAGGACTGGAGGGAGACTCATTAACAACCTGTGATATGCAGATGATACAACCTTGCTTTCTGAAAATGAAAAGAACTTAAGATACTTACTGATGAAGGTCTAATACCACAGCCTTAGGTATGTTTCTTTTCAAAATAAAAAAAAACAAAAATCCTCACCACTAGACCAATAAATAGCACCATGATAAATGAAGAAAAGATTGAAGTTGTCAAAAACTTCATTTTGTTTGCATTCACTATTATCACTCATATAAAAACAGCAATCAAGAAATCAAACGATGTATTGTATTAGGCAAATCTGCTTCACAAGACCTTTTTAAAGTGTTCCTGAACAAAGGTGTAAGTTTGAGGACTAAGGTGCACCTAACCCAAGCCATGGCATTTTCAATAGCTTCATATGCATGTGAAAGTTGGACAGTGAATAAGGAAGACTGTAGAAGAATTGATGCATTTGAACTGTAGTGTGGAGAATAATATTAAAAGTATCATGAACTGCTAGAAGAACAAAAAAGTCTGTGTTGGAAGAAGTACAAGAATGCTCCTTAAAAGTCAGAACTCCAAGACTTTGTCTCTTTTATTTCGAATATTATCAGGAGGGACCAGTCCGTAAAGAAGAACATCATGGTAGGTAAAGTGGAGGGTCAGTGAAAAAGAGGAAGACCCCCAAGAAGATGGATTGGCACAGTGGAAGCATCAATGGGCTCAAGTTTACCAATGATTGTGAGGATTGTGAAGGACTGTGCAGTGTTTTGTTCTGTTGTGCATAGGATACTACGAGTTGGAACCAACTCAATGACACCAAACAACAACAATGACAAAGTTGCCTGGTAAGGTTGCTATCTAATCTTTTAGTCACCGCGGTCAATTTGATTCCATATGTACAGGTCCTAAAAGAGCACAATGTTCAAGTTAAGCTAAATGATGACTTGGCTTTAAAAACATTGCAGGAGCTATTTTTGGTTTAGAGTTTAACGATTATCTTCAGGGTAAAAGTTTCAGGGATTAAGCAGTCCTCCAACGCTCTAAAAAACCTAGATTCCATAAGAAATTGAATTTCTGTTCTGTAGTTTTCCCTTTGGATCCGGATACTTCTATAGAATCTTTGATCAAAATGATCAGTAATGTTCAGACATAATCCAGTTCTTGTTTCCTGGCAAAGGAGGCCCATGCTTTTGGAGTCCATTATGTAGACACGCATTTCTTCCTCCTGGTTCTGGCTCTCGTTCCTCTCATATTGCTCCAGGAAAATAGAAACCTACTATTGTACGTTGAATGACCTCTTAAATGCTTATAAGACCCCATGAACTATGAAGGAGGAATTAGAACAAAGCACTAAAGATATTTTTAGATCAATTCACTGGGATGTTTTATGACACCATACACTAAACCTTCAAACCCAAGAACTAAGTCACATGCTGTGTTTCGTTGTACATAAACTATGTCAGCAGCATTTAAGATTGAGGTTGTTTAAAATTTTTTTTGAATGATTAATTTTATTTCTATCTTATTTTTACCAATCATCCTTGAGAAGTTTTTCCTTTTTACCACTGAGCCCTATTTCCCTATGCATCATTGAAGACAGGGAGCAGAAAGAATGAAATGGAATAACATAACTAAGCCAGTTGAACCTTGAAGGTCATTTGCACAAGGAACAATTAACATTCAGCTATCAAGATACTTTGTAGTATCATCTCATTATCTTTTCCATGATGAGGATTTGATTCCTGTCCTATTTGTATTTAAACAGGCCTAGGATTTAGAATCCCAAACTCCTCTGTCAGTTTGTCCTACTATGTGGCTTGCATGTACTATTATGCTGAAAGCTATGCCACCAATATTTTAAATACAAGCAGGGTCACCCATGGTAGACAGGTTTCCATGGAGCTTCCAGACTATCAGGAAGAAGGAGATGTTTAAGCACTGGAAACCTTATGAATAACAGCAAAATTTTCAGATACATGGTGTGAAGACAATCCTCTCAGGTTGGAAGATACTCCAAATACGACAGGCAGTTTCCTCAAAGCAGAGTTGACCATATGATGCAAATAGAGCAAAGTTTTCAGGAACTTCACTGGCTAATGGGGCACAATTCAAAATGAGGAGAAACAGCTGTAAACATCCACTTATAATTGGAACATGAAATGTACAAAGCATGAATCTAGGAAAGCTGGACATTGTCAAAAATGAAATGGAACAGGTAAGCATCGATATTCTAAGCATTAATGAGCTCAAATGGACTGGTATTGGCCATTCTGACTCAGGCAATCACGTGGTTTACTATTCCAGGAACAACAAATTCAAGAGGAATGGTGTTACAGTCATTGTCAAAAAGAAAATTTATATTGAAATATAATGCTGTCTGTAATAGGATAATATCTAGGCCCGTTAATACCACTATTATTCAAATTTACTCCAATAATTAAAGCCACTGATGATAAATTGAAGAATTCTACCAACTTCTGTGGTCTGAAAAATGATCAAACATGCAATAAAGATGCATTGATTATTACTGGTGGTTGGAAAGCAAAGATTGGAAGCTGAGGAAGAATCAGTACTTGACAAATACAGTCTTGGTGATAGAAATGATTCTGGAAATCACATGACAGAATTTTGCCAGACCAACAACTTCTTTATTGCAAATACCTTTTTTAAACAATATACACATGGATTTAACCAGATAGAATACACATGAATCAAAGTGACTGTATCTGTGGGAAGAGATGGAGGAAAAGCTCAAAATCATTGGTCAAAACAAGGGCATGGGCACACTGTGGAACAGTCTGTGGAACATCAATTGTTCATATGCAAGTTCAGGTTGAAACTGGAGAAAATTAAACCAAGACCATGAGAACCAAAAAATGAATATATCCGACATTAATTTAGAGACCATTTCAAGAACATATTTGATGCATTAGACAATAGTGACCAAAGACCAGAATTGTGGGATGACATCAATAACATCATACAGGAAGAAAGCAAAAGGTCATGAAAAAGACAAGAAAGAAAGAAAATACCAAGATGAACGTCAGAAGAGACTATGAAACTTGCTCTTGAGCATAGAGAAAGAAGCTAAAGTGAATAGAAGATATGGGGAAGTAAAAGTGCTAAAAGAAAATTTCAAAATGCAGTTCAAAAAGAAAAATTTGAGAATTATAATGAAATGTGCAAAGATCTGGAATTAGAAAATCAAAAGGGAAGAACATGCTCAGTAGTTCTCAGTCTGAAAGAACCAAAGAAAAAAATCAAGTTTTTACTTGTGATATTGAAGGATTATTTGGGCAAAATGGAATCCTTGTGTGGCACTTAACAATAACAACAACAACATAGACAAAATCTTGAATGGTGCAGGAAACATCAAAAGAAGATGTAAGGAATACCCAGAGTCATTGTTTTTTTGTTAACTGCCATCGAGTTGGTACCAACCCATAGCGACCTTATGCACAGCAGAAGGAAATACTGTCTTATCCTGGGCCAACCTCACTACTGTAAGCCATGCTGCCACTTGGCCAATCCAACTCACTGGGGGTCTTCCTCTTTTTCTCTGACCCTCCACCTTACCAAACATGATATTCTTCTCCAGTGACTGGTCCTTCCTAACAAAGCTACAGGAATTTGACAGAATACAAATGTAAACCATTCAACAAACTGATGCAGCACTGGATGCACTCACTCATCTATACCAAGAAATTTGGAAAACAGCTAGCTGACCAACCAACTGGAGGAGATCCATATTTGTGCCCATTTCAAGGAGAGGTGATCCAACAGAATATAGAAATCATAAAACAATATCATTAATATCGTATGCAAGTAAAATTTTGCTGAAGATAATTCAAAACAGTTGCAACACAACATCCACAGACAACTGCCAGAAATTTAGGCTGGATTCAGAGAAGGACATGGAACTAGAGATATCATTGTGGACATCAAATGAACCTTGGCTTAAAGCAGAGAATAACGGAAGTGGTTTATTAACTATGCAAAGGCTTTTGATGTGTGAATCATGACAAACTATGGATATCATTGTGAAGTATAAGTGCTCCAGAACACTTAATTGTGTTCATAAGGAACCTGTACATAGACCAAGAGGCTGTTGTTAGAATGGAATAAGGAGATACTCAATGGTTTGAAATCAGGAAAGGTGTGCACCAGGGTTGTATCATTTCATCACAATTATTTAACCTGTATGCTAATAAAATAGTTCTAGAGGCTGGATGATATGAAGAAGAACATGGCATTAGGATTGGAAGAAGACTCATTAACAACCTATGATGTACAGATGACACAAACTTGCTTGCTGGAAGTGAAGAGGATTTAAAATATTTACTAATGCAGGTCAAGAAGATTCCAGCCTTCACTATATAAAGAAAACAAACTGACTCAGTGGCACCTAACAACAACAAAAACAGCAGCAGTTTTATTTAACAACAACAGTTGTCTTTAAATATGCCTGAAATTTTCTCAATGATCAAACAGCAAATTGGTTTTTTGCTTCAACATATAATAAATGCACAATATGAATTGTGATATATTGAGTTCTAAAAAGTCTATAATTATTGAGTTACTTTCTTAGTGCTCCATTTCTATCCGCCCCCCCACATCTGCCCAACAGCACCATCCAAAATCCTTAACCTGTGTCCCCCATTTTCACTCTGAGTTACCACCATTGCCCATCATCCCTACTATGTGCCATGAGCTTAGAGAAGCCACATGGCTAATACCAGTGAACCATTTTCCCCCATGCGACTTTACATGCTTTCTTTCTGACTGTTATACATTTAAGAGGCTAGTCATCTCTTCATTCCATGAGCTCTTAAATCTACTTCACATCTCAACTTGTGGATCTTTTATATGATGATTCCTATGCACCTACTTTGAAATCTGCGTGTCTTGAATCCTCCTTTACCTTTTGACATCACTGCTATCATAGCCCTTATCACATCGCATTATAATCATCTACTTAGTTGATTGCTTATGCACCTGTACTGTGAGTTCATAATGCTTTAATATTTAGATTCCCAGCACAATAAGAACTATTGTTACCCATAGTCACAATAAGAACTATTGTTGAACAAATGAGTAGATGAATGAATGGATGTTTAAATATTTATAGGATATTTGATCAAGCCAAAAAGATAGTAAAACCATCTCTAATGTTCCAGGTGAAAAGAAGAGATATTTAGGGATAAATGAGTTATGTCAACCTAATATAACAATTGTCTATTTATAAGGATTACTTTTATATATGCAAAGTCTTTTTTTGTCTTGTTAATTGTGTAGTCCTCATTACAAAGTACTAAGTTTTCAAACTACAGATGATAAATGCAGTTTTGATTGAATAAACGATGAAGATAATGATAAGAGTGACTTATGAAAATAATAACAAATTATGTTTTACATGTCTATGCTTACAGAAAAAAAATTGCTCTCCCTTCAGCATATTCCCCAATACTCTGAGTTTAAGAAAACATTTTTAGATAATTTTTAGGAACATGGTGTTCAGGGGTGCCTTCTTGCATTTTAATACATCTGATTTGTTTTCTTTTCTGTCCTTTAGTCTATATATACTGCCGCTGTCTCCTGGAGCGAGAGAATCTGATTTATCTGCCCCATAAACCTCTCATAATCAGTTAGTGTTTAACTTTGGGCATCACTGATTTCTACAAATATTTGGAAGAAAGATGTTTTCAGTAGCAATTAGCATCTCAGAGGAGGCCCCTTTCTTTCCAAAAGTACATTGAGAAATGATATAACCGTAGTGGAAATTTCTTGCTTTATTTAAGGTTTCTTGTAATGAAAAAGAAAAAAATACTGTACCAAAAATCTGAATTGACCTATCCAAAAAGTAAAATACCTCTCAACCCATCAAAAACATTAATCACTAAAAGGTTTCTGAGTGGACATCTGGTACCAACAATGATGTGTTATTGATGGAGTCCTGGTTTGGTGCTATATGATAAGCACTGTATTGCTAACTATATAACTGTGGTCCAAATCCATCAGCTGCTCCTAGAAACCCTATACAGGGTCACTATAAAGTAGGAATTGACTTGATAACACTTAGCATTTCTCTAAAAGGAGAGAAAAATGTGAAAGTAAAACTGCAAAGATTCTTATAGGGAGAAATAGCACAAGCTGACTTGAGATGTAGCCCACACTCAATATTCTCTCTCCTTGAGTCTATAAGCAGTATTCCTTGGGACACTGTTGGACCTTTCTCAGGATAGCTGAAATTTGGGTCAGTGAATAGATTTCTCATGTTCTAATATTATAAACACAATATACTGCCATCACACATACTGAGCCAGTTGTCACTGTTCTGAGTCAATTCAACAGAGTTACCAGTCATGACTACACAGATGTCCCAAGAAAAGCAAGGAAGAAGAATTGAGTAGTATTTTAATCTCTCTCTCTCATCTCACCATTTCAAGCTGTCTTTCCGATCCTTAGAAGAAACTCTACGCCTATTACCAAAAGTTGCCATACATTTATGTGTTTCTGCTGCTGTTAAGTGTCATTGAGTGGATTCCCTTCCGACCCTGTATAGGTTTTTCAAGGAGTAGCTGGTGAGTTTGAACCACTGACCTTGCAGTTCAAATGACTGACTTTGCAGTCTGATGCATTAGCCCACAGCATCACCCCAGGACTCCATATGTTTATTTACATATGTGCATATGTAAATGTTATCATTTATATATGTGCATATGCTTTTCTTGATGTTGCTGTTAGTTATTGAGTAGATTCTGATTTATGGTGATTCCATGAATGCAGAATAGAAGGACTTTAAGGCTATGACCTTACACAAGCAGATCAACAGGCCTGCCTTCTGACATGCCTCTGGTGGATTCCAAACACTAACCTTTTAGCTAGCAGTTATGCACTTAGCCCATTGCACCATTCAGGGACTCCATATACATTTCTACATATTGTTGTTGTCAGGTGTCATCAAGTCAGAACCGACTCATAGTGACCCATGCACAGCAGAATGAAACAATGTCTGATCCTGGGCTAACCTCACTACCACTGCCACACTTGACGCCATCAATGATGCAACCTGGCCAATCCATCTCATTGGGGGTCTTTCTCTTTTTCTCTGACCCTCCATCTTATCCAGCATGACATCCTTCTCCAGCGACTGTTCCCTCCTGACAATATGTCCAAAGTATGAGAGACGAAGCTTAGCCATCCTGGCCTCCAAGGAGCACTCTGGCTGCACTTCTTCCAAAACAGATCTATTGGTTCTTTTGGCAGCCCACTTTTAGTATTCTCCTCCAACACCACAATTCAAAGGCATCAATTCTTCTACGATCTTCCTTATTCACTGTTCAGCTTTCACATCCATATGAGGTTATTGAAAATACCATGGCTTGGATCAGGCACACCTTAGTCCTCAAGTTGACATCTTTGCTCGTCAACACTTTAAAAAGTTCCTGTGCAGCAGATTTGCTTAATGCAATACGTCATCTGATCTATTGACTACTGCTTCCGTGAGTGTTGATAGTTGATCCAAGAAGAAGGAAGTCATTGACAATTTCAATCTTTTCTCCGTTGATAAGAATGTTGTTTATTGGTCCAGTGGTGAGGATTTTTGTTTTCTACATGTACTTACATACATATATGAGACTTCTATATGAGGATTTGAGGACCAGAAGTTCACTTACTTCATTTCTCTTGTCCATTAATTCATTCTTTCAATAAAGTTTCAATGAGCTAATTTCCACAGGCTCCAAGATGCAAGTTATTTTGCTTTCATGGGACTGCAAAGACAGATTGATCTGAGTCATGTTCTTATCCCAGTGTTCACTCTTGAGAAACTAATATTATTTTATTTGGGTTGTTGTTGTTGTTAAGTGCCATTGAGTCAGTTCCAACTCATAAGGACCCTGTATTGGATTTGTGAGGAGTGGTTTGTAAGCTTGAACTTCTGACCTTGTGGTTCAAACTTATCTTGTAAACCAGCACATTATCCCTCAACACCATACCAGGACTCTTTATTTGGGTTATTGTTGTTGTTGTTAAGAGTCGAAGAGTCGGCTCCGACCCATAACAACTCTGTATAGGGTTTCTGAGGAGCAGCTGGTGAGCTTGAACCACTGACCTTGTGGTTCAAACCAACTTTGCAGTCCAAAGCATCAACCCATATTTGGGTTACTGGTTATCAAACTCCCCTCTCTCCTTCTGAGCTTTTGTTCTGCGTGGGGTGGTTATGTGCCATGGAGTTAGTTCTGACTCAGCATACATGTATAGGATTCCTGAGGCTGCAAATCATTACAGAAGCAGAAAGCCTCATCTTTCCCCCCAAAGAACTGCTGGTAGTTTTAAACTGCTGATCTTGAGATTAGCAGCCCAACTTGTAACCACTACTCTACCAGAGCTCCTGGATAGGAAGCTCTAATTGGGCTTCTTACACTGAAATCATTGCCTTGACTTACATCACATGCTAGCAAACAAAATTTCTATGAGTTAGAATAAATTATCGTGTTATTCCTGTCATACTTTGAAATACCTTAGCAAATTCTAGGCACTAGAAATCAGTTATTTGGGGAAGTTCATAATTAGTTGAAAGAAGCATTAAGGCAAACAGAAAATTACGATGTATTTTTAATATGAGTTTATACATATTGCTTAATTAATTATTTTAATTATTTTCCATGGCCTGAAGAGATAATAGTCAATAAATTACAGTTTAATAGGTTGGTCATTCAGGGCTCAGCTGGCTTTTTCTCTAGTAATTTATAAGATTTAGATTTAGTGTTAGATATAAATTTAAGATTCTACATGCCAAGATTCAGGGTAGATTGAAATTCTTTGAAGTAGCAAGATTCCCTAAACTATGCATACTTAAGAAAGTCAATCTTTCAATGTTAAGTCTGGGTTCTTGAGCTATCTGTCCAATATCCCCTAGAAACCCTATTTAACCTTAAGTGGGAGGAAAGATTAGCGATTTGTCCAGATTGGATGCCAGCCAATCTGTCAGCATTGGGGAAGTGCTTAATAGACACAACTGTGCTGAGAAACTGATGAGAAGAACAAATGGTAATGGGGTACCCAGACAGCACCTGTTTATCAACCTACGTTGGAGGCGACGGACAAGACAGGAGAACAGAAGACAATTTCTGATTAATGATAGCAATAGTCACAAAAAGATCATCCTGGGCTATAATCCCAAATACTGACAGTGAAATTTTTTATGTGAAGGTTCACGTTGTTCTCAGATATAGGAAGTATAATTCCAAACAACTGATTTGTCTACACCACTCCACCAAGCAACAAGTTTTTAAAATGAAAATGCTCTGAATTTGACAGACTTTGACTAGATTTTCATAGGAGTATTGGTTTTCAATACTAAACCACATGGTACTTATGCATTATAATGTTTGCTGCTAATGTATTTAAGTTATTGTTATTGTCTCCTTTATTCTGATTTTGCGCTCATTAACAAGTTCTGACTCCTTATTAAGATTCTTAGGTACTTTGATTTAGAATGTGGATAACTTAGATAGTATCAAAATTCCCCACAGTAAGTGCATTATAGTTTATACAGAAGATTCTTATAAATGAATTACTGAGAGATAGTCTCAATGGCTCATCATCTCAAATGACATTAAACATATTGATAAATTTTATTTTTTGGAAGGAGCTCAGGTACTGCTGTAAGATAAGCACTAGACTACTAACCACAAGGTTGACAGTTCAAATCTACCAGCTACTCTGTAGGAGAAACATGAGACTTTCTGTTTCTGTAAAGATTTTCAGTCTTCAAACCCTACACAAGGTTACTATGAGCCAGAATCAAGTCAGTGGCAGTGAGTTTAGCTATTTATTTTGACTTTCTGGACCAACAAAACTGAAACAGACTCTAATTCAAAATGGTGAAAGTCCTCCTGAATGGTGCCTTTGACACTTTTCTAGATGATAAACTGGCTTTCTACTATGAGAATTTTATATCACCTCCCTATAATGACAACCCTAGGCTACTATGATTTTCCAAACTCAGCATTTATTTATTTTTCAATTTAATATTAAGGCATATACAATACATTTTTTGAACTTTAATAGATCATAATAGTTCATCGTAATCTTGTTTGTTTTGGTGGTTGTTATTTAAAAGTGTTAAATGAAGACTCAATCTTATTTGGTTACATGGATTTTACCTCTTCCTGATGTGTCAACTTTCCTTTTTCAATATCTTCTCTACTGCTTCACTAGTCACTGAAATCGATATTTCTCTGTTTCCTTCCTCTTGGTTTTTCTTTCCTTAATAATCTTTCTAGGTTGCACCTTTTTCCAAATTTGGGACTCAATGATTACATATTTCTTCTTATTTCCAATTATTTCTATAGCACATCTGTCTTTGTTGCTATATTGGATCTTTTGACTACTAGTGGACATAATCCATTAAGAATGTCAACAAAAGTAGAAAGAAAATCACATTAAAATTCAATCAGTTTCTTATGTGCCATCGTGTCAATTCTGACTCATAGTGATCCTGTACAGGGTTTCCAAGGAGCAGCTGGTGGGTTTGAACTGCCAACATTTTGGTTTGCAGTCCAGGGTTTATCTTACAGTGCCACACCAGAAAATTCAATTATGTACAGATGATATAAAGCAATTTTTCAAAATTCATTTTGTTGTTGTTGTTAAGTGCTGTCGAGTTGGTTCTGACCCATAGTGACCCTGTATAGGGTTTCCAAGGAGCAGCTGGTGAGCTTGAACCACCAAACTTACAGTTCAAATGGCTGCAGTATGGTGCATTAATCTTTTTAGAAGGACCTTAAATACAGCTCAAGAATGAAAAAAAGATGCTTATTGAAACATGCAAAATACATACAAATACATAATTTACTATGCATGCATAGTCTTAAAAATTGGTTAGTGAAAGTTCTCAAGTAGAATACAAGGATTATATGAAAAAGAGAGTTGAATAAAAACAAAGAAAATTATTCTGTTTCTCATATAAGGTGAGCCCAGAAAAGAGCAAACATGAATTCTCAAAGAAGTTCTTCAAGTTACTCTTGAACCATGCACCAGAGTTAGGTATGGTTTGCTCATTGCATCCTATTAATACACTTTGATCAATCAGTCACTCACTCAATCAGTCCAATCAATCAGTTCCCATAACCAATTGCCATTGAATTGATTTAGACTCATAGCAACCTCATGTGTCAAAGTTAAACTGTTCTACAGTGTTTCCAAGGGTGTGGTGCTGTAGAGTAAGCACTGAATTATTAACCACAAGGTCAATGTTTCAAATCCACCAGCCTCTCCTCAGAAAACCCATACAGGGTCTCCATAAGGTAGAACTGATTGGAAGGCACTTAGCAACAACAGTCTTTGTAGAAGCAGACTGCCACATGTTTTCCCCACAATGCAGCTGGTGAGTTCAAACTGCCTGCTGACCTTTTGATTAATACCCAAGCACTTCACCACCAAACTGGCACAGCTCCTTCATATCCGCATACAAGCTGAGCAAAATTTTCAGGGATATTCTCCTGTTTTATCTCTTGGGATAAAAGAACATGTTAAACTTTGGGGATTGGCTAAATGTCTTGAGCCATGTTTCAAATATTGGGTTTGGCAAAGCACACATTTATAGTAAATCTGCCAAGTGCATTTCCCCATCATTTTAAACCCCTGTGTATTTCATGGGAAATTTTATCCACATGCCTTTGACATATTTGCCCCAACTCATCAAAATGTCATTTTGTACAACCAATTTGTTGTTCTTAGAACACCCAGAAGTCTTTTGTTCTGAGCCTTTGCTGTGTGTTGCCTTTGGTCACCACTGAGAAATCCAAGTTGTGTTTGAGAAATGGGCTGATGAGGGCACAGTTTAATATTTTGCTAACTTTCTGCATTCTCTGGAGGCATTTTCTGTTTCCCATTTTTCCTTCCTTTTCTTCCATTTCTCTTCCTCATCCCTCAATTCTGTCTTTTGGTGGCTTTGATCTAAATATAAATATGTTGCTGTTTCTTTACTGGACACCGAAGTTCAGTAAGAAAGGCTTTCCTGCTTACTGTCTGGACAATCTATCAGTGTAATTCAATTATTTTGTTATAACTTCCTTTGGGACTAGATAATAGTGAAGGAAAGATTGCTCAACTTTAAAAGCTTTTTTGTTGTTGTTGAATGTGTCTTTTGGTCCTTACTCTAGAGCTGAGTGAACTTCAAATGTAAAAATGGATGGGAGGATTTACTGTAACTTGTTTTGTGTTTAAATGCTTCCATACTCCTGATAAATCAGGCTTCCTGGTAATCTGAACACGGTGTCCCTTTCAGCCAAGTCTTTTGCCTCATTTCCCACACTTACTGTAGTCTAGCCACAATAACCTTTTTGTAGTTTTGTAAATGCAGCAACATGTTTCCACCTCCAGTCCTTCGCACTTTTTTTTTTCCTTGTGCTTGGAACATTCTTCATCCAGTTCTCTGTTTGGCTAACACCTATCCATTCTGCAAATTTCCACTTAAATGTCCTTTTCAAAAAGTGCTTTCATGATTACTTAAAATAAGTTAGCCTCTCACTGTTTTGTAGAAATCTGTTATTCTTTACAGTACATTTTGTAATTTGTAATTACAGAATTATGCATGCTTTTATTTGATTACTATCTCCCTTTATTGCAAAGCCTGAAAGCTCCTAAAGGGAAAAGACTTCATTATTAGGATAAGCATTGGGTTACGAACCACAAGGTCTACAGTTCAAATTCACCACTTGCTCCTCAGAAACCCTATACAGAGTCACTATGAATCTGAACCCAAATGTACTTAACAACAACTTTTAGCATATCAATGCACACCCAAAACCTAGCACAGGAATTTCCTCAGCAATCACTTGAACTAATAAGCATGCCTCTGCTTCCAAACAGGAAGAGCACATGAAACAATGAATACTTGAAGAACCTTTCTGTTGTTAAGTGGGGTTGAGTAGGTTCTGACTCACAGTAACCTTGTATAGGGTTTCTGAGGAGCAATTGGTGGGTTTGAACCACCGATCTTGCATATCAAACGGACCTTATGGTCCAGTGCTTGTTCTAACCCTTTCTATTAGAATTATTTAAACTTATAACGTTATTAAAATACTATCAGCTTGAAGGTAGACTTTTGAAGGACTGCAGTTTTGGGAAATTGTTGTAATTTAAGGAAAGCACAGCCTGGTCAATAGAATTATTTCCCCAAGGTGGCTGTTCTTTGTCTTAAAGTCAGAAAATACTGCATGCTCAAAATGTCTCACAACTATTAATTAATCCACGAGATGATATCTGGCTCTGAAAAGTAGAATCTTAGACTTGAGGTTTATCTGCAAAAGCCTGCTTTACCCCTAAGCCATGGCAACTTCCTAAGCTTGGTTCATGAAATCTCTTCACTCAGGAGGTAGCAAATGATTCTCTAAAATTTGCCACAGGCTTTTGACTCCTGCAGGGTTATCCAGAGATATGTCTTATACTCTTTTGATAAAAATAAAGAAGATAAAGATTGTCATGTTATAAGTAAGGTTATATGTTTCCTAAACATTTCTTTAGAGGGATAAGGAAAAGTGCCCTGAAAATAATTAGGTCTCCTGAACAGTTGTCTTATGGAATATACAAGATCAGGAAACAAAATGCCCATCAGTATATTTGATATATGATATCTTCACCACATTATAGCATTTGTAAAGTAACCATGTTGATTGTTGGAAAATAATTTATGTCTTTAAATATCACTGAGCAGGAGAAAGATAAGGCTGTCAGCTCCTGTAAAGATTTACAGTCTTGGAAACTCTAAGGGGCAGTTCTATTCTGTCTAGGGTTGCTGTGAGTTGGAATCAACTCAATGACAGTGGGTAAATTTCACTGAAAACATGTGAAATTGTATGTTCTGTGATATAAGTGGTGTTGGTGTTGGTGGTTGTGCCGTAGAGTCAATTCCGATGCATAGTGACTCTGTTCAGAGTTTCTCAGACTATAAATCTTTACGGGAACAGAAAGCCTCATTTTTCTTTCTTGGTGTGGCTGGTAGATTTGAACTGCTGATCTTGGGGTTAGCAGTCGAGCTTATAACCCACTATTCTACCAGGACATTTTGTGGCATAAAAACTTCAGTTGATATTGAACTAGGTCATTTGCTTCAAGAAATTTTAGGCTCCAATAGGGAATTAGTTTTTGTGAATATCTAAGAGAAAAACAGTTCTTCTGTTTATTCATGCTAATAATAGTCTACTTTATTAAAGGCAACATAAAGAGATAAATTATGGCCACCAGAAGACAAAATTATCTGTAAAGCATCTGCAATGAAAGAGTTCATTTTTCTAAAGTAAATTATGTTCCAATAAAAAAGGTGGGTGGATATAATAGAGCATGTTTTGCCAATATACCTAAAGTCAAGGACTCTCATGATTTCAGAAATATTCCAGGAGAGTCCTGAATATGAAAGATGAAGGACATGATATATGTGAATGTATTCCATAAAATATTGGGACAAAATAAGAAATCTTACGCTGGAAATAATGAATGACATATCAAAGACTCCCGGGGTGGTGCTGTAGGATCAGCACTAGACTGTGTGACTCACAAGGTCAGCGGTTCAAACCCACCAACCATTCCTCAGAACACTATGCATGGTTGCACTAGTCAAAACAGACTCAATAGCACTTAACAACAATAACAACATACCAATTTAAAGGGTTTTTTTTTTTTAATTATATTCTGAAGTGTTTTATTGCATATCATTTTATAAATGGTCACCCATCCTGATAGGCAAAGACAAGAGAATCTACTTCAAGAGTCTATGAATGACTTAAAATAACAGAGTATAAGGGGAGTAAGAACTATTGCATGTCTGAGTTATAGAGAGATTATATGGTGGAAGTTTAGGTTAAAAGAATCTAAGGTTAGATTTGGCAGATGTGAAGAAAAATGATAGGTTCTGGAAATAATTTAAATTTGTGGCCTAAACAATGTCAGAACATTAAAAATTGATCAGAAGTTATTTTGGACATTTGGTATTTATTTTGTCATTTCCCACTTTTATGAAGAAAGTAAAAAGCAAGATTTGTATGGGAAAAATAAGCATTTCTGTTTTCAGTTAGTATAAAAAAGAAATTCAGTTTAAATATAGACTGGTGGCTAAAAGTTGAATATTATCTGTGTTCACAAGACACAGCAAATAAAAAATATTCAAAGAGAAATATGAGTCAGAATTAAGAATTAAAATGATTGGTAACTCCAAAACTTTCTAGAGCTGGTGACTTTCTTTCTCTTTGTCTCTGTGTGTGTCAGAGAGAAGAGAGACAACAGAGGATGCACCTATACAGGGAGAAAAAGGCAAAGAGATACTGCAAGCTAAAGAGGCCAACACATTATTGGTTTTACTTTTTCTTTAGTTTTGTTTTTTAATGTCACCATTCCAAAGTTTTCTGACCTTAAATAGAGTACCCAGACACAGGGAGTCCTGGTGTGGTGCTGGGGGTTAATGTGCAGAACTGCAAGGGCAGTTTGAAATTCAAGGTCGGAAGTTCAGGCTCACCAGCCACTCCTCAGAAACTCTATAAAGACTCACTATGAGTCAGAACTGATTCAACAGTACTTACCAACAGCACACAGATATAAACTCAACAGCAACTAAACAATAACAAAAATATACTATTCATAATGTTAGGCCTTCAAAATGAATTTCATTTATAAAGAATTGAAGATGAAGAGTCAAGACATTGAACTATTGTTGTTGTTAAAGTGCCCACTAGTTGGTTCCAACTCATAACTACCCTGAGTAGGGTTTCCGAGTGGTTGGTGAGCTTGAACTACAGACCTTGTGGTTCAAACTGACCTTGCAGTCTGGCACATTAACCCGTAGTGCCACACCAAGACATTGTACTATACATAAGTAAATTAACAAACAATTTTAGCCATAGGAATGTAATTGATAAAAATGTTTCTGAATGTTCTATTTCATTTCTCTGAAATTAGCCTATGATTGGTATATTGAGATATATAGCCATAACATACATTATTGATAATTAGATATATAGTTATTGATTAAAATTGAATAAAATCATAACACAAAGTATACATATACATATATATGCACATTGTGGGTTAATGCGCTGAATTGCAAAGGTGATGGTTGAACTGTATGGTCGGTAGTTCAAGCTCACCAGCTGCTCCATGGAAACTCTATACAGGGTCACTATGCATTGGAACTGACTCAACAGCACTTAACAATAACAACAACAAATATATATATATATATGTCTGAGTGTATATATACATATTCAGTAGGAGTCCTGCTGTGGTACTGTAGAACAAGCACCAGACCACAAGTTTGGTTTGGACTGCAAGGTTGATGGTTCAAATCCATCAGTCACTTCTAGGAAATCCCATATAGGGTCGTTATGGGTCAGAACTGATTCAAGGCACTAAACAACAACAACAACAATATTTACAATATAGATATATGAGGGTATCTTCAAAATGTTCATGGAAAAATCCATTATATTTTAATTCCATTTTCCCAAGAATTTTTTGAAGTCCTCTATATACGTCTGCTATCAGTTTGTTGTACTGTACTACTATACCAGTTTGTTGTACTGTAGTGGATTGCCTAGTGTTGTGATATTTGTAGCTATGAAAATAATATTTCAAAAAGCAACAAGGTCACTTACAGTGGACAGATTTCACAGGAGCCTCCAGATTAAGACAGATTAGGAAGAAAGACCTGGAAAACTACTTCTAAAATAAATTCACCAGTAAAACCTTATAAACATCAGCAAATTATTGTAGCGTAGTGGTTACAAATCAGGCTGTGAACCGCAAGGTCAGCAGTTCGAAACTACCAGCGGTTCCGGGGGAGAAAAAGGAGGCGTTCTGCTCCCGTAAAGATTTACAGCCTCAGAAACCCTGTGCAGGGTCGCTATGAGTCGGAACCGACTCCATGGCACTTAACAACAACAACAACAGCAATCATGCTGGAAAATGAGCCCCTCAGACTGGAATGCAATTAAAATATGTCTAAAGAAGAGCCAACTCTTAAAGTAAAGTCAACCTTAAAGATTTATTGTTGTTGCTATTGTTGTTGGGTGCCCTCATGTCATTTGCAACTCATTGCAACTCTATGCACAACACAATGAAACAATGCCCAGTCCTGGGCCACCCTCACAATTGTTGCTACATTTGAGTTCACCTTTGCTATCACTGTAACAATCCATTTGGTTGGGGATTTTCCAATTTTACAATGACCCTGAACTTTGCTAAGCATGTGGGAGTGCTCCTTCCTGATAACATGTTCAAAGTGAGACAAAGGTCTCACCATCATTGCTTCTAAGGAGCATTCTGGCTGCAATTCTTCAAAGGAAAATTTGTTTATTCTTCTGGCAGTCTCTAGTAATTACAATATTCTTCATCATCCCCATAATTCAGACGTATCAACTCTTCAACAGCGTTCCTTGTTCACTGTCTATCACATGCATATGAAGCAATGTGAAAATATCATGGCTTGGATCAGATACACTTTGGTCTACAAACTGACATATTTACTCTTTAACACTTTAAAGAGATCTTTCCTAGCAGCTTTTGCCTAATGCAATACCTTTTTTTGATTTCTTGACTGCTGCTTCCATGAGTGTTGATTGTGGAGCCAAGCAAAATTTGACCAAAAAAACCCAAAATGACAACTTCAATCTTTTCTCTGTTTGTTATGATATTATTTATTGGTCTATTAGTAAGGATTTTTGTTTTCTTATACTGAGGAGCAACATATGCTGCAGGCTTCAGTCTTTGCTCTTCATCAGTGAGTATTTTAAGTCTTCTTCACATCTAGTAAACAAGGTTGCATCATCAGCATATATCAGATTGTTAAGAATCTTCCCCAATTTTAATGTTGTATTCTCTATGATCCAGTTTTTCAGATTATTTGCTCAGCATACAGATTGAATAAATAAGGTAAAAGGACAAATGCTGGTGCACACCTTTCCTGATTTAAAACCATTCAGTATACATTATTCTGTTTGAAATATTGCCACTTGATCTAAATACAAGTTCCTCATGAACACAATCAAGTGTTCTGGAATACCAATTCTTCACAATGTTCCATAGTTTTTATGATGCACGCAGCTGAATGCCTTTGCATAGTCAATACACCACAAGTAAACATCTTTCTGGTATTCTATGCTTTTAACCAAGATCCATCAGCATGGATATCCTTACTTCCACTCTCTCATCTCAATCTGACTTGAATTTCTGGCAGTTTCCTGTCCATGTACTACTACTGCAATGATTTAGAATTCTCTACAAAAAAATTTTAGTTGCATGTGATATTAACGATATTATTTGATTATTTATGCATATGCATTCTGCTGGAGTCCTGGTGTGGCACTGTGGGTTAATGCACCAGATTGCAAAGCTATTTAAACTGCAAGGTCGGCAGTTCAAGCTCACCAGCTGCTCCTTGGAATTCCTATACAGGGTTGCTATGGGTCGGAACTGACTCGACGGCACTTAACAACAACAAATGCATTCTGCTGGATCAACTTTCTTTGGAATGAGCATAAATATGGATCTCTTCCAATCATTTGGCCAGGTAGCTGTCTTCCAAATATCTTGGAATAGACCAGTGAGCACAAGTACTGCATTGGTTTACTGAAAGATTTCTATTTGTATTCCATGAATTCATGAAGCCTGGTTTTTCATGAATACTTTCATTGTAGCTTGAATTTCTTCCTTCAGTATCACTGGCTCTTGATCATATGCTACGTCTTGTAATGGCTGAACATCAAACATTTCCTTTTGGTACAATGACAGTTTATTTCTTCCATCTTCTTTCTTTAAAGCTTTTATTGTGAACTGAGTGACAGTTTACATGGTAGAACACCAGTTTTGCACTCATCCTATTGTATTTTTTTTCATTGCAATGATTATAACCACCCACCCCATACATCATCATTTAATAGTATTTGCTTCTATTCCTGCTGGGGTTTTGTTTTTGCTTTTTTTATGTATACAAAAACACTCAGGAATATATAATCATTTAAACAAAGGGCACATTCTGCAAGCCTGCCTGTTGGATGCCAGCACAGAGCCTTTCTCCATCCACAAGTCTAGAGTCCGCAGCTTCTATGTCTTTCCATGCCATCATATCTGCCTTAATCTCTGGTGTTGCCCCTTCTGGGGTTAGGGTCCCACACACAATCCACTCATACTCTTCTCCCTTAATGGTCCTAGGGTCCCCTGTTCCTGGAATGTACCATTAACTAATCCTGCCTATGTGTTACAAAACTTCTACTTTTAGAGTTGTGACAATTGCAATTAGTCATGATAACAATTACTTACTATTGAATTAAAAGAATCCTATCCCCATTTCCTTTCATCAGACCCATATAGACTGTTGTTGTTGTTAAGTGCCTTCGAGTCGGAGCCGACCCATAGCGACCCTGTACAGGGTTTCCGAGGGTGTAAATCCTTACGGGAGTAGAAAGCCTCATCTTTCTCCC
>NW_006408530.1:20172178-20174204 GCF_000296735.1 Chrysochloris asiatica
AGTATTTTGATATTTGTAAATTTATGGAGATTTGTTTTGTGGCCTAAGACATGGTCTATTCTGGGGTATGTTCCATGTGCACTGGAAAAGAATGTATATTGCGCAGTTGTTGGGTTGAATGCTCTATACACATCTATGAGGTCCAGTTGGCTGATTATGTTGTTTAATTCTTCTTTGTCTTTGTCAAGTTTCTTTCTGGTTGTTCTATCTATTTTTGAAAGTGGTGTATTAAAATCACCCACTATTATTGCAGATTCATCTATTTTTTTCTTCAAATCTATTAGAGTTTGCTTTATATATTTTGGAGCTCTTTCATTGGGCGCATCGATATTTATTATGGTTATGTCATCTTGTTCAATTGTCCCTTTAATCATGAGATAATATCTATTTTTATCAACTATGCTGGTTTTTGCCTTAAAGTTTATTTTATCAGAGATTAATTCTGTCACTCCTGTTCGTTTTTGTTTGCAATTAGTTTGGTATATTTTTTGAATCCTTTGACTTTTAATCTGTTTTTGTCTCTTTATGTGAGATGTGTCTTTTGCAGACAGCATATTGAAGGATCTTGTTTTCTTATCCATTCTGCCACTCTCCATCTGTTAACAGATGCATTTAATCCATTTACATTCAGTGTAATTATCAATAGGTATGGAGTAATTGCTGCCATTAAGTTTGTGTGTTTTTTGGTGTGTGTGGTGTTGCTGCTTTCTTTGTTCTGTGTATCTTCCTTTCTTGAGTTCATGCTTTTTATGTTCTTTCTTGTGAGTTTCCTCATAGTTTTAATGTTTCCATGTTATTCTTGGATTTTCATTTTATTGGTATATTGTTAAGTGTTAATTTTCTTTGAGGTCGCCTTATAGTTGATTAACTTTTCTCTCCATTTAGTGTAGTCTATTTTATCCTGTAATCGACCTGACCTTCTCACTATCTGGCTCTCTGTTCCTACATGTTTACCTTCTTTCACATTGTTATTGTTTTGATCATAGACTAACCTCCCAAATTCTCTGAGTTTGTTCTTATAGTTTTGTTCTGTTCTCAACTCTTTCTTCTGTAGATTTAATTCTGGGAGGTGCTGCCATGTATGTCAATCTCTGGTTGTTATCTGTTCTTGTTGGTTCTCAGTTCACTGAACTCCTTTTAGGATGTTTTGTAGTACAGGGTTTGCTTTGGCAATATCCCTTAGTTACTATTTATCCTGTCTTATTTGATTGATAGCTTTGTTGGATAAAGGATTCTTGGATGGCAGTTTTTTATTTCAGGGATTTATATATGTCTCCCCAATTCCTTCTTGCTTGCATGGCTTCTGCTGAGAGAGCCAAGCTTAATCTGATTTGCTTGCCTTTGTATGTAACACTTCTGTTTCCTCTAACTGCTTTCAGGAGTGTCTCCTTATCTTTGATTTTGGAGACCTTGATTATGATATCTCAGTGATTTTCTTTTGGGGCTTATCTTTCCTGGGGTTTGTTGAGCTTCTTGAATGTTTATCTTTTCACTTTTTAGGATTTTAGAGAAAATTTCTTCCAGCAGTTCTTCAACTATTTTTTCTGTTGACTTGTGTGATCCTTCTTTTTCTGGAATGCCTATAATTTTTAAGTTATTCCTGTTCATGTTGTCCAACATGAATCTTAGACCTTCTTCAGATATTTTTATCCTTTTTTCTGTTTGCTTTTCTATCTTAGTGGTATTGGGAGGTTTGTCTTCCAGCTCACTGGTTCTGCCTTCGATCTCTTCTATTCTATTCCATTGCCCTTTCAGAGTATTGTCTATTTCTGATTTTCTATTACTGATTGTTTGGATCTCTTTCTGAGGTTTTGAATTGTTTCCAATGCTGTATCTATCTTATTTGATTGTTCCTGTAGTACTTTCTTAACTTCTTCCTTATTTTTCTCAACTCCATTACAAAATGTTTTGAAACATTTCATAATAATTTTTCTGAATTCCTTCTCAGGCATTTCCAAGGCCTGCCCTCCTTCCAGAATAGAGTCCAGGTCTACCTCTAGGTCATTTGTCTCAGACATTTTATCTT
>NW_006408530.1:20174304-20181275 GCF_000296735.1 Chrysochloris asiatica
CTTCCCACACACACTCTGAAACTAAACTCTCTCTTGAAAACTTATAAGCCAGTCACTTCATGCCTTTGTAATCACCCCCACTCCCCACCCCTGACCAACTTTAGGTAGTTAATGTCTAAGTTGCCAACCCTATATACTAAAGGGTTAGGCTTGATACTTGATGTGAAGACTCCTCCCCACTTGGCAGCTGGATGCTTCACTCTCAGCTCTAGCCCTCTGTGGCTAGGTCAATGTCCATGGCTCAAGAGTTCCCAAGTCTCCCTGCACATTAGACTAACCAGCCCTTCCTCTTCTCTCTCTCTGATCTTGAGGTCAACAGGAATCTATGGAACATAGTCGAATTCAGCCTGTATCTTCATTACTGACTTTCTCCCAATTCCACTCAAATGCAGACCAACATGGTCGACAGTGAGCTTACATGCATGCTCATATTATCCCTTTGAGTTTCAGTCTTAGAAGGGAGGTTTGTCCTGAAGGGACTTGAATGCTTGCCTTGATGGCTCCCTGGAAAACAGCTTGCTTGTCCTTCTAAGAGCCAAACAGACTGCTGTTTTTGTTTTTGATTTCCATTTTTTCCTGCTGCTCTTTCTTTTAGGAAATATCTTCCATTCTTCTAGCTACTCCAGGCTGGTCTGCATGTCCTCCCAAGTGGGAATGTCCCACCCCAGAAGGTTCTGGATGGGGCTCAGGATTGCACCTAAAGTCCTATACCTTGTAGTATATAGGAAGCCTGTTTCACTGGGCAAATTCTAAAATCCTTTTTAGTTATTACAATCAGTGTCCAATATATATCTCCCCATTGCCTTTTTGCCTATATGGTTTCTGCTGAGAGATCGGAGCTTAATCTGATTTGCTAGACTTTATAAGTAGCACTTCTCTTTTCCCTAGCTGCTTTCAGTATTTTCTCCCTGTCTTTGATTTTGGATAGTTTTATTATTATATTTCTTGGTGATTTCCTTTTGGAGTCTATCCTTCCTGGGGTTCATGCAGCTTCTTGAATGCTTATTTTATTTTAACTTACAGGAAGTTAGGGAAACTTTATTCCAGTAGCTTTTCATTTATATCCTCTGTGGTCTTCTGTGATACTTCTTATTCCAGAATTCCAATAATCCTCAGGTTATTCCTCTTCATGTTGTCCCATATGAATCTTAGATTTTCTTCAGATATTTTTATTCATTTTTCTACTTGCTCGTCTATCTTAGCATTATTGAGAGATTTGTCTTCAAACTTGTTGCTTCTGGTTTCCATCAATTCTTATCCTTTGCCCTTTCAGTGTATTGTGCATTTCTGATATCTTATTGTTGATCATTTGGATCTCTTTGTTCAGGTTTTGAATAGTTTCCAATGTCATTTCTATCTTATTTTATTGTTCCTGTAGCACTTTCCTGACTCCTTCCTTATTTTTCTCAACTCCTCTGTGGAGCATTTGGATTCAACTCAATGTCATTCTCCTGAATTCCTTATCAGACATTTCCAAAGCCTGCCCTTCTTCCATTGGGAAGTCAAGCAAGGTCTACCTCCAGCTCGTTTGTTCAGCTACTCTATCTTGTTTCTGGACATGTGTTCCGATCTTCAGTTATTTTTAGGGAATTTTCAATAATTAGATGAATGCATATTGATGTACTATTAAGATTTTTGATTGCCCTCAGATAGATGTGATCAGGAGATGGGCTTCCCTTTACACTTCTATTATTACTAAACTCAAAGTAACTGTAGCAAATGTTTTCTATCTATCTGGTGTATAGCAGTAGTTATTCGTTCTTGCAATGTTGTGGGTTAATATGTCAGACTGCAAACTTGTTTGAACTGCAAGGTCGGTGTTTCAATCTCACCAGCTGCCCCTTGGAAACCCTATATAAGGTTACTATGGGTCAGAATTGACTCTATGGCACTTAACAACAACAACAATTGTAGCTTTGCCATACAGACACAATTGCTATCTCTTCTTGGGTAACATAGGGAGAGACAGAGCCTCCCCGGCCCTGCCCCCAAGAGGGACCAAAATAGCAAAACAAAAACATGAAAAAAATCTAGATTGGATACTAAACTCTATAATTGTCACATACACACACACACAAAAAAAAAAAAACCTGTAGCAAAATATGAATAATACTTTAACACCCCTCTCTTGGCTTCTTGCTGTCAAAACTACCTGGAAAATTTCAAGATGTCACTGTTGCTCCTTATGATGTAACTTAAGATTTAATTTTCTGACTCTTTCCTTTTTGTTGGTCTCTCTCTGTCTCCTCAACCCTGTTTGGAGCTCACTTGAGCTGTTTTGGGAGATCCTTCCATTTAAAGCAGTTCCGCTTCCATTTTCTTTTGATGCTTTCTGCATCAGTCAATATTTTGTCCATTGTTGTTGCTGTTAAGTGCCCTCGAGTCAGTTCTGACTCTCAGCGACCCAGTATAGTGTTTCTGAGGAGCGGATGGTGAGTTTGAAGTGCCAACCTAAAGGTTCAAACCAACCTGGTGAGCCAGCACTTATTCGACAGCACCACACCAGAATCCTTCAATATGAATGTTGAGGAATTTCTTCTTTAGTTCTTTTAGCCTGAGAAATACTAAGTGTGTTCTACTATTTTGGTTTTCTAACTCCAGGTCTTTGCACATTTCATTATATTACTTGAATTTGTCTTCTCTAGCTGTCCTTTGACATTTTTGGTTCAGCTCTTTTGTTTCAAGTCACTGTAGGTTCTCTACATTCAAGAACAAGTTTAAGAGTCTCTTCTGACATTCATTTTAGTCTTTTATTTCATTCCTGTTATTAATGCCCCTTTGATTTTTTTCTCTATGAACTTCTTGATGTCATCCCACAACAATTCTAATTTTCAGTCATTGGAGTCTGGTGCATCAAAATCTGTTCTTTATTTGGTCTCTAAATTCAGTTGGAATATATTTCAAGGTAATACTGTGGCTCCTGTGGACTTGTTTTAATTTTCTTCGGTTTCAGCATGAACTTGTATACGAGCACTTGATGGTTTGTTCCACAGTCATCCCCTGACCTTGTTTTGTATAATTATATTGAGCTTCTCCCTTATCACAGATGAATCTGTTTGATTTCCATGTATTCTGTCTGGTGAGGTTTATGTGTATACTCTATTTTAGGTTGTCCAAAGAAGCTGTCGGTGATGAGTACATCTTTGGTCTTGTAAAATTTTATTGTTCAATCTTCAGTATCATTTCTAATACCAAAGTCATGTTTTCCAACTACCAATCCTTTTTTGTTTCTACTTTTTGCATTCCAATGACCTATAATTACTAATGCATCTTGATTGCATGTTTGATCAATTCAGACTGAAGAAGTTGATGGAATTTTTCAATTTCATCATCCCTGGCTTTAATGATTGGTGGGTAAATTTGAATAATAGTAGTAATTACTGGTCTTTTTTGTTGTTGTGTGAATATTTCCTTATTATAGACAACATTGGACTTCAGGATATATTTTGAAATGTTTCTTTTGATGAAGAATGCAGCACATTCCTTTTTAATTTGACATTTCCAGAATAATAAACTATATGATTGCCCCATTCAAAATGACCAATACCAGTATATTTCAGTTCGCTAATGTTAAGATATCAATCTTTATGCAATCATTTCATTTTTGACAACTTCAAATTTCCCTGAATTCATACTTCATACATTCTGATTATCAATGGGCATTTGCAACTGTTCCTTATCATGTTGAGCTGTTGCCTCATCAGCAAATGAAAGTCCTGAAAGCTTTGTTTAATGATGCAGATGGAGTAAAATTTTAGAACCTTCATTTGACAAGACTTAGTGGCACTGCGGGCTAATGCGTCAGACTGCAAAGTTGCTTGAACTGCAAGACCAATGGTTCAAGTTCACCAGCTGCTCCTTGGAAACCCTTTACAGGGTCACTATGGGTTGGAATTTACTCGCTGGCACTTCACAACAACAATGGAATGAGAATGAACAGCTACAAAAATTCATTAATAATTGGAATATAAATTACATAGTACAAAAATCTAGAAAAGATATAATTTGTGAAAATTAAGTGCAATGTTTAATAGTAGATATGCTAAGCATTAGTGAGCTGAAATAGATTTATATTCCCCATTTTGAATAAGACAATTATATATTTAACTACTCATAGAATGGCAAATAGCATAGAAACAACATCACATTAATTGTCCGAAAGAACATCTCATGATCTATGAAGAAGTACACTACTGTCTGTTACAGGGTAATATCCATATTACTACATGGAAGACCAGTTTATACAATTAAAATTCACATTTATGCACTAATCACTAATGCCAAAGATGAAGAAATTGAAAACTTTTACTAACTTTGACAGTTGGAAATTGTTCAAATATGCAATCAAGATGTCTTGCAATTATTGGTGATTAAAACATAGAAGTTGGAAACAAAAGAGAAAGATCAATATTTGGAAGATAAGGCCTTTGTAGTTGAGACAATGAATGAAGTTGTATGATAGAAATTTGCAAAATGAAAAATACCACTTTCAGCAACATAAATGGTGATTATACACATGGATCTTTACAAATGGAAAGCACAGAAAACTGATTGACAATATTTGTGAAAATACTTGATGGGAGAAAATCATCAATAACATCAGTCAGGAAAATGCCAGTGGTTGGCAATGATCATCCATTGTTCATACATCAGTTTAAATTGAAGCTGAAGAAAATTAAAACAAATAAACAAGAACAAAAATATGACCAAGAGCATCTAGAAACTATCTCAAGAATAGATTTGATGCATCAAACACTCATGACTGAAGACTAGAGGAGTTGTGTGATGACATCAAAGACATGATACATGAAGAAAGCAAAATCTCATTGAAAAAAACAGAAAAGGAAGAAAAGACCAAGATGGATGTCAGAAGAGGCTCTTAAACTTGCTATTGAACATATATTTTCTAAAGGAAATGGAAGAAATGTTGAAGTAAAGTGCTGAACAGAAAATTTCAAACGGTAATTTGAGAAAACAAAGTAAAATGTTATAATAAAATGTGCAAAATCTGTAGTTAGAAAACCAGAAGGGAAGAACACATTCAGCGTTTCTCAAACTGAAAGAAAGGAAGAAAAAATTGAAGCCTCAAGTTGAAGTACTGAAAGATTCCTTGGGGAAAATACTGAACAATGCAGAAAGCCTTAAAAGAAGATGAAAGGAATATACAGACTCACTCTTTCAAACGAACTGGCCTACATTCATTCATCTCAAGAGGTAACATACGATCAAGAACCAATGGCACTGAAGGAAGAAGTTCAGGCTGAGCTCTTCAGCATGGGCCAAAAACAAGGGTCCAGAAATTGACAAATACCAGTTTGGATAGTTCAATAAACTGATACAATGTTGGAAGTGCTCAGTCATCAAGGCAAAGAAACTTGAGAGATAGCGACCTGGCCAATCAACTGAAAGAGATTATATTTGTGCTCATTCCAAAAAAAAGTTGATCCAATAGGATGTTAAAATTAACAAATAATGTCTTTAATATCAGGTGCAAATAAAATTTTCCAAAAAATAATTAAAAAACTATTACAACAGCAGATCAACAGGAAACTGCCTGGAATTAAAGACTGATTCAGAAGAGGAAGTACAATGAGGGATATCATTGTCAAAGTCAGATGGAAGTTGCCTGAAAGAAGCAACTATGCCAAAAAATTAGACTCTGTGGATAACAAAAATTATACATAACAATGGAAAGAATGGGAATTTCACAACACTTAATTGTACTCTTGCAGAACCTGTATAAAGGTAAAGAGACAGTCATTCTGATAGAGTAAGAGGATACTGTATGGCTTTAAATCAGGAAAGGAATGTTTCAGGATTTTATACTTCATCATACTTATTCAATCTGTATACTTAGCAAATAACTTAATGTGATGGATTATATGAATAAGAAAGTGACATCAGGATTATAGGAGGACTCATTGGCAACCTGAAAAATTCAGGTAACACAATCTTGCTTGCTGAAAGTAAAGAAGACTTAAAAGAAACCATAACCCCTCAGAACTAGACCAATAAGCAACATCATGAGATTCCAATCGCCCAAGATTTCATTTTTCTTGAACTGTAAACCACAAAGTCAGCAGTTCAAGCCTCCCAGCTGTTCCTTGAAAACCATAGACAGGTTCACTATGGATCGGAACTGACCCAACAGCACTTAACAACAATAACAAGCACCGTTAATGCCCATGAAAGCTGAAGCCAAGAAATCAAATGACAATTGTATTAGGAAAATCTACTCAAAAGAACTCTTTAAAGAGCTAAAAAGCAAAGATGTCACCATGAGACCTAAGGTGTGCCTAACCACAGATATGGGTTGCCTCATATCATGTGAAAGCTGGATAATCAATTTGGAAGACAAAAGAAGAATTAATCTCTTTGAATTATAATGTTGGTGAAGAACATTGATTTTGCCATGGGCTGCCAGAGGAGCAAATAAATACATCTTAGAAGTAATACAGCCAGAAAGTTCCTTAGAAGATCGGGTGGTGATATTTTGTCTTATGTATTTCACACATGTTTTCAGGAGGGATTAATTACAGGAAAAGGACATTATGAATTGTTATCATGACTACTTAAAACTGTCACAATTGTAAAGGTAGAAGATTTGTAGTAAAAAAGTGGGTGTAGTTGACCTTACAGTCCAGAAGCAGAGGACCCTGAGACCATCAAGGGAGATGAACACAAACAGAATGTAGGACCCTATCCAGAGAAGCAGTGACACTAGAGATGGAGGCAGAAATGAGGACATGGAGAGAGAGCAGCTGAGAAATCAAGACTTTGGAAAGAGAAAGACAGAGTGCTGTCAGCCAGGAAACTGGCTTTCATAATGTGCCTTTGGTTTTTTATAGTCCTGAGCGTTTTTGTGTACACCCCCCCTCCCAACAACAACAACAAAAATTCCAGAGGGAATAGGAGCAACCTGTTGAATGATGATATACGAAGGATATTGTAATCATTGCAATGAAACAATG
>NW_006408530.1:20187305-20194062 GCF_000296735.1 Chrysochloris asiatica
AAAAAAAAAAAAAAAAAAATCAAACAACAACATCAGAACAAAACTAGAAAAACCAGACTGAATACTGCAATGTATAATCACAGAAAAAGGAAAGGAGGGAGTGTGGTGCTCAGGCATCCCCTCTAGTCACCAGGATGGAGGTGTACAAACAGTGGGGGAAGGGGACAATGGCCAAATTCCAAAAGAAAAGAAAAGAAAATCAGAACAAAACAAAACCAACAAAGTGTATTGTCCACCTTTTCTCCAAGGTTCCTGCAGCATTTTTCCATGGTGTTTTGCTCCCCCTTTTGGTCTTGCCATTTGGTCTCGTCCAAGATGTTGGCTCCAGACCTCTGAGCCCGGCAGATTCAAAAGTATGTGATTTCTTACTTCAGCTTCAAGTTCTACTAGCTATAAGCTTTCAATCTTTTAAAATACTCCTATCTCTGTGGTTCTGAGTTTTGGAGTTCTGCCCTGGATCTACTTTGCCTGGTATTCTATGGTATGGCTGACACCGAACTTCACTGCACCTCCACCCTAGCCACCATCAAGCCCCGCCTTCCTGTTTCTGTGAAGATTTACAGCCTCGGAAACCCCGTACAGTATTGCTATGAGTCGGAACTGACTCCACGGCACATAATCATTACCATATCTAATTAAACAAAATAAATTTTATTATAAGCTACAGGTTTATATGTATTAATTTTTATAACTATCAACATTATTTTAACAAACTTGTATTATTTTATCATTACATCAATTGACAAGCATGTATTTTTTTAAAACAGTACTAAGTGCAAAGTAGAAAATATGAATCATGGACTTGAACTTCAGAGCATTAATTTATAGAACAACTGTTAAAAGAAGATGGTAACAACACAAAACAATGCATGAGAACCTGCTGAAATGAAGGTAGCATAATTGCTATGAAAATTCAAGTTCATTCAGGATTAATACCATCCTTATTTACATTAGTATTCCTGAATAGATTGTAAAGTAAATTAAGAGCCATGAAACAGGTCAGTAGACTAGATGCCACAGAAAATAGGAAACCATTCAAAATACTGATGAGAATAAAATAATGAAAATACTGTTGAAAGAAGATTCATCTGGAATCGTTGCACATAATAAGTTGGAAGATCACAGAGCTGTCTGGAAATTCAGATCAGAAACACTTGAAGGCCTGGATAGGGATGTGCATGTGCCCATGGAGAAGGATGAGGTGACCACACCATTGTGAAGAAACGACTTCAGAAAATGGTTAATGAATGGCAAGGGTCAGAGAAGAGAGAGAGGAAAACATAGAGAGAGAAAATATATTGACAGAGAATATATATTGACAGAGAATATGTTCTGGACCAGGTTATGTTAGCTACTAATAGATATGAACTCAACAGAGAGCTAGATCTGTTTGTGGTAGAAGCTAATGAAGTTCAATTTTGGAGGTTTTATTTCTGAGATGACACTGTGATATCCTAGAACAAATACCTAAATATCAACTGAATATGAAGTCATAGACTATAGACAAAGACTAAGGTTGAAGTTATTTTGTTGTTGTTAAGTACCATTGAGTCAGTTCTGATCCACAGTGACCCTGTATAGGGTTTCCAAGGAGCAGCTGGTGAGCATGAACCTCTGACCTTTCTGATCAAGACAACATTATAGGTCAGTGCATAAACCTACAGAGCCACACTAGGACTCTGTGTATTATAAAATTGGAATTCAAGAAAAAAAATTATTGTTTCATTCATCTATTCATCCAACCCAAATTTATGATGTCTTACCATGTTCTACTGATTGCACTCATCCCTGGGAATATAGAAATGAACATAAGAGACACTGTTCCTGTCAACACAGAACTAACATTCCAATGAAAGAAGAGAGATGACAAGTAAAAATAGATTGCATAGTATGTCACATAGTGATAAATTCTGTGGAGAATAATAAATTAGGATAAGAGATAAGGAATGTGAATATAAAAGTTATTTACTTTTAAATAAGGAAGATCAGAAATCTATCTAAAAAGGTGATGTTTGAACAGAAAAATGAAACAAATGAAAGTATGAGCCTTACCAAATTTCTGGGAACAGGGGAATTACTCTGTTCAAGGAAGAGGCCTGGTATGGTGCTATAGGACAAGCACTGGACTGCTAACCACAAAGTTAGTGATACAAACCCACCAGTCACTTCTTAGAAACCCTATACAGAATCGCTATGAGTTGGAACTGACTTGATGGCACTTAACAATAATAACAACAGACAGAGGAATAGGTAGGTGGAATGGCATAGAGGAGAAAATACAAAGGTGAAATAGAATGGATAGAATAGAATGAGTCAGGAGAATCAAGGAAGTAACTGACTATCTGCTGTTGTTATTGTTAAATGTTGTCAAGTTGGTTTTGACCCAAAGCAACCCTATATAGGGTTTCCAAAGAATGGCTGGTGAGCTTCAATTGCCAACCTTGTGATTCAAACTGATGTGTAGTCCAGCGCAGCACATTAGCCTACAGCACCTGATAAATCCTGAAAATGTTTCAGGTTTTGTGTTTGGGTTAGGATTCTAAATGGAGTAGGCTGAAGAGTGAAAATGAAGGAAGCAAAAAGAGAAGTTAAACAATCCTTTTAAGAAAAAAATTTCTAAAATAAGTAGTGGTGCTATAGCATAAGCCCTGGACTCTAAACCAAAAGGTTGGCAGTTCAAGTCCACTAGCTGCTTCTCAGAAACACTATACAGGGTTGCTGTGAATCAGAACAGACTCAACAGCACTTAACAACAACAAAAGTAAAGCACAGTAGCTAGAGGAGTGAGGAGAGGGGAGGGTGAGGAACATGCAAAGTAAAGGAAGAGAAAAAACAAAACAAGTGAATAAATATTTTTGATGTTGAGGATGAAAAAAACCAAAGGGATGGAATGGCAGAAGAGGTAACGTCGCCATGGAGCAAAATCTTATAAACTAAAGACACTAGAAGCATGCTGAACTATACAGATGAAATATAACAGGAAGGACAAGTTGAATGATCATGAAAAAAAAGAACACTACATTTATCAAAAGAAAGAATTATTAGAATATATACGAAAAGTTACTGCTTGTGTGTTTTTGACATCTGTAATATTTCATTCATGTTATTTACAATATTTCTAGTCATTAGACATTATTCTAGTCATTAGAATATAGCAATAAATTGTTGTTGTTTTATATGCCATGGAGTTGGTTCTGACTCATAGAGACCCTGTATAGGGTTTCTGAGGCTGTAAATCTTTCGGGACCAGAAAGCCTTATCTTTCTCTCGCAGAACAGCTGGTAGTTTCGAACTGCTGACCCTGAGGTTCACTGCCTGATTCGTTACCACTACACTACCAGAACTCCTATAGTATTAAATTAATAATTTCCTCTAAATTTCTGAGAGAATGAAAAAATAATCCCTACTCTCAGAAACTTAGAGGAAATTATTAATTTAATAATTGACCAAATAATGAGCCCTGGCATAGCACCAGACTTCTAACTGCAAGATCGGCAGTTTAACCTCACCAACCACTCTCAGAAATCCTATACAAGGTCACTAGGAGTCAGGCACATAACAACAACAGCAACAATCAAATAACAAAAACCCTTGTGTTAGTATTTGCTGTAGGCTCACAATGATCATCTCTTCCTGATATTCTTACCAAAGTGTAATCCTCTGTCCTTGAAACTGAGTCTGATTTAGTGACTGCCTCTTAGCAATTAAAAATGCTGCAAACCTGTTGGGAATATCACTTCCATAACACATTACAAGAGATTGTGACTTTGGTTTGGCTAGTAGGCTCATTCTATTGTATTCTCCACTTGCACATACTAACCTGCCACTTTGGATAAGATCACATGGCAAGAAACTGAGGGTGATGTTTGGCCAACATCCATCAAAAATCTGAAGGCAACCTTAGGCTGGCAACCTTCAAGAAACGGAATCCTACCAACAATCACATAAGAATCTCAAAAGCAGATCCTTCTCCATTAAAGTTTTTAGATGTGACCCTGGTTCTGGCTGAGACTTCCATTTCAGCCTTTAAAGAGATTCTGAGTGAGAGAATCCTCCTAAGCCATAGCCAGATTCCTAATACACAGAAACATGAGAGAATCATATGTGTTGTTTTAAGTCACTAAATTCTGTGGTAATTTGTTTTATAATAATAGATTTCATATTGAAGTGAAATAACCACTTACCAGTTGTTCCAATGGAAGGATGATATCTTTCAAAACATGCTGTGAATGATTTCTTCGGTGCCGGGTTATCTGTAGAAATATTGGTATTTGATACAATTTCCATTTTTTTCTTTTAATAATAGGCTTTATATATTTTTAAAATACAACAATTTAGTGAGAATGCATAAAATAACCATATTCTGGTTAACTCATGAAGGCAAATAAAGTAGATATAAAAAGAGAAGTAAGTGTTTTGAAAATTGACAACTTGAATAAAATGTGTTTCCAAAGATGGTAGTAACAATATCTCACATTAAATACACTTTTCCCCTGTATATTTCTCCCATCAAGGGATGGGTTTTTGTTCTTTCTTTTTTTAACCTGGGCAGACCTTATGGCTGCTTCAATCAAAATATATGGTGGAAATGACAGTGTATCATTTCCGAGGTTTGGTCATAAATAGGTCATGCACTTTAACCTTTTCTGGAATGTTCAGCCTTGGAATCCCGTCACCATGCTATGAGAAAGTCCAAATTACCTCACACAGAGTGACCACAGGGAGAGAACTCAGGTTTCCTGGCTGACAAACTAGCTAAGGTTTTAGCCAACAGCCAAAATCAACCACCAAAAGTGAGTGAAAAGCCCAATAGATGATTGCCAGCTTCAGTCAGTGAGTCACCTCCAGCCTTCAAGTCTTCCCAGCAACAGCACTAATGTGGTGGAGTAGAGACAAGATGTTTCCGCTGTGCTTTATCTATTTCCGTTTCTTTACCAGACTCTGTAAATTTAATAAAATGTCACCTGTATATTTTTAGGTGACTTGTTAAGCAGTAATAGTAATTGGAAAGTATTTAATTTTGAAACATTTTGTGTTTATGATGTGAGCTCAACTTTTCAGAATTAGTGCTCAAATTAATTTTCATGTTTTACGAATCGGGCTGCTAATCTCACAGTCAGCAGTTTGAAACTATCAGCTGTTCTGCGGGAGAAAGATGAGGCTCTCTACTCCCATAAAGATTTACAGCCTCGGAAAACATGTACAGGGTCGCTATGAGTCGGAACTGACTCCACGGCACATAACAACAACAACTACTATTATCCAGATTTATGTGGATGTGCAAAAAACACTCTATAACCACTTTTGGACTCCTGGTGTGGCACTGCAGAATCAGTACTAGCCTATGAACCGCTAGGTCAGCAGTTCAAATCCACCAGCTGCTCCTTGGAAACTGCATTCAGGGTTACTACGGATCAGAACTGATTCAATGGCACTTAACAACAACAACAACAACCATTTTTGAAACAATAACATAAATGCTAGATTGCTCTTTCTCTGAAAGTACTTACTATAAACACAAATAAGAAAGTAAAAAAGAATAAGAATCTATGCTTATACTTTTTGATAGCAAAAGATTTTAATAATAATCCCCTTATACTAGTCATTTCCTAGTATTTTACATTAATGAAAGAGAGAAAGAGGGAGAGGAGAAAGTGAGAGAGAGTGTGTGATGCAACAAAGAAATAAGACACGTTGACTGCATTTGACTGTGGTTACTGGCGCATGTAATTGAAGGATCTCTATCCATTTTGAAGGAATTGTATTTCCATAAGCATCCTGGTGTGGCACTGTAGGATAAGGTCGGTGGTTCAAACCCATCACCTGCTCCTCAGAAACTCTATGCAGGATCTTTATGAAATCTCTGCTCTAAACAACCCTGAGCCTCATAAGTACTACACTGAACGTTAGGCACAAAGGCATTACAACATGAAGGCCGTACTCCTGTGTGCGTTCTTGAGATATGACCTATGGAGAAAAATGGAGAAGAGTCCCTTGCAAGTGGAGCCAATATCCCTGACACATGGGGGCTTCCCAAAAAGCAGAGCAAGCGATTGTCTCCACTGCCAGGGCAGGAGATTCAAAGGGCCTTTTTATCAGGATTTAATCACTGATTTATTTCATTGACTGTTGTCTGTCTACCATGCTTTCTGTTAACAAGTGAAAAATATTGATTAGCTTCTATTTCTTTTCCTAAGTTCTTGTTCCACTTTGGTCTATTGGATGTGGTGGAGAAATTAAAGTAGAGCGATTATTTATCAAAGTCTAAACCACTGGCCCACAGACAGGGATCTGGGCCTCATGGAGAGAGTTATTTATCACTAGATATTCTGGAATTTGAGCTGGATATAATAACAGGAGAGAACTTTTGATTGTCTCCTTTTGAGAAGCAGATTGATACATTCTAAGTGTTGCAAAAGAGTTGCACATTGTTCTATAGTGAATGGGAGGAAGGACTTTAGCCAAGCCCACTGGTTGTTCAACAAAATTCTGTCCTTTTTTCCCTGTGCATAAATCTAGACTAGGCTTCTCAGGCTGCAATGAGGTTTGGAGTGAAGGTTCAAGCTAATGGAGTGAACAGAAATGATGTGAACCACTCCCTCCTTGGTCGTCACTGTTACCAAGTGAGAGCTTCCATTCCATGTTCTCTTCTTCTGTGTTGGTTGAGGGTAAGCCTCACCCCAAGGGATGATGAAGATGCAATATGGAAGGAGTCTGCACCCTTGAATTGCTTCATGAAGAACAAACAGGTAAAAAA
>NW_006408530.1:20194162-20195315 GCF_000296735.1 Chrysochloris asiatica
AGTTAGAAACAACTTGACAGCACAAAACAATTGTAATAGATGCAACTGGACACAAATTCAGTTTGAACCTCAAGGTTAGAAGTTCAATCTCACCAGCAGCCCCTCAGAAACCCTATATAGCAGAGCTATGAGTTGTAACAAACTTGATGGCACTTAAGAACAACAACATGTTGTACATAGTTCTACTCTTAAACTTTAGTTTCACTTCATCAAATACTTGTGAACAAATGTATGTGGCATATTTGTAGAACTCAGACGTTTATGACTGTACACATGTACTTTAGGCTCTGGTAGTGTAGTGGTTACGAATTGGGCTGCAAATCTCAAGGTCAGCAGTTCGAAACTACCAGCTGTTCCGCGGGAAAAAGATGAGGTTTTCTGCTCCCGGAAAGATTTACAACTTCGGAAACCCTGTACAGGGTCGCTATGAGTCAGAACCGACTCCATGGCACTTAACAACAAACAAATGGTAGCCAATTCTCACCCAGACAACAGCTCCATGGAAAAGAAAGCTCCATGACAATCTGTGTCCATTAAGATTACATCCAAGTAATGTGATGGATAAATTCTCCATGATTCAAGGGCTGACTCTTAGACTACTAATTACAACCACAGAAAAAGCTGTATTTGTTTTAGCATCCAAATTTATGGAAAAGAAACATAATTATTATTCACTGGACAACTACAATGTACCTTGAAATAAAACTGTAAATGAGGCATGTTCCTCCCTTCATATAGATTATAGTTCAGAAAGAGGAAGAAAGTTAATAGTCAATTACAGTATGATTGGACTAGGATAGAGACAAGACCTGGTTGTTATTGGGAGGACTATAGAAAAAGGACTACTTCACTCAAACTTGCGGAATCTGACAAATAATTCCCAGAGGAAATGGGAATGTACTAATTAACTTACAAAAATAAGGTATTGCTA
Organism: Chrysochloris asiatica; assembly: GCF_000296735.1. Lineage (NCBI taxonomy): Eukaryota > Metazoa > Chordata > Mammalia > Afrosoricida > Chrysochloridae > Chrysochloris > Chrysochloris asiatica. Next base: position 20,195,094 of record NW_006408530.1, read on the forward strand.
TATCTAATTAAAAGAGCTTTGGTAGCGTAGTGGTTACAAATCAGGCTGCTAACCTCAAGGTCAGCAGTTTGAAATTACTAGCTGTTGCCTAGGAGAAAGATGAGGCTATCTGCTCCCATAAAGATTTTTTTTTTTAATGTTTTATTGTGAATTATGTGAAAGTTTACATGGGAGAACATTAGTTTTACATTCATCCTATCGTATATCGTTTCATTGCCATGG
>NW_006408530.1:20195415-20218202 GCF_000296735.1 Chrysochloris asiatica
GGAACCGACTCGATGGCACTTAACAACAACAACAATATATATATTAGTAAATGCTTTATTTTGGAATAATTGTATGAATTTTCCTTTAAAATAAGGTTTTTAATGTAAATAATATAAATAAGTTATATGTACTATGTGAAATGGGATGAAAACACACACACATTAAGTTAATGCCAAGAATTTTTAAAATAAATTTTAACATGAAGACAAAGGCATGGATGTGAATATTTACTGGGCACATAGTTTTTTCATTCTCTAGGAGAGTTATTGAGTGCATAAAAACAATAATCCGAATTGAGAAATGGCAGTACTATCTGCTATCATTTATTGAGTTCTTGCTATTTTCCAGGTACTTTTTGCAGTGTTTTGTATGTAAGTAACTTGACAGGAAAGTGTAGACAAAGACAGTTTAAATAAACTTTAACATCCATACCTAGTAAAAGGCATGTGTGCTATTCTAACCCAGGCCCAAATCCTCAATAAGACACTTTAGTGTTTCTGTAGTGATATATTAAATGTACATGTACAAAGGAAGTCATCAAATTCGAGGGGATCCAAAATTCTGAGCTTCCCTGAGTGCAGAGAATATTTCCAAGGTAGAAAATTGGAGACAAACTTGTAAATTTACACACATTTATACAGGAAGTTAAAATCATGTTTTAAATACTTTATAAATCATCTTAATATTCCTTTAGGGGAAGTAATATCACTGATCATTCCTAAATCAATAAGCTAGTCAATGTATCATGTTCAAATAGATCAGGAAGTTGAAAAAACAGAACTCTTATCCTTTGTCCTTTGCCTCTAATGCTCTTGTCAGTAAAAACACTGAAATACATGCTAGTATTACAAATCAGATTATGCTAATGGAATTTTATGAATTTACGAAATACTGGATCCCAAATTGCTTAAATGTCTCACATGGGTGTCCAAAAGAGTATTTTAATTGAGATTGCTTTGCAGGATACACTTAATTGAAATAATAATCATAAAGAAAACTTAGAGTTAAGGAAAATCTCATGAATAAAGTTTGAAGGCTCCCTTAAGGGCAGTACACATAACAGAAAATCTTGTAGCACTTTATCATCAGATAATTTTGCAAATTTTATGGGACCTTTAAAAAAAAATCACTTTCTTGAGAAATACTTTGACTTAAGACATTGTTTGTTGTTGTTATTAAGTACCCTCGAGTCAGCTCTGACCCATAGCGACTCTGTATAGGGTTTCTGAGGAGTGACTGGTGAGCTTGAACCACCAACTTTGCAGTTCAAATGGCTTTGCAGTCTGGTGCATTAACCCACAGCGCCGCACCAGGACTCCAACAACTTAAGACATTAGAACCACACATTTTAAACCAGAAAATATTACATATTTTGTATATTCATTTGTTGGGAACAGAGTAGTTCTGTAGGTTAAGCACTGTGAACCACAAGGTCAGGGATTTGAGCTTACCAGTCCCTCTATGGGAGAAAGATGAGGCTTTCTGCTCATATGAAGATTGACAGCCTTGGAAATCTTGTACAGAGTAGCTATGAATTGAAACTGACTCAATAGCACTTAACAACAATGTTACCTATGTCAGTCATTTCTAACGAAAGGTGCTCAATATATGCATGCTTGTAGACATTATGAAACATTATAATGTAGACATTATGAAACATCTCTAATACTAGCATTTCCAAGAGAGCCCTTTGTGTGATAGTCCTAATTTTTTCAAAAGAATTTCAGAAAGTTTAAATGTATCTGACATAGTACAAAACACACACCTAAAAGTCCCTCATCAAATTGCTTCTAGACTAAGTCTCAGAGCACTGGCAAGTGTGGGTGCCAATATTTGATCTTAGATCTTATTCTGTTTTCCATGAATCAGAAATCAGTGATTAAATTTAGAACATTTGGGCAGCAGAAATAGCAGTAAGAGTAGTTTGGTACAATTTTATTTTAGTAAACAATGCTCTCTGCTAATTATATAATACTTTTTCTTAAGCCTTTAAGGAAGACTTAACAGTATGAGTTTTATATTGTTTGCTTTCTCATTTATTTTCCAGTATTCTTAAATAGTACATAGATCCTTTTCTAAACAGAATGGACAGGTGATCTAAACCTTCTTGTTTAGTGCCAGTAAGCTGGTTCCAACTTATAGTGACCCTGTATAGAGTTTTCAAGGTTGTAATCTTTACAGGAGCAGAAAGTTTCATCTCTCTCCCATAGAGTGACTGGTGGATTCCAACTATCAACCTTGAGAAAAACAGCTCAATGTATAACACATTATGCTACCAGGGTTTTAGTGACTATAGTTCTATTGTTATTATTAAATGTCTTCCATTCAGTTATGATGCATATCAACCCTGTATATGATTTTTAAGACTTTTAAATCTTTGCAGGGCCAGAAAGCCTCAACTTTCTCCTGTGGTGTGGCTAGTGGGCTTGAATCTTAGTCCAATGTTTATCATGTGGTACAACCACACTTTCTAAACTGTAGTTCTACTAACTGTTAAATATTCATAACCTCATTTTTTTGGCTAGCTCTTATCCACTTAGTGTCCTGGTGTGGCTCTGTAGGATAAGTACTGGATTGCAAGGTAATTTGGACCACAATGTCAGTAGTTGAAACTTACCAACCACTCCTTGGAAACCATGTACAGGGTCACTAGGAGTTGGAATCAATTTGGCAGTGCTAAACATATCATAACATAGCATGCTTTTAATTTATGTACTTTGAATATCATTTTACACATCCCATATGAAAATTTTAAGAAATGCTACATCTCAAATTAGTTCCAATATTTTGGCAAAATGAGATCTTAACAATTTAAAGTTTCTCTGATCTGTTTTGCTAAAAGTATCACTTAGCGTTGTCTATTAAGACAACTTGAGATAGCAGATGATAAAGCCTTGCTTGCTTAAAATGAAGAGGACTTAAAATACTTACTGACGATGATCAAAGACCACAGCCTTCAGTATGGGTTACATCTCAATGTAAAAAAAAAACAAAAAATCCTCACCACTGGTCCAATAAATAACATCATGATAAATGGTGAAAAGATTGATGTTGTCAAAGACTTCATTTTGCTCAGATCAACAATCAACACTCATGGAAGCAGCAGTAAAGAAATCAAACAATGAACTGCGTTGGGCAAATCTGCTGCATGGGACCTCTTTTAAGTGTTGAAGAGCAAAGATGTCACTTTGAGGACTAAGGTGTGCCTAACCCAAGCCGTGGTATTTTCAATAACCCCATACACATGTGAAAGTTGGACAATGAATAAGGAAGCCCGTAGAAAAATCAATGCATTTGAGCTATGGTGTTGGAAGAAAATATTAAAAGTACCATGGACTGCTAGAAGAAGAAACAAATATGCATTGGAAGAAGTATAGTCAGAATGCTCCTTGGAAGCCAGGATGGCCAGACTTTAGTCTCTCATACTTCAGATATATTGTCAGGAATGACCTGTCTCTGTAGAAGGATATCATGTTTGGTAAGGTGATGGGTTGAAGAAAAAGAGGAAGACACCCCAATGAAATGGACTGTCACACTGGCAGCAGTAATGGGCTCAAGTGTGGCAACGATATAGTGAGGTTGGCGCAGGACTGGGCAGTGTTTTGTCCTGTTACGCATAGGGTCATTATGAGTTGGTATGGACTAGATGGTACCAAAAAACAGCAACATTAAGATAGCTCGATCGTGTACTAAAGCACTTTTCTCTCATGGCATTCAAAGCTTTCATAGCAAACATTTTAGTTGGTGGTAACTCTTCTTTGGGGCAGAAAAGAAAAAAAAAAAAATGCCAGACCTCATTTTTTGGGCAGTCTGTTTTGTTTTTTTTCCTTTTAAATAATTCCATCTTTCTATTGCATTTTTCTATCCATAAAAAGGATTGAGAAAACTTGAAATATAGGTGTCTTCTAGCTTAGATTCTTTTGAATTTAACATCTGATTAATTAATAACACCATATTACTTTTAGATCAAATTATAGAGTTTTTTTCCTTCTTTATCTCTACCCAGCAATTGCTCGTCTTCCATTCCTGCCCCTCCTCCATGAAGTCTAGTTTTCTAGTGGGGCAAAGCAGAATGAAAAAATATTCAAAATGTGCAATGCCTATTTTCCTTTAAGTTCTTCTTTGTTCTTATTAGAATATGCATCATGATTATGCTTTTCAAATGTCTTTTCCTCCAAAAAGAGGAATTAAAAAATCAGTTTTTCAAAACGTCTTCAGTTTTCTTCTTCCATTCTTTGTTTCATTTTTATCTATTTAAAGAATATGAATCTGATGGGTTGAATTAGTACTTGATATATTACACACTATAAAAATAACAGAATTTGGGCATATTACTTTCCTTGTGTAGGAGGGTCTACTATGAAAGTTATACATAAACATGAAACATTCCACATAGATCTGATTTTAAATAGATTACCATTTTTGATGAAAGTTTATATCTTGTGGCTTAGAATTGAAATAAAATCACTTGAAGAAAAGCATTAGTTTGTTCCAACATTTTCACAGACATGTACATTTTTTGAGGCATACCTCCCATTAGCAACCTCCCTGGGTACTTGGATGACAAAAAAGAGAGAAATCTGTGGTTGAGTTTTTATCTTCACAGTTTCTCAAAAAAAAAAAAAAAAAAAATTGGTGTATCCCAAATCTTATAATAAATTCTCATTTGTTTTGCTAGATTTTTCTTACAGCTATTACAATCAGAAATTAAGGTAACTTCTTGTAGTTTTTGTTTGTTTGTTTGTTTTATTTTTTTCAACATGGAGACTTGGCCATTATTTAGTATACCAGTAACACTTTGCTAAAAATAATAAACATGAATGTAAGTTATAGCTATTTGTTACCACATGTATATATGGTAGGTAACTTTTGAGAAGGAAAAAAAGAATGAGGAGTGTTAAAATTGGGGTTATATTTTACTAAGCAATTAATCTTCTAATTTTACTACCATGTAGACAAATGTAAAATTCATCCATGGCTCAATTATTCTTCTACTGTATAAATGTCCACCAGCTGCTGTATGGGACAAATACTAGACTTTGTTCCCTAAAAACTGTAGAGCCTTGGAAACCCTATACAGGGTACCTATAATTTGGAATCAACTAAATGGGACTTAACAACATTGAATGTAACCTTTTATAGTCTTAATGGGAATAATTACATGACCTCCCCCTCAAAATAAATAATTTCCTTCACCCTTGTGGCTCAATTTTCAACTAAGCAGTAGATAGGTATGTAAGGGGGACAACAACACTAGTGAGGTATGCTTACCATGGAATGGTTAACCATTCAAGATCAAAAGGTCAACATTGACCTAGGGACAAGGTTCAGAGGGGTTGGGAAGGAAGGTGGAATGGGAATAGCAATCACAAAGAGGAAATGGGATAACTTCAATGTAGGGGATCACAAGTACTGAGATGAAACAAAGTGCATGATTTGTTGAGTGTAAAACTGATGATCTCTGTAAACCTTCACTCAGTTCACAATCAAAAATTTCCCCAAAATGAAAAAAGACCAAATTCGTTTGTTCTGTTAATGTACAAGTAAACTGTGTACCATTTATGGTTTTCTCTCTCTGTCCACAATATCATTCAATGGCCATGTTGTTATTTTTAAGTGCCATCGAATCGGTTCTGACCCATAGCAACCTTGTATAGGGTTCCCAAGGAGGGGTTGGTAGGATTGAACAGCTGACCTTGCAGTCCAGCACATTATCCTGAAGCACCACACCAGGACTCTGACCATAATGGACACCTATAAGCAAATGACTCTTTGACTTTCTCTTTCTTTTTCTACTCTTTCCTTTGGTTGTTTACTGTCAGTCAGAAATATGATACTCACTTTCATCTCTAGTGAAAGTGAGAGGAAGTGATAAAAACCTTCTCAAGGATATACTCAAGGCTCTTTACCAACACTATTGTTTCTAATTTGGTGACTGTTCTCCAGCCAGTGACTGTGTCACCTACAGTGCTTACCAACCACTCAGTCCCAGGGTAACTCTTATTGTTATTAAGTGCTGTCGAGTTGGTACCGACTTATAGCAACCCTGTAGATAGGGGTTCCCAGGAGTGACTGGTGGGTTTGAACTGCCATCCTTGTGGTTCACAGTTCAATGCTGAGCCTACAGAGCCACACCAGGAACTTCAACTATATGTTCCTGTCTCCTAGAGAGCCAAAGAGAAGCACTTGCTGGAATCACTCTTACTCCTTAAAATTCTCCCCTTGTCTGTTAATTTCCACACGTGTTTTTCCTAGAAAAAATCAGATTGCCTAATGACCTCTGTATTTGAATAAAACTTACATACAGCACACAATAATCCCTTCCTTATTAAACTCCTTCATTCAGTTCTCTCCTCTTTTTCTCAGGTGCTTTCTGTGCAATATTTCTAAGAATTGGCTCAGACTGAGCGATGACATATATATATATATAGAAGCCATACATACCACAATTTCAGCTTTTGCACATGCTCAGAGTATAACTACCAGGACTTAGAAATACAGAGAGTACAGAGAGATCCAGATAATAAAATACTTTCCATTTCCTCCATGTGATATGTACTGCTTTAGTTTTTAATTTCCTTGTACGATCTCCTGTATTTAGCCATGAATTCTTAAATCGATATAATGAGAAACTAGAAAGGTAAATAGATATATGTATCTTATACTCTATTCATAATAATGCTCCTGATATTTGATCCAGAGTATTTATAATTTTGAATATACCATGGACTTCCAAAAGAATGAACAAACCAGATTTAGAAGCAACATGAACACAATGTTCCTTAGAAATGAGGGAGGAAAGACTTCGCCTTGTTTATTTTGGAAACATCACCATCAGGAAATATTAATAATTATAAATGGAAATCATGGTTGGTAAAGTAGAGGGTCAGCAAATATGAGGGAAACCCTTAATGAGATGGGTTAACAGAATAGCGGTAACAATGGACCCAAACATACCAAAGATTATGAAGATGACACAGAATTGGGCAATATTTTGCTATGTTATGTAAATTTGCTATCACTTGAAAGTGATTGATGGCAATTAACAAATATATAATTTATTAGAGTCACTGTTATAGTTTCATAATTAGCAGGTAGAATCATTTATTGGTACTCAACTGTTTTCCTCCACATAATAGAGAAATTTACTCTGTTAATGCAAACAAGAGGTAATCTAGAATATTTGGGCCAAACTGACATTTTCTCCACAGCACATCTTTAAATAAAATGACAGCATAATACAACACCAATTCAACTATGTCACAAACACTTCAAAAGAAGGTAAAACAAAGGAACAGAATGAGTCTAAATTATTAAGATTCTTTACCTGATTTTAGCTGAATGAAATAAATCATTCTCATATAACTATTTGACTATATTGTGCAGGAACAACCTATATCTAACTGTATGATTTTTAACAATCGGGAAATCCTCAACAAATTAGAATCAGGCTTTATTCTTGATCTTAAATAAAAAGCTTGTTTCATTGCCGAAAAGGACTTAGGTTGAAATACCAAATTTACTTCGTACTTCTTCAAGTGCATATTTAATCACTGAAAATAAAACTCCCTTCTTTTGGAAAACTGCTGTTCATAATATGCAATTTCATCCATGATAGGTAAAGTTGGATGATGATACCTGCGCCAACAGTAAGATTTCTACTGCCTGCCTTTCCTCATACATCATTATTTCTTAATTCAAAAGTAGAGATGTACTAATTCACTGACAATATTATGCTTGTCTTGAAAACTCACTTCTAAAAGCATTGCAGGAGGCAAAGTTTTTAGCAATTATAATACTCTTTAAAGGATTTAATAGACTTTTGGTCAAATGTTTAAAATAAGAATTTTCACAATCCAACCCATTTCAGTATGTGTCTTCAGTATCTCTAGTTAAGATCTTATAATTTTATCTTTTAAGTTTGCTTTCATCATTTATTCTTTGAGGTTTTCAGAGACCCCAAACTCACCTTATTGCTGCCGAAAAAGCAGATTTAGTTCTGAAGGTTAATCCCACTCAGCAGGATTGAAGGATGGCACTTTTCCTTGGTCGTAAGTATGTTGACTCAGGCCAGACAGCTGTTAGGACATTCTCCTCTGGGAATCGTGCCCTCAACACCCACCGTTGATGCACATACATGGTCTACTGGCTGCCGACTTCCATGCCCATCTGCTTAAATGGCATAGTGCCCACTCACAAGTTGGCTGGATCCCTGCCCTTACTGTGTAGGTGCCAGGCAATGATGGGTTTAGATGGGCAGCCTGCACAATACAAGTGACATTTTTTTTCTCTCTTTGTATATTTGTCCTCAGTGCCTTCTCTAAAAGAGAAATTTGTGTAACTCCACCTTTGACTAACCCTAAGGGTACATGTGGCCATACACAGGTAGAGGTACAAATGTAGGCAAACTGCTACCAACAGTAAGATGAAAGGGAAGAGTGCATTGAGCCTCCAATGACAATTTCTAACACTGAAATGGGATGGACTATGAAAATCCTGACCACCTGGAGAGTGTCATAAGAAATTTACTATGGGTGTAAGTACATACAGCATATCTTTCACACAGAGCAATGATACCAGAAAATAGCTTAAATTGTGGCTTTTTTGGGGGAGGGGGCAGGAGGAAGTGTCTGTTTTCTTACATTGAAAACACACAAACAGCAGCAAACAAAAACAATCAAGTAAAAATAACAAGCTTAATGGGATCACAATTTATATATGCAAGAGAGGCAAAGGTGCAAGCTCTGATACAAAGACTTCAGAACTAATGCTGTCTGGAGGTCCTATACTAAACAGAAAAAGAAACAGAAATAGCATTTCTCTTTCCAATATCCAGCAGACCCATGGAGGGGAATAGATTGGCATAGGAGGTTGTGACTTTAATGATCCAAAGCATATGAATGCTTGTTAGCAGACAGCAGACAGACATAAGTAAGAACAACAGTAATGGCTGCATCTGCAGCCTGGTCTATGGCACTCAAACCAATCAGGCAGCAATAGAGAGCAGTGCCTGGAGGTATGTTGAAGTCTTGTTTTCCTCGTGTGTTTATTTAAGGGTGATTGAATTCAGGGTGTTGTCTGTCGGCCTTGGAAAATGGTTATCCAATGTGTAAGCATGATCTTTCTCACTGAATATGCTCTGTTGAGTCAGTTAGTTATGTGTGACCACTTGATCTGTCCTAGTCTTTATACAGTGCCAAAATCTTCCAGTCCAAGTTCCAAAGGAACAGGGCCTAAAATCTTTTGGCTCCAGAATCAAATTAGGCTTCTCTGCTTCCCTAGCCAAAAATGCATAAATACCCAATGGCCAAAACCAAGGAATTTGACATTGTGGAATGAATAGAGCTGTCATATATTACTAAAGTGTGGAAATATCTACTGTTTGAAGTCAAGACTAGTTCAACATCTTCAGTAATCAGAACAGACTACTTTGGACACCTTTATGAGTTATCCTGACTTTTGATAGGGAATGTTTCTGGCAAGCTGAGATTCCAGATATCAGAAATGCAAGAACATACGGTTTATAAAAGAAAATCTGCCTCTTTTTTTTTATTTATTTTTTATTAGCTCTCAAAGGCAACATATTTTCACAAAAGACTGATCCTTCATCTTGTTTTTTCTGATTGACTTTGGAGTTAGCACCACGTGTTTAAATGCAGCTTTAGATGAAAACTAGTCAAAGTAGAAGTAAGTTGGTGGCGTTTTAAAAAATATATTATGCAAACCTGAATTTGGAATTACCTGGTGGAGAGTCTGGTGAAAGGACAAAGGAATCGGTTCAATCACCCAAATTTCCTCAACTTGATTACTAGATTATTGTTATTGTAGCTCAGGTCAATAGCAAGTTTATGTACAACAGAATGAAATACTGCCCAGCACTCTACCATCCTTACAATTAGTCTGATATTTGTGTCCAATGTTGCAGCCATTGTCAGTCTCACTGAGGGTCTTCCTCTCTTTTCATGCACCATCTTCTTTACCAGAGAGTCCTGGTGTGGTGCTGCTGGTTAATGTGCTGGACTTCAAGGTCACTTTGAACCACAAGGTTGGTGGTTGAAGCTCAACAGCCTCTCATCAGAAACCCTACACAGGATCCCTGAGTCGGAACTGACTTGATGGCACTTAACAACAACAAACAATTATTTACTAAAGCATAATGTCCTTCTACGAGCACTGGTCCCTCCTATAAACATGCACAGTATATGAGATGAAATTTCTGAAGCCTTACTTTTAAGTAGCATTCTGGCTGTACTTCTTCCAAGATGTATTTATTTGTTCTTTAACAGTCCATGATCCATTTAATATTTTTTTGGCCAACACTATGAATCAAAATGATCAATTCTTCAGTTTTCCTTCTTCATTGTTCAGCTTTACCATGCATATGAGGTGATTGAAAATATCATGGTTTAGGTCAGGTACACCTTAGTCTTCAAAGCGACATCACTGATATTGAATACTTTCAAGCGATACTGTGAGCAGACTTGTCTAGTTAAATGTGTCATTTGATTTCTAGCTTGCTGCTTCCATGGACATTGATTACAGATCAAAGTAAAATTAAATCCTTGGTAACTTCAATATCTTCTCTATTTATCATGCTGTTACTTATTGGTTCAGTTGTGAGTTGTTGGGTTTTTTTTTTGTGTGTGTGTGTATGTGTGTATAATCCATACTGAAGGCTGTAGCCTTTGATCTTCACCAGTGAATGCTTCAAGTTCTCTTCACTTTCACTGATTAGGGTTATGCCATCTGCATATTACAGGTTCTGAACGACTCTTCCTCCAATCCTAATACCACATGCTACTTCATGTCATGGATTAATGACAGTAGTTCTGGTATGGCACTGTAGGATAAGTGCTGGACTGCTTAACTGCAAGTTTGCCAGTTAAAACTCATCAGCCACTACTCAAAAATCCTATACAGGGTCACTATCAGTCAGAACTAACTAGATGGCACTTAACAACAACTTCATGCAGTCTAGTTTGTCAGATTAGTTGTGCATCATACAGGATAAAACTCTGATCTTTCCTGATTTTAAACCCCTTGTCTGCTCAGATGATTGTCTCTTGCTATATGTACAGGTTCCACCTGAGCACAATTAAATGCTCTGGAATCCCCATTCTTCATGATTTGTTATTAGCCACACAATCAAATGCCTTTGCATAGTCAGTAAAACAGTGGTAAACATCATTCTCATATTTTCTGCTTTAACCCACACTCTATCTGAAATCAGCAATGAGCATTCTATGTTCTCGTCTGTATCTAGCTTGAATGTACTCCTGCAACTGATTCTGAAATATCTTTAGCAAAATTTCTTCTCAGTGTTATATTAATTATATTATTCAATAACATATGCATTCTGTTGGGTCACCTTTCCTTGCAATGGTCACAAAAATAAACCTCTTTCAGTTGGTTGGTGAGGTAGCTATCTTCCAAATTTCTTGGTATAAACAAGGAAGTACTTGCGGTGTTGCATTTGTTTGTTGAAATATCTCAATTGGTATTTTACCAATTCCTGGAATCTTGGGGGGGGGGGTTGTTGTTGTTGTTTTGTTTTGTTTTTGCTTTGCCAATGACCCCTTCAATGAAACTTTTATTTATTTCTTCAATACCATTGGGTTTTGGTCATATTCTAACTTCTGAAATGGTTGAACACTGACCAATCTTCTTTGGTTCAGTGACTCTGTGTATTCTGCTCAGTTTCTTTTGAATACGTGGTTCAATTTTTTTCCCATAGAATCCTTCAGTATTTCATTTAGAAACTTGATTATTTTTTCCTTAATTCTTTTAAGTTTGAGAAATGTTAAGCATTTTGGTTTTCTAACTCTAAGTCTTTGCACTTTTCATTATAATACTTTATTTTGTCTTCTGTTCAGCACTTTTACTTTTGCATTTCTCCCATTTTCTAGTGGGATAAGTATTCGACTGCTAACCACAATTCCAGTGATTCAAGTCCACCAGCCAATCTATGAGAAAAGGATGAAGCTTTCTAATCAAGTAAAGACACAGCCTCAGAAAGCCTAAGGAGTATATCTATTCTGCTCTATAATATATTGCATATGTTATTGCATATGACCTATAATATATAACCTATGCCTTTCTGGGTTGGGTTACTCTACATTCATGAGAAAGGTTCAGAGTCTCCTCTGACATCCATTTTGGTCTTTTCTTTCTTTCTCATCTTTTTATGACCTTTTTACTTTTTTGTGTGTGTATGATAGCTTTCACGTCATTCTCACAATTTGTCTGGTCTCCAGTTATTCAATTTGTGAAATGCAGTGAATTGCTTCATTTGAGTCTTCTTTTCATAACCTTTGTAACTCCCACCAAACAACGTTTTTACTCGGCTAGTTGTGGGTAAGAGAAGGTGGAAGAAGTTGCTAATAGAATTATGTGGTTCAGTCTTGAGTGATTAGCAGAATTAATTGTTGTTGTAAAACCATGGAACTCTAATATATGCAATATAAGATGAGCAATCTCAGAAGCAGAAATGGGGAACCTCACTAGCATCAAAGAAGAAGAGCCAGGAGTGGAATGTTTCCTTTGGACCCCAAGACCTCCTCAACCCAGGGACAAAAAGCTGTCATACCAGAGCCATTACAGAGCAGTGTCAGAGGCACAACAGCAGCAAAATCAAGAATCAGAACACAAGACAAGCATTGGGATTTCTAGTCCATGGAGAAAATGAAATTGAGTGAATTGAGTAGGAGGCTCAGTTTTGGAGTAGGGTGTCTCCAGGTACTTAATTGAGAAAGATGGGCTTGCTGACCCATGGATCTGAAATCGTGGGCCATCAGGCTGAAGCTTATAGTACTTCATTGTACCCTAAAAGGGCTAAAATAGCCCTAAAATAACTTTGTTACATTGCCCAAGGAAGGCAAAGACCAGGCCAAGGGGCTGAGGGTTAGAGGACTAGAAAGACATGGCTGAGGACATGTTGTCCTGATGAAAAGATTCTGAATTGTACCCTGTTAGCTTCCCTAATAAACGCCATAACTGTGATTATGATGTCTGATTTCTGTGTGTCCATTACAATGATTTACTGAACACAGATAAGTAGAGAGGGTTGTGGGAAGGATGCTATGGTGTCATTTTTCAATTTATTATTTTTTTTTACAGCTTTGATATGAGCAACTGATGGTCTGTTTTGCAATTGGTCCTTGGCTTTGTTCTGCCAATATTGAACTTCTATATCATCTTTTTCAATAGACATAGTTGATTTGATTCTTGTGTATTCTTTTTGGTGGGGTCCACATGTATAATCACTGTTTGTTATGGAAAATAGGTAGTTCCAATGAAAAGTGTTACCACTGGTCTTACAAATTTTTTATGTGATTTCTGGTGTTTTTTTCTATCACCAAGACTATATTTTCCAACTGCTGATCCCTTTTTGTTTCCTACTTTCTCAGTTCAATCACATTAATTATCAGTGCATCCTGATGGATGTTTGATCAATATCAGTCTGCTGAGGTTGATTAAAAAATCATCAGTTTCTTTATCTTTGGCATTAGTGGTTGGTGCATAAATTTTAATAGTAATCATACTAACTAGTTTTCCTTGTAGAGATATGGATATTTTCCTGTCACTGACAGTGTTGTACTTCAGGATAGATTTTGATTTTTTTTTTTTTTTCCTTTTTGATGAATGAATGCCATACCTTTCCTCTTCAATGTTCTATTTTCAGTATAGTAGATCATATAATTATTTATTCAAAATGGTAAATACCAGTGCAATTCAGTTCAAAAATGCCTAGGATATTGATATTTATGCATTCTATTTCATTCAAACTGTCAGAGTTCCCAGATTAAATCATTTCCTTTATTATTTATCACACACTTTTCTGATCTTTGAAGAGTTAACAGAATGACACATAATGAATTCATTGAAAAGAAAAAGAAGATTACTAAGAAGAAAAGCTGATATTCTGTCAAGGGATTACTGTGAAATCTGGAGAGAAGAAGTCATGTTTTACTCATTTAAATGTGCAATATCAGGTATAGTGCAGAGCCTGTGCTATGGAATTCCTCATTTAATATACTGTATAATTTTTTTAAATGTATGGCTTAATCCTTTATTGAATTTACAAGGACCTCTGATACCTCATAAAGTCTTGTATCTAAGCTATCATGTTAGAAAAATATTTGTTGGCTTTTTGGAAAACAAGGACCAAATCAGTAATTTGTCTTTTATAGCTACATTTCCATACTTTCTCATATATGGTTAGTCCCTAACTTACAATGGAGTTCCATTCCAATGACTCTGTCATGAGTTGTGATGTAAGTTATATGCCTCTTTCTTAAAATTTAATTTTCATTATTATTGCCCTTTGTTTTCAATGTCTTTATAAATCTGTCAATGATTTGAGCAGTAAATCCTAAAATTTAATTATTTGTGAGTAAACAACTGAAAATTATAATATCATTCAATTACAAACTGCAACATATTACTAACAATCAGATGCACAAAAATCACCCAAACAAACAAAAACCAGACGGCGTAAGTGCAGTTTGTTATAATTTGAATATATCATAAATTGGTGACTACCTAGATTTGACATCTATTCTTATTGATGCTAAGTTGTAATTTGCAAAATGAACGTCCTTTGGTTCCCCTATATTTCTAAAAAGTATACCAACTGTATAATATTTCCCTGATGTATATAGCATAAGGTGCTTGGGGCTTAGGTTATTTTAGAGGGGAAAACAGAAGACATGCAGATATTGACACATATATAGATATAAATATGTCAGATTTTATATTGTACATTACATTACATAGATTGATATTTCCACATGTTTTCAGTGACTATGCAAAAGCTTTTAACTCTGTGAATCATTGCAAGCTGTGGATAACATTGTGAAAAATGGGTATCCCAGAATACTTAATTGTGCTCATGAGATTTCGTACATAGACCAGGAGACAGTGGTTCGAACAAAACTAGGGGAAACTGAAGTTATGTGTCAGGGCTGTATTTTTTCACCATACTTATTCAATCTGTTGTTATTAAGTGCCGTCAAGTTGGTTCCAAATCATGTTGTTGTTGTTAAGTACTGTGAAGTCGCTTCCAACTCACAGTGACCCTGAACAGGGTTTCCAAGGCTGTAGATCTTTACGGGAGCAGAAAAACCTCATCTTTCTCCCACGGAATGGCTGGTAGTTTCGAACTGCTGACCTTGAGGCTAGCAGCCTGACTTGTAACCACTACACTACCAGGGCTAGTGACCCTGTATAGGGTTTGTGAGGAGCAGCTGATGAGCTTGAGTCTCTGGTCCTGCAGTTCAAATTGACCTTGCAGTCAAACACATTAGCCCACAGCAATATTCTGAGCAAAAATACAAGGAACTGAATTACATGAAGAAGAGTGTAGCATTAGGATTGGAAGAAGACTCATTAACAATCTGAAATATGCAGATGATACAACCTTTCTGGGTGAAATCAAAGAGGACTTAACATGCTTATTGATGAAGATCAATGACCACAGCCTTCAGTAAGGATTGCACCTCAATGTAAAGAAAATAAAAATCCTCAAAATTGGCTCAATAAATAAGATGATGATAAATAGAAATGGGAATTACTATGATTTCATTTTGCTTGGATTCACAATCAACACTCAAGGAGGCAGCAGTGAAGATATCAAAGAATGTATTGCATTATGCAAAACTCTTCAAAAAGTTCAAGAGCAAAGATATTGGTTTGAGGACTAAATTGCATCAGACCCAAGCCATGGTATTTTTAATAGCCCATATGCATGTGAAAGATGTATGATGAAAAACAAAACAAAACAAAAAAATGCTTTAGAAGAATTAATGCATTTGAGTTACGGTGTTAGAGAATCATGTTGAAAATACCATGGACTGCCAGAAGAGCAAACAAATCTGTGTTGGAAAAAGCACAACCTGAATATTCCTTAGAAGCCAGGACAATGAGACTTTGTCTCTAATACTTCAGACATGTATTAGAAGGAACCATCCCTATAGAAGGACATTATGGTTGGTAAAGTGAAGGGTCAGCAAAAAAGAGGAAGACCTCCAAATAGATGAAATGGCACAGTGTCCGCAGCAATGTGCTTAAATGTCAAAACAATTTTAAGGATGGCGAAAGACCAGGCAGTGTTCCATTCTGTTGTGCAGAGTTGTTATGAATTGGAACTGAGTCTATAACACCAAACAAGCATATTATCAGGAGGGTATAGTCACTGGAAAAGGACACCATGTTTGGAAAAATAGAGGACAGACAAAGAAGAAGACTCCCAACACAATGGATTGACAAGTGGCTGCAACAATGGATTAAAACATGACAATTATAAGGCTGGCATGGGGCCTTGCAGTGCTTCCTTCTGCTGTTCATTGGGTTACTATGAGTTGGAGCTGACTTAATGGCATCTAACTACAACCGCATTATAAATTAACTCTGGGAAGATTGCTTAATTTCTTGGTTCCTCTATTTTGTCAACTGAAAAATATTTCATTGTGTATTAATTATACCTCATAGAATGATTATTAGTAATAAACAAACTAATATTTAAAAAGCTAAGAATAGTGTCCAGTACACAGTACACCCTTATAATCTCCTTAGTCCTGGCATGATGCTGTAGGATAAGCACTAGACTGCTAACCACAAGGTTGGCAATTCAAATCCATTGCCATTCCTTGGAATCCCTGTGTAGGGTTGCTATAAGTCAGAACCGACAGGAAGGCACTTAACAACAACATACTAATTATATCACTGCTATATTGCTGTTGTTGTTGTTAAGTGCCATCAAGTCAGTTTCAACTCATAGCAACCCTGTATAGGGTTTCCAAGGAGCAGCTGGTGAACTTGAACTGCTGACCTTGAGGTTCAAGCTGAATTTGCAGTCCAGTGCATTAACGTGTAGCACCACACCCGGACTCCTATCACTGCTGTATAGGGGTTATTTCTTGTAAATGGAAATGGGCAATTAACAGTAAGCCTTTAAATCTTTAAATATTTTAATACTTATAGATTCACTGTCAAAATAATTTCTTTTATTCCTTGAAGTAAGTATACTTAGCACTTTCTAGACTCCTTTGTAAACATTTTATTAAAAAGCTTTTAAATACTTAAGAGTTAGGATTATAAAGAGTGTGCACGTATGAGGTAGGAACCATGGAGTCCTTCTTAGAATTCTACCTATGAGAGTCAAACACCTGGCCCTCAATGATTTATGTCCCTATCATGCTCAAAATATATCATCTCCCTCTAAAATGTCTATGAGTCTATGAGTCTTATTCCAAAGACTAGCCATCTAAATGGAAACATTATGAACTCACCAGATAAACATCCAAAATCTTTGTCATCTAAATAATTTAAAGCCAGTTTTGAAAGAAGCTGAGGGCCTGGATATTAAGTAGCAAAGGTAGAATATAAATACTATGAATCTAGCTATTGCCAGATTAAGGAGCCCTAGTAAAGTCCTGGTGTGGCGCTGTGGGTTAATGAGCTGGACTAAAAGCCAGTTTGAACCACAAGGTTGGCAGTTCAAGCTTACCAGCTGCTCCTTGGAAACCCTACATAGGGTCACTATGGATCAGAACCAACTCGACGACACTTAACAATAACAAGTGGTGCTGTGGGATAAGTGTTGGGCTACTAGCCACATAGTGGTGGCTAAAACTCACTAGTCATTGCAAGAGAGAACAATGGGGCTGTCTCCTCTCTTAAAGACTCACAGTCTTGGAAACCCTACACAGGGTCGCTATGACTTGGAATTAACTTGACAGCTGTGGGATTTTTGGTTTACTCTCACTATATAGTCAGTAGAAAATAATGCATTGGAAATATGGGAAATAAATATTTAATTTGGGTACTCTATTTTACTAAATTGGTGCCATGGATTTTTGTTTGGTAAATTCTGGAACTTAAAGGTGACCATCAAATATCACTTTTGGTGTGACACTGAGATATGACAATGACTGGAGTAAAGATGACAGGTTGGATGTCTAATTGGATATGATAGACTAATTGCATACCTTTATCTCCCCAGTTGGCATTCAAAATATTGGTAGCATAGCTTCCAGCATCACAGCAACATGAAAGCCACCACAGTGCGACAGACTGACAGACGAGTAGTAGATCAGCATAGTAATATCTTTTTTAAAAAATATGAATATCCAGGCATGAGTTTAAAAAATTAATTGATTAATAAGTTAGTTAATTAATTAATTAAATTGATTGATCACCAACACCACTGTGAGTTTTCTGTAGTAACTTGCATATTGCTATAATGCTGGCAGCTGTACCACAAAATTTCAAATGCTAGCAGGGTCACTCATAGTTGACAAGTTTCAATGGAGTTTCCACAGTAAAACAGACTAGGAAGAAGGACTTAATGATCTATTAAAAATATTGGCCAGTTAAAACCTTATGAATAGTATCAGAACCTTGTCTGACATAGTGCCAGGTGATTAGCCTCTCAGGTTGGGAGGCATTCAAAATATGACTGGGTAAGAACTGCCAAAGATGAAAAAAATTGAAGGTTTTTTTCTTTACTAATTTCTGCAGTCTGAAATTGATCAAATATGCAATCAGTGTGCATTAATAATTCCTAGTGATTAGAATTCAAAAGTTGGAAACAAAGAAGGACCAGTAGTTGGGAAATGTGGACTTGGTGACAGAAAGAATTCCAGAGATCACATGATAAAGTTTTGCCAGACCAACTGGAAAAAACAAGATTAAAATACCTTTTCACAGCAGCATAAATGGCAATTACACATGTGGACCTCACCATACGGAATCCACAGGAATCAAATCAAGTACGTCCATGGAGAGAAATGATAGAAAAGTTCAATATCATCAGTCAGAAAAATGCTAGGGATTGAATTTAGAATAGGACATCATCAGTTGTTCACACAAAAGTTCAAGTTGAAGCTGAAGAAAATTAAAACAAGGCCATTTAAGTCAAAGCATGCCCTTCAATATATACCATCTGAATCTACATATCATCTCAAGAATAGATTTTATGCACTGAACATTAATGGATTAAAACCAGACAAATTATAAGATGACACCAAGGATGTCATACACAAAGAAATCAAAAATGTCATTTAAAAAATAGAAAAGAAAGAAGTCTAAAATAAATATTAGTAGAGGCATTAAACTTTTACTTGAACACAAATACAAACAAAAGCAAATGGAAGAAATGATGACGTAAAATAACTGAACTGAAAATTTCAAAGAGCAGCTAGAGAAGATAAAGTAAAATATAGTAATAAAACCTGTAAAAAACTAGAGTTAGAAAACCAGAAGGGAAGAACATGCTTGACATTTCTTAAGCTGAAAACTGAAGACCAATTTCAAGCCTATTGAAGGATTCTATTATCAAAATATTGAATGATTCAGAAAGCATCAAAAGAAGATGGAAGTAACACACAGCCACTGCATCAAAGAAAACTGATCAATGTCCAACATTTTAGGAGGCAAGAATCAATAGTATTTATTCACATCAAGTATCAAACCTATCCTCTCTGTATACAGTGTTAACGGGGATGGGTAACTTAGATATTGGCTACCTAAAATGGGGGTGCTATAAAGTCACGAAGTGACTGGCTTACAAGTTTTCAAGAGGCAGTTTAGTATAGTTTCAGAGTGTGTGGGGAAAGGTAGAATCACCACTGAACAGTTTTCATCTTGTCTAGATGCGTCTGGTGAAAGGAGCTGGGGATAGGAAAATTTGAAACAAAAAGGGGGGTGTAGTTAATCTTACAGTCCAGAAACAGAGGACCCTAGGACCAGCAAAGGATAAGAGAACAAGAAAAATGTGGGATCCTATCCAGACAAGTAGCGACACCAGAGATGGAGACAGAGATGAGGATATGGAGTGATAGAGTACCTGAGGACTCTAGACTCATGGAAAGAGAAAGGCTGTGTGCTAGTGGTCAGGAGGCAGGCTTGAAGTATGTGACCTTTGGTTATTTAAATGATTATATATTCCAGAGTGTTTTTGTGTACATCCAAAAAAAACCCCAAAAAAACCACAAAACAGAGAGAGGGAATAGAAGCAAATACTGTTGAATGATGATGCATGGAAGGGATTGTAATCATTGCAATGAAACAATGAGTGTAAAGCTGAACTTTTCCCATGTAAACTATCACTCAATTCACACACACACACACAAAACAAACAAACAAACAAACAAAAAAAAACAATAGTATTTAAAGAAGAAGCTCAAACTGCACTGAAGGTATTGGCAAAAATGCAAGGGTCCAGAAATTGAATGAGTACCAATTCAGATGTTCCAGTAAACAAATGCAACACTGGAAGTGCTCATTTGTTTATGCCAAGATTTTTGGAAGATAGCTAATTGGCCAATCACTTGGAAGATACTCATGTTTGTATCCATTCCAAAGTAAGGGGGTACAACAGAATCCAGAATTTATCAACCAATATCATTAATATCACACACAATTAAAAGCTTTCTGAAGAAAATTTATATGGTTTGCAGCCACAGATTGACAGATCACTGCAATAAATTAAAGCTAGTTTCAGAAGATGACAAAGTTAGTTGAATCATAGCTGAAAATTAGACTATCAGAAATATATTTTCCTGTATTTGGTCAACTATGCAAAAGGCATTAAACTTTCTGAATCATAACACATTATAGGTAACCTTGTGAAGAATGGAAATTCCAAAACACTTAATTGTGCTCATGCATAACATGGACATAAACAAAAAGACTGTTATTCAAACAGAACAAACCCATACTGCAGGGATTAAAATCAGGAAAGGTTTGTACCAGGGATGCATCCTTTCACCATATTTATTCAATTTGCATACTGTGCAAATGATCTAAGAAACTGGATTATATGAAGAACATGGCATCAGTATTAGAGGAAGATTCATTTACAACCTGCAATATGCAGATGAAACAATCTTTCTTTCTCAAAGCAAAGAGGATTTAAAACACATACTGATGAAGATCATCGACTACCACCAGCAGAATGGACTATAAGTCAACATAAATAAAACAAAACCCTTTAAAACAGGATGAAAATGCAAATGGATAAGTGCAGAAATAACTAAAATTGTCAAGGATTTCATTTTGCTTGAATACATAATCAACGTTCATGGAAGCAGCAATCGAAAAATCAAAGGACTCATTACATTAAACAAATAGCCAAAAGATATTTGTAACAAAAGACTTCTTAATGTGTTCATGAGACAAATTTGTCCCTTTGAAGAACATGATCTGCCTGACACAAGTCATTGTATTTGTCATCACATCATATGCATGATGGAGTCCTGGTATGACAATGTAGGATAAGCACTGGACCGTAAGGTCTGTTCAAACCTCAAGTTGGTGGAAATCTATACAGGGTCACTATGAGTCAGAACTGACTCAATGGCACTTAACAACAAGAACATATGAATTATGGTGTTGGTGAAGAATACTGAAAGTACCATGGAATGTCAGAATATTGAACAAATCTGTCGTGAAAGAAGCACAGCTAAAATTCTCCTTGAAAGTGAGAGTGTGAGACGTTGTTTCATATTCTGTGGGCATGTTATTAGGCAGTACCAGTCCTTAGAGAAGCACATCCTGCTTGGTAAAGTAGAGGGTCAGCAAAGTATAAAAAGATCATCAGTGATATGGATTGATACAGAGGCTACAATAATAGGCTTAAACACAGCAGCTATTGTGAGAATGGTACAGGACTTGATAGTATTTCATTCTGTTCTACATACATATTTGACTATGAATGAGAACCACCGGACAGCACCTGACAACAAATTACAATACTAATCACCAAATATGTGCTACATGCTCTTCTATGTAGCTCTGCTTTCATGAAATTCAATTTATATTTTTTATAGAAAGTTGATGAGTAAACATAAATTGAATCCCAAATTAACATAATACAGAGTTCAGATGAAAACTTTAACAAGATTAGCAATATTGTCAGGAAATGAGAAAATATATAGGATTCAAAATAATAGGAACAAAAACAAACAAGGAATAAATTCGAAAATTAAAAACAAAAGAAGCATAGTTTTTATAAAGTCAATAAAAATTTGGAGAATAGGAGTGATAATTACCACAGGAATTATTTGAAAAAACTAACTGATGAATCATGAAAAAGGAGAGATTAAAAAATAATCTAGGAAGTTTAACATCTCACTGGTAAACCTAAAAGGGAACAAATGTGAATATATATAGTTGGTTGGTTATGATCCATGGAGTCAGTTCTGACTCACAGTTACCATGTATAGTGCTTCTGAGGCTGTAAATCTTTAAGGGAGCAGAAAGCTTCATCTTTCTTCCATGGAACAGCTGGTAGTTTTGAACAGCTGACCTTGAGGTTAGAAGCCCAACTTGTAACCATTACACTACCAGATATACAGTTGTTGGTAAGTGTTCTCGAGTCAGTTCTGACTTATAGCAACCCTGTATAGGGTTTCCAAGGAGCAGCTGGTGGATTTGAACTGCTAACCTTTTGGTTCACAGTCCAATGATGATCCTACAGTGCCATATTTGGAGTCCTGGTGTGGTGCTGCAGGATAATGCACTGGACTGCAAGGTCAGTGGTTCAAATTCAACAGCTGTTCCTCAGAAACCATAGACAGTGTTTCCATGAGTCAGAAGCAATTCAACAGCACTTAACAACAATGACATTATTTATATATAGTCCTGATGTGGTACTATAGGATTAGCACTGGACTTTTAAACACAAGGTTTGAGGTTCAGCTCCTTGGAAATCTTATACAGTGTCACTATGATTCAGAACGAACTCAATGGCACTGAACAGCAACACCTCTCTCTCTCTCTGTAT
>NW_006408530.1:20218331-20220271 GCF_000296735.1 Chrysochloris asiatica
AAATACCCATTACTATTGAGTCAATTCTGATTTGTTATGTTATACAATCAAGTAGTACTGCCCACTGGATTTCCAAGGCCATAAATTCTTAAGGAAACAGGCAGCTAAATCTTTCTCCTACATCTTTCTCCTGTGGTGTGGTTGTAGGTTGGAGTCTTCAACCTATGTTAGCAACCTAGCTGTCCACCAGGACTCCTTAAATGAATAATTATGTCCATACAACAATTACAGAATACTAAGAATTTAAAAACAAAAAGATACTAAAATGTAAGGAGGAAAGAAAAAAGAGAATTAAAATAAAAGAAAGACTACATACAAAATAATTTTTGTAAAATCAGAATTATATCAACTAATGAATTCAAGTGTTGTGACCTGGAACATGTTATTTAACCCTTTGCCTCAGTTTTCTCATCTAAAATATAGAGACAATAATAGCCTCTCACCAATGTTGTTATTGTTGTTAAGTGCTACCAGTCAGTTCTGACTCCTAGAGTTCCTATAGAGGGTTTCCAAGGAGCGGCTAGTGGGTTTGAAGCACCAACCTTGTGGTTAGTAGTTCACTGCTGATTCTACAAGTGCCACACCAGGACACCCAAAGTGTTGTGAAATGATTGAATGAACTGAACTGCTTACAAGAACACTTGTATATAATAAATGCTCAATAAATTCTAGCTACTATTGTCATCAGAAGAACCCTTGCATTCTTAACCCTGACAGAACCCCTCCTAAAGCAGAAGTCTCAGACTATTTCCCTAATGTACCCACTAAGGACAGTGAGAATAGTCAAGGTCAAAGGAAAAGGCCAGAAGAAAATCTCTTCTCTTATTCCTTTGGCCTTAACTTTCTGTCGTCCTGTGAAGGTATTTTACATAGTCAAATGAGCCTTCCTACAGAAATTGCAGAGAAATAAAATGCTTGCATTGGCACTTTATGTCATATCTTTAAAACAGAAAAAAAAAAAATCTTATAATTTAGCCAGATTCATGTGTTTTTCTGGACATTGAGTGGAAGAAATTGAGAGAATCTC
This sequence comes from Chrysochloris asiatica, assembly GCF_000296735.1. Taxonomy (NCBI): domain Eukaryota; kingdom Metazoa; phylum Chordata; class Mammalia; order Afrosoricida; family Chrysochloridae; genus Chrysochloris; species Chrysochloris asiatica. The sequence goes on from NW_006408530.1 coordinate 20,219,359, forward strand.
TCGGTTGTTTTTAATGGGTGAGATGCCATTAGTTCCCAAACTCCCTGAAGTCCACAGGAAGTTGTTCATATGTTGGATTTTTACAGAAAACTACAAATAGAAAGAGAAAGTCCTTTTTTTATGAGTCACCTACTTAAAAATCTTTTTTTTTTTTTAATTTTCAAATCAAAGGAAGCTGCCAAAATAGTATTAATTTTTTAAAAATAGTTCTCTAATGCTCCCGCTGGATGAATAAAGAAAGAGTCCAATTCTGAGCCCATTTTTTATCCTCCATTGTGTACACACCACAAGCTCTAGTTAGCTCATTAGTGTTCTCGGCAAGGGCCATCATTTTTAAATGATCAAAGTGTTTGGGGAGAAATCAGTCACATAGAGTAATGTTTCCCAAACTGTGATCCTGGGCATTTAGGGGAGAATCCTCTGTGGCTCATTTAGGAGATTATTTGAAGGGAATTGTGAAAGCTGCTAAAATATAGGACGAAGTGGGAATATTTTGAAGATAAAGGGACATAGTATGGTCATATTGATTTGGGGACAGGGTTTTGAAATATGAGGCAGTTCAGAAATGAAGAGAAATCTAAAGTATAGCATATAATCAGGTGCAAAAGCAAACCTAGAAACCAATTATGTAGGTCATATGCTAAAAGGACATTTTTATAATCTAAAGTCAAATTTTATAATGTGAACTCTGAAAATGAAATGCATATACTTAACTTTAAAACAGAAGCTTAGCTTAATATATATATATATATTGTTGTTAAGTGCCATGGAGTTGGTTTCGACTCATAGTGACCCTGTATAGGGTTTCCAAGGAGTAGCTGATTACCTTGAGCCGCTGACCTTGTGGTTCAAACCCACCTTGCAGTCCAGAATATTAACCTAGAATGCCACACCAGGGTGTGTGTGTGTGTGT
>NW_006408530.1:20220760-20222394 GCF_000296735.1 Chrysochloris asiatica
TAAAACACCCTTCCATGGCCATGAGTGTACACAAGAAATGATTCTGTCGAATTGATGAGTGACAGTGGAACATATGGCAAATCATCTGCAAATTAGCCTTGGCTCTGCCTATGAAATAACCTATGACAGACTTGGGTTTCAAAAAGTTTGTGAGAGATGGGTAATGGAACAACTCATGGAAGTGTATACAAAGAAGCATCTGGACATCTGCAAACAAAATTTAGACTGATACTCAAAGGAAGGTGAAAATTTCTTTAAAAAAATCATTACTGGTGACGAGACATGGATTCATCCCTATAAGCTTGAGAGTTAACGGCAGTATATGAAATAGAAACATCTTCAATCACCGACCAAGAAAAAGTTCAAAAGTTAACCATCAGCTGGAAAACTGAAGTTTTCTGGGATTCTCAAGGGCCAGTATTAGAACACTGACAGTAAAATATTAAACAAACAACAGTGCTTCTTACAGCTCACTAAAGAGCTGAAGTCTAAAGTTTGAATTAAATGCAGAAGACTACTATCCAAGGAGTCCTGGTGTGGTGCTGTAGGTTAATGCGCTAGATGACACATTCAGTTTGAACTGAAAAGTTGGTGGTTCAACTCACCAGTCACTTCTTGGAAACTGTCTAGAGGGTCGCTATGGGTGGGAACTGACTCTACAGCACTTAACAACAACAACAACTATCCAAGGGCATTTTGATCTTGCATGACAATGCACATCCACACACCTCTGCCACACTGTTGACACACTGCATAAATTTCATTTTGAGGTGTTAAGGCATCCTACCAATAGTCCTGATCCTGTTCCATCTTGGTCCCCTGAAAGTAGCCCTTTAAGGATAAAGATTCACCTCTGATCAAGAAATGAAGACAGTGGTTCACTCACATCTCACAGCTCAGCCTAAAACATTTTGTAATATGGGAATAGGAAAACTTGTTGACGGATAGTAAAAGTATATTGAACAGCAAGAAAATTGTATCAAAAAATGATATATTTGTCTTTTCTAAAGTTGAGTAAAATAAATTCTGCAACCAGAGTGCAGATAATTTTTGACTCTACTTCATATACAGTGCAAGCGGAGAAAAGATTCAAGTCGTTAAGGATTTCATTTTATGGAATCCATGATCAACATTCATGAAAGCAGCAGTTAAGAAATCAAATGACAGTTTATACTGAAAATACTTGCTGCAAAAGATCCCTTTAAAGTGCTGAAAAGTAAATATGCCACTTTTATAACTAAAGTACACCTGACACAAACCGTCATATTAATCAATTGCTCAATACACATGCATAAGCTGAATAAGAAATAAGGAAGAACATAGAAAAATTAATGCATTTGAATTATGGTGGTGGTGAAAATCAGTCTTGGAAGTATAATCACAATGTTCCCAGGAAGCAAGAATTTTAGGACTTTGTCACATGTATTTTGGAAATGTTATCAGGAGGGACAAACCCCTGGAAAAATGTATCATGCTTGTCTTAGTTATTTAATGCTTCTATAACCAAAATAGCAAAATATCACAAGTGGATCGCTTTAACAATCAGAAATTTATTCCTAGAAGGACTAGGTGCCCTCGAGTCAGTTCTGATTCACAACAGAATGAAACACTGCTAATCCTGTACCATCTTTACA
>NW_006408530.1:20223704-20224783 GCF_000296735.1 Chrysochloris asiatica
CTAACGAAAGCATCTAAAACCCACAAGCAGAGAGTGGAGGACTCCAACAGACACCTGGACACACTCACGGAGCATTACGACATCCCCAAAGTCAGCTGGACCAAGTAGCCTCCCACCCTGTGGACATGGCATGGCCTTGAGGGGAAGCAAAACACAAAATTGGGCTTATGTCCGGTGCCTTGTGCATTTTCCAGAACAATTCTTTTACCCATGCCTGTGTGTCTTCTGTTGTGACAGTGCTTTTTAAAACTGTGTCTCCATTCTGGAACTTGATTAAAGTAAGCTAGCTGTCCTTTCACCCAATTTTGGTTTCTCAATATCCCATAGAAAACAAATATTTTCAGAATATACTGGAAAAATATGGAAGTTTACCCAGCATGAAAGTTGTTCCAGTGTAAGTGCCACATACAAACGTCTCGTTCTCTGAGTTGCATTTAAGCCTCAGAGAACAACCAGCCTGCTCTCTTCACCCAGATAAAACTGACTCCCAAAGGTGAGGAGCTAACACAGGTGTGGCCTCTGCCTTCAGATGTGAGCTCTATCTTTTTGAGCTGTCATTGTTGTTGTTGTTAAGTGCCATCGAGTCAATTCTGACCCATAGCGACACTGTATAGGGCTTTCAAGGAGCAGCTGGTGAGCTTGAACTGCCGACTTTGTTTGGGCTTAATTTGTCCCATCCAGGATCGGAGAAGTTACCCACAACTTCTGTGCCTGGTTCGCAGAGGACTGCCATGTGTGGCAAGGATGGGCATCCCTCCTGGTATTTTCTGAGCCCATAACTGGCCTGCAGCCCCTTCCCTAGTTTCCCCATTCCAGACATTTCTGATGAGCTGGTCACCATGACCCCTGTAGTAGGTATGACTAATCAATCACAGCCTTCTTTGTAATGAAAAACAGACTTGTCACTCAATCACTACTCCAAACAGTCCCTGTAGTTATCAGAGTTGGCATATAACATGGAACCTGTTTGGGTGACAGGCCCAGGGCTGAACCCAAGCAAACAGGCATGTGCTTAGTCAAATGTAGCACCCCATTACTGGTGCTGGAGTGCCAGGGTCTCAGGCCTGTGAACTTGGGGA
>NW_006408530.1:20225228-20279865 GCF_000296735.1 Chrysochloris asiatica
CCTCTTCACTTTCAGCAAGCAAGGTTGTATCATCTGCATATCGCAGGTTGTTAATGAGTCTTCCTCCAATCCTGATGCCACATTTTTCTTCATTTAACCTCAGCTTCTTGGATTATTTGCTCAGCATACATGTTGAATAAGTATGGTGAAAGAATACAACCATGTCGTACACTTTTCCTAATTTCAAACCATTCATTGCTCTCTTGTTCTGTTTGAACAACTGCCTCCTGGTATATATACAAGTTCCTCATGAACACAACATGTGTTCCTGAATACTCATACTTCACAATGATGTCCATCGCTTGTCAAGATCCGCACAATTGAAACCTTTGCATAGCCAATAAATCACTATGGTAAACATCTTTCTGGTATTCTCTGCTTTCAGCCAAGATCCATCTGACATCAGCAATGATATCCCTTGTTCCACACATCCTCTTCTGAATCCTGCTTGAACCTCTGTAAGATCTTTGTCAATGTATGCTTGCAGCCATTTCTGTATTATCTTTAGTTAAACTTTACTCACATAGGATATCCAGACATTCTCTGATGATTTCTGCATTCTCTTGGGTCACCTCACTTTGAAATGGGCACAAATATGGATCTCTTCTAATCAGTTGGCCAGGTAGTTGTCTTCCAAATTTCTTGGTTAGAGCACAAGGATTAGGAGGCCAGAAGTCCAAATTCATAGTGCCAGCTCCAGGGAAAAGCTTTCTCTTTATTGTTTCTGAGGAAAGGTCCCTATCTCCTTTCAGCATCTGTAAGCCCAATGATCCTTGTGATCTCAATATTTTTGGGCATTAATCTGCTCCTGAATCTAGGGACTTCATAGTATAGAGAATCCAGTTTCAAAGAACTCACTCTAATCTCAGCTCCTCTATCATGGTAGTAGTAGTAGGTCACTCTTTGATGTTGTTAAGTGCTGTTGAGTTGGTTATCACCCATACCAACACTGTATAGGGTTTTTGAGGAGCAGCTGTTGAGATTAAACTGCCAAATTTGTAGTTCAAACCAAATTTGTAGTACAGAGCATTAACCCACAGTACCACACCAGGACTCCAGTAGATCCCTCTAAACTCTGCTTATTTTTTCTCCTTTTACATTTCAAAAGTGATATTAATTCATAGTGGTGGTTGTTGGTTATATACTGTGAAGTCAGTTCTGACTCACCTTGTATAGGGTTTCCTAAAGAAAAAAAGCAAAAGATCAAAATTGATGTCAAAAAAGACACTGAAACTTGCTGTAGCATAGAGATGCTAAAGCAAATGGAAGAATGAGGAGGTACAAGAGCCAAACAGAAGATTTCAAAGGTCAGCTCGAGAAGACGAAGTCAAATATTACAATGAAATGTGCAAAGATCTGGAGTCAGAAAAGCAAAAAGAAAGAATATGCTTAGCATTTCTCAAGCTGGGGAAACTGAAGAAAAATTCAAGTCTTGACTTTCATTATTGAAGGATTCTCTGGGCAAATTATTGAATGATGCTGAAAGCATCAAAAGAAGATGGAAGGAACACACAGTCACTGTACCAAAAGGAAATGGTTGATGTTCAAACATTTCAAGAGGTAGCATATGATCAAGAGCCAATGATATTGAAGGAAGAAGTCCAAGGTGCATTGAAGGACTTGGCAAAGAGCAAGGCACCAGGAATTGATGGAATGAAAATTGAAATCTTTCAAGAAAGTGAGGCAGCACAGGAGGCACTGACTCGTCTATGCCAAGAAATTTATAAGACAGCTATCTGGCCAAGTGTTTGGAAGAGATCTATATTGTGCCCATTCCAAAGAGAAGTGACCCAACGGAATGCGGAAATCATCAGACAATATCTTTGATATGCTAGGCAAGTAAAGTTTTACTAAAAGTAATACAGAAAAGGCTGCAAACATACATTGACAGAGAACTTCCAGAGGGTCAAATCGGATTCACAAGAGGATGTGGATATCCTGGCTGATGTCTGATGGATATTGGCTGAAAGCAGAAAATACCAGAAAGATGTTTACCTGTGCTTTATTGACTACACAAAGGCTTTCGATTGCGTGGATCATGAGAAGCTATGGACAACATTGTGAAGTATGAGTATTTCTTAACACTTACTTGTGCTCATGAGGAATCTGTATCTGGACCAAGAGGCAGTTGTTCAAACAGTACATGGGAACACTGAATGGCTTAAAATTAAGAAATGTGTGCAACAGGGCTGTGTTGTATTCTTTCACCATGCTTATTCAACATGTATGCTGAGCAAATAATCCAAGAAGCTGGGTTATATGAAGAATAATGTGGCATCAGGATTGGAGGAAGTCTCATTAACAACCTGCGATATGCAGATGATACAACCTTGCTTGCTGAATGTGAAGATGACTTAAAATACTTACTGATGAAGATCAAAGAGCACAGCCTTTGGTATGGATTGTGTCTCAATGTAAAGAAAACCAAAATCTTCACCACTGGACCAATAAACAAAATTTCTTAACAATGGAGAAAAAATTGAAGTTGTCAAGGACTTCATTCTTCTTGGATCAACTATCAAGGCTCATGAAAGCAGCAGTTAAGAAATCAAACAACATATTGCATTAGGCAAATCTTCTGCACAAGACCTTTTTAAAGTGTTGAAGAGCAAAGATGTCAGCTTGAGGTCTAAGGTGTGCCTGACCCAGGTCACGGTATTTTCAATAACCTCAAATGCATGTGAAAGTTGGACAGTGAATAAGGAAGACCATAGAAGAATTGATGCATTTGAGTTATAGTGTTGGAGGAGACTATTGAAAGTATCATGGGCTGCCAAAAGAACAAGCAGATCTGTGTTGGAAGATGTGCAGCCTGAGTGCTCCTTGGAGGCCAGGATGGCCAAACTTCATCTTTCATACTTTGAACATATTGTTAGGAGGGACCAGTCACTGGAGAAGGATATCATGTTTGGTAAGGTGGAGGGTCAGAGAAGAATAGGAAGACCCCCAATGAGATGGATTGGCAAAGTGGCAGCATTGATGTGACTCAAGCGTGGCAACAGTAGTGAGGTTGGCCCAGAATCAGGCAGTGTTTCACTCTGTTGTGCATAGGGTCACTATGAGTCGGTACTGACTAGATGGCACCTAACAACAACAATAGGATTTCCGAGGCTATAAATCTTTATGGGAGCAGAAAGTGTCATCTTTCTTCCGCGGAACCACTGGTAGTTTCGAACTGCTGACCGTGATATTAGCAGTCCAACTCATATCACTTTCACTATGAGAGCTCCTCCTTAACATCATAAGAATGAAAATTTCAAACACATAGGATAATTACATCCAGTCAAAGCAGATCACATCAGCTCACATCGTGGTTTGATTGCATTATCATCATGGAGGTGATAACTACATTTTAACTGGTAGACCACTGAAAATCCTGGGCAAGTCAATTGACAGAAAACCTAAGTTATCAAACTTAGTAAAGCAGAGGGTCAATGAAAAGTAGGAACATCTTTAACAAGATGGAATGACAAAGGGACTACAATTATGGGCTCAAATATGGCAACTATTGTGAGGATAATTAGGATTGGGCAATGTTGCATTTTGTTGCATAAAGGGTCAGTAAGAGTTAGTACTGACTGGATGGTATCTAACAAAAAAAGGTGAATATTGATAAAAATACTTCACCTTATTTTTCAGAATATTTCAGTATATATTATTTCACTTCCTAAAGTAGTCATACTTTAAGATACAGAGGACATCATTACATCCATTAAGAAGAGGAGATCATTAAGCAACAGTTTAAGTGAATACTTATTGTGTGATTTCTTTGGCTAAATATTGTGCAGGTCAGGTAGCATTACTAAATAATTATTTTTTAGTTTTATCTAATATATTATTTGGTGTAAAATTAGGTACTATTGAACTCTAGGTGATGCTAAAACACATTGTTGTTGTTAAATGCCATCGAGTCGGTTCCGACCCATAGCGACCCTGTACAGGGTTTCTGAGGGTGTAAATCTTTACGGAATTAGAAAGCCTCATCTTTCTCCCGCGGAGTGGCTGGTAGTTTCGAACCACTGACCTTAATGTTCGCAGCCCGATTTGTAACCACTACGCTAAGTAACTTGATATTAATGTATGTTTGGGAACATGTATAGAAATAATAGTGATTTTTTTGTTTGTGTCAAAATCATGCCAGAAAATACCTAAATAAGCTCGTTAGATAGCAACACAGTTAATTAAATTTGCCCAGTTAGCTATTTGACTATTGGCTTTGCAATGCTGCCCATTTTTTTGAGATCATACATATTGGAAATGCTATACAAGGTCATTATGAATCGTAACCAACTCCAAGGCACTTAACAACAACAATGTATACAGAAAGACTTTTCATTGATGTTACAGACACTTGTCCTTCAGACTTCTGCCTCACAAAGATTATTGCCCTACTATTCAGTGTATGCGACACGTTACCCCATCTAGTGCTGTTCTTTGCAATTGAGCTCACATGTGATATTCTTCAAAAAAATATAAGTAAAAAGAGCTACAAGCTGTATCAGCAACTATGTCATTTCAGGTTATTTGTTTCTTTTATTTCTTTATGGGGTCTGAGCTGCTGGGATGTTGACCTCCCCAGTTGCAGTCGACTGCCACGGGCTACTCATCAAAGAGAAGGCAAGAGCTCTGAAGAGCAAGGGCAATCACAGAAGGAAAACTTCTGGTTTGTCTAAATCCTGCATTCCTGTCTTTCACTCTGCCATGCCAACTTGATGATTTATAAAGACTTCTTTTTATGTGGTTCCAACTTTATACTTCAATTTAAGGACAGTGTCATTTTCTTTTGGTCAGTTTTTTTTTTTTAAACAAAAACATTGTAACATGACAACATTTCACCTTTAACTTAAAAGAAAGAGAGAGAAAGAATCCCAAACAGAGAAATCTGCAGTGTTTTAAATAATGGCCTATTTTCACACTCAGACTGCAAATATAAACCTGTGACCCTTTTGGCTGTTATACACTTTTTCCTCACTTCATTTGCTCCTGTTTCTTATCTGATCTTTTTGAGATACCTTTATATATTTGAATATTCTTTCAAGTTATGTTTATATCAGTGCAAAGGAAAATAGTAGCTTTTGATGGTGCCCTATTAAGTTGTTTCCATTTCCCTCATTGATCATTGTTTCCTTATCTCAGAAGAAACATGGCTTACCCCTAAAGAGAACTTTACAATTCCAACATCATGAACCTCTTTCAGCTAGTACTTATTAATCGATTATGACAAAATAATTTATTGATCATGGATAAATCACAATACCCAACAATGCTGAACAGCCTCTGCTAATTTATACTTTCTCTGCTTCTCCTAGGTTATGAAGGCAAGCTCTTCTAAATAACCTAATTTACCTCCAGAACCAGTCTTAATAAGTGTGGAAATTGTCAGGCCCTTCTGTTCTACCATCTTGTTGTTGTTTTGTTAAATGCCGCTAAGCCAGTTCCGACTCTGTATTGGGTTTCCAAGGAGAGGCTGGTGAGTTTGAATGACCTTGTGGTTCAGTGCTTTATCCCACACAGCCACACTAGGACTCCACCCTCTTAAGAAGATGATTATGAAGTGAGCCTCTTAAAACTCATAGTCAGTTGTCAAGCCACTCAGAATCCTTACTCGCAGTAAGGCTTACGTGCTAGGTCAAAATGTGTGAATCCCTGTGGCCCTTTCCTATCTTCCTTACCTGATTTTTACATTGACTTGCTCTGTAACACTGACCACCCATCCTTGCTGGCTAGCCTTTGGTACCCTGATTCTTTCCTACAATAGAGAGTATCTTCCCTGAAACACACTTCACTGCTGACAGGCTATGCTGGCGTCAGCATACGCAGACCCTGGATTGATCAGTGGCCCTGTGACATGGACGAAAATCCAATTCTGAGGCCCTCCTCAGGATAGTGAGCCATGGACTCTGAGGGTCAAAGGAAGTGACCTCCTGACGTCCCGGGTTCATTGGTTTTTGCTAACTCACTGGTTGGCTACCTCTGTATAATTTTCTTTGGTCCTAATATTGTTCATTCTATGCTTCTAACTCCAATAACTGTAGCTTCTGAGAAAATGGTTTCTTTTACAATGCCTCTCTTAATGCCTCCACTGTTTTGGCAGTGCGTGGAGTCCTGGGAACAAATCTTTCTGAGGAACAAGCGATAGCCACCTGGGATGAATGTCAGAACTGCTCCTTATTTGATTATTCAGTTATGTTTGATATTCATGAACAATAATGGGTTTGAAACCCTTTTTTAGAGCCGAGGTAGTAAAAGTTTCCTCAGATAATTCAGAAGGCCAGGAACAGGTATATTGGGAATATGAGAAAAGGTTTTTAGAGAAAAACTACCCAAGGTTTGTAAATAAAGTGGAATGGTAAATTCTGGGAATGTTGGATTAGAGGATAATAGTGGCAACCCCATTAAACCGCCTCTGAATAGAATCAGTTTAACCCAGATGCTCTCCTTCCTCCTGAAAGTATATAGGAATGTGATAATTAAGAACAATGTAGCATTTTAGATATAGATAAATGAAGCCCGGTGCCTGAGATCTTGCTCACAAACAAAAGTTTGCAAAGTGTACAGAGACAGCTTGGCTCCTTTCAGGAACCTTGGTTTATGTTAAGCATCCTTGAGAAACCGCACATCGCAGCTCTAGATCATTTAAGCCTAAAAGTTAATATGTAACAGCTTGATTGAGCCTTTTTTCTGTAGAAATAAGAATGTTAGATTGTTAAGAAAAACTATGAAAATATCTTAAAAGTAGTCCCTATGAATCATTATGTACTGTTTTGAATGATTAATCACATTTCAGTTCCGTATCCTATCTTATCTAAAGAATCACATCCTCCCTTTGTGAATTACATCCTTCCTTTGTAAAAAATCCCTCCCTAAAAAGAGAATAAAAGACTGAGGTAGAGTGAGTTCTGTGTGCAATGGTAGGCAAGATATTTGCAGATCTGCCGACCTGCCAGCTTGCATCATATCTGTGTGTCTATCTTTTTTGTATATAATTCATCTCTCTCTTTCTCTATCCCTTTCGCTGCTAGATCTCCCTTCTTTGTGGCACCCACACTTCCTTGTCGAAGCTGGACCCCGACATAGGACCTCGACAAGGCTACATTTCCTGAAATCCTCCTCATGCTATTTCTTGAGACAGGACTACATTCTTGTTATTTCTTTTACCTGGGACAGGACACTACTACACGTAGCTAGATCTCTCATTGCAAAATATGTCCTCATTTAAATCCTTTGAACTATGAGCCTACCAGTACTTAATATAGTTGGTCTTCACGATTATCTAAAACATATTTGAGCTTCCTTTACCCTCAAGCATTTGCCTTAACCAAACTAGTATCTGCAATTGTATTTATTCTCATCTCACTAGAAATTGAATTTTTTCAGGTGTCTGTAAGCAAGGGGGAGTAGAGACTTCTCTAAATTCTATGAAGCTCTGTAGATGCCATGCTTAGTTCTGTAATAATTAATATTCTCTTCTGTTTTCTTCACATCACTTCTCTTTTCTTCTCTTTCCTTCACACTGCCTCTCTTCTTTCCTCCCCTCCTCTTACCTTCCTTCCTTCCCTTCTTTTTATTTCCTCCTATTTCTATCACACACACACACACACACACACTTGCTAAATACCTGATATAGAAAGAAAAGAAAGTATGTATTTTCTAAACACAGATTAATGTTTACTAGAAGGGGTAGGAATCCTGCTATGGTGCCTTAGGATAAGCACTTGACTGATAACTGAAAGGTTGGCAGTTCAAACTCATCAGCAATTCCCTGGAAATTCTGTAAGGGTCACTGTGAGCCAGAAATGACTGGATGGCACTTAACAACAACAACAATAGAGTAAATTAAGCCAGTATAGACAGAATAGAACGTGAATAACTTTGTTCCTTAATGCAAGATGACATTGTAGGCCATAGATCAATTGGACTCATAGGGTGAGTTTCAAGGCACAGACTGGCCAATATAGGGAATTCTTTCTACTATTTTTTGTTTATTTATTTTACTATGAACCTGGAGCATCTGGTACCCAGTGAATAACAGAAATCCTGTTGGATTAAAAGATCTAAATTGAGTTTGGAAATCTGCATTTTTAGAAAAAGCTTCCTAAGTGATTCTTGTGATCAATCAGACTTGCCAATTGCTGCACTAGAGCATGGTGGTAATTCCTTCTGGATACCCTACATAACTTTATGAACCCTAGAATGTAGACTAAATAATACCACAGGTTGAATGCACTTTCCAGAATAAAAGAACAAAACGCTGAAAAAAAGGAATTATCTTTTTAATATAGGTCCTGAATGACTGTCCAAACATCATTTTCCACTGAAGAAGATAAATATGGAAGGGCATTGAGATGATCCTGGAAATATTAGGAAATGTAATGCTTAATGAAACAATGGGAGTATATCTTGCCCTCTTCATTTCCCAGTATGGTATGAATCCACTTCAAATACCTAGTGACTATTAACAAAGATAAACCTCAGATAGCTTGTTGTTGTTAAGGGCCGTCGAGTCGGATCCGACCCATAGCGACACTGTACAAGGTTTCCGAGGCTGTGCATCTTTACGGGAGCAGAAAGCTTTATCTTTCTCCCGCAGAATGGCTGGTAGTTTCAAACTGGTGAGGTTAAGGTTCGCAGCCTGATTCGTAACCACTACGCTACCAGAGTTTACAGGGCAGAAAAAGCCCAGAGTGATGATAGCATGCATACCCTGCTCTGTACCTTAAGTTAGTTACTATAGTACTTTGGTTCTGTGATCCCTTATTGAAAAATGAAGAAAACAAAATATACCATTTATTTAAGTGTCGTGACTAACTGAGACTATGTATACAATACACCAGTGCCTAGCGGGTTTTATAAGAGAGTGACTAAACGAGGTTGTTGTTGTTGTTGTGTGCCGTGGAGTCAGTTTCAACTCATAGCGACCCTGTACAGGGTTTCCGAGGCTCGAAATCTTTACGGGAGCAGAAAGCCTCATCTTTCTCCCGCGGAACAGCTGGTAGTTTCGAACTGCTGACCTTGAGGTTGCAGCCCGATTCGTAACCACTACGCTACATAGCCCTAAATGTCAGATGTCTTTTCTACTACCGTTCAAGGATATATATATATATATATATATACTCTGAAGTACAAAATAAGTATCTGATAAAAGTTTGTCATTTTGAATCTAAAACCTTTAACTTTTCTGGAACTGGAATGATTTTCAGAATAAAATGCAATGTGAACATTTATCTGAAATCCTCATCTATAAAGGAATCACAATGATCTGACCAAAGGACAATATAATTAGAAATATTCACTATTAAGAAGGATGTCCTCTTCAGCCAATTGAAGTCTTGGTAATCAATCTTTGTTATTGTAAGCAAAAATATCTAGTTATTGAACCTTTCTTTTCTTTTATATACCTGCTTTACAGAGATTCCTAAAGAATCCATATATGTAAATTATTATTAAATCAAATGATTCTGACCATTTGTGACTCTATGGAAATTCAGGGAGACTTCACTTTTAAAAAATAAGCTTCTATTTAACTTAGTCTTTTCAAGCTCAGGATATTACCAGCTGGTTTAAAGTTTCCCAATCCAATTGGTCCAGTGACCAAGACCATTTAAACATATAACCATAGTAAAATGTGCAAAGCATTCAATATTGCACTGCAAAAGTCCACCAGTCATTTCTTGGGAGAAAGACCAAGACGTTTGCTCCTGTAAAGACTTAAAATCTTGGATACACTATGTAGGGTCACTGTGAGTCAGAATCTGCTCAATGGCAGTGGTTTGGTTTCGGGCATATACTCAAATGCAGTTGATTCTGTATCATCTAGTCCATATTTCTAATGACACTCAGTTTTTTTCATAGGTGTGGTATCAGAAGTTATAAGATTTGGGTATTAGATCTGACCTGAGTCCAGTTTTATGTCCAACATATAATGCATATTATTTTTAACACTATTAAATCTTCTGGTAATCAGAACAATTCTTAATTATGCATTTCTGGGTTTAAAACCAAGGCAAGAACAGAGTTTTGACCTTAAAATACAAAAAGTTAGTGGTTATTTAGAGAGGGACATGAACCTGCCATTCTGTACTTTATGTATTTTTCATCATTTAATTCACAAAACAACTGTTCCGCAGGAGAAATATGAGGCTTTCTGCTCCCATAAAAATTCACAGCCTTGGAAACCCTGTACAGGGTCGCTATGAGTCGGAACCAACTCCACGGCACATAACAACAGCAACAACAACAACTCTCTCTTACTACAAAATGACACTGACAGTCCTCTAATAGACTCTGTTCCCTTAAACCTGGGGGGCCTGATTATCATGAAAGTGATGCTATACAGTTTATAAAACTAATACATTGAAGAGAATTCAACTTCTACCTGATCTTCTTGAAATATTCATTTTTGGAAGTAAATCACTACAAAAGCCCATGTGGAAAAAAACAGCACAGCTATCTAGTCCTCAGTCCTAGCTGAGCCCTAGGTGACAATAACACTTTTTTTTTTTCCCCCACCATGTGAGTGAACCTCTTGGAAATAAATTCCCCCTGCCTGGGTAGAGCTGCCTCAATGAATCTTGCAAAATCAGTTTCCCTTCTGAGGCATGTCTTAGTTAAGTAGGCATATTGGGATAACTTATCACACAGCAGTAGAAAATGAAAACATGTTACTTGAGTCAAAACATTGATTTATTTCTAGTTAAACTAGTTTCAAATTGGATTTCTGCATTTGCAACCAAAAGATATATCTAGTAAAAAATTATTTATATATTCAAATATTTGTTAGTTAGTTTTCACTATTTAATATTGTTAGAGAAAATTAAAGAAAAGAAAAATTCTATTAGTTAGCTAGGTTTCACTATTTAATAGTGACAAGATAAAAGAGGTGAGATTTTCCCTCCTGCCATGTAATAATTTTAATCAACTGTCCAAAGTCCAGATATTATCTGCAATATGTTATCATTGTGACACTGTAGGATCAGCACTGGTCTATGAACCACAGGTCGTCAGTTCAAACCTACTAGCTATTCCTCAGAAACTCTGTACAGGGTCACTATGAGTCGGAACCGACTCGATGGCTCTAAGCAACATTATGATTAGTTTATTAATAGCGTCTTTCTGCAACCAAATGTTGATTCCACTTATCTTTGAATAATAGAAAGTGGTAGTGATGGTTATGTGCCGTGAAGTCGTTTCTGACTCATAACGACCCTGTACAGGGTTTCCGAGGCTCGAAATCTTTATGGGAGTAGAAAGCCTCATCTCTCTCCCGCAGAACAGCTGGTAGTTTTGAACTGCTGACCTTGAGGTTCACAGCCCGATTCATAACCACTATGTTACCAGAGCTCCTTATAAAAAGTAGATAATCTCAATTTAAAAAAAAATTAGATTTTTCTTATTAAGTAATTTTCTTAGCTGTGTTTAAAAAAACTATAATTAAAATTGTAATAAAAATAGATTAAATGGTATAAATGAATAAAAAGATTTACTATATTATTGTCTACTTAACATTTTGCACCAACTCATAATGGATGCTGTTAATCTTACAACTGTGTGACAAAGCACCCTCAAGTATCTTGTTTAAGGAAATGAAGTTACCTCTCTTTCTTTCTTGCTTTAAACTTTTTATTGTAAATTGAGCAATAAAGTCAGCAGTTTTACAATCAACAAATCACACACTTTGTTTTAACTCAATAATTGCAATCCCCTCCATGTAACAACAACAACCTCTCCTGTGCTGGTTACCACTTAACCAATCAACTGGTTACAAGAAAACACCTTTCAACATCTAGGAACTCATTTGTGTTCAGACTTCAGTTGGGTGAGTCCACTGAAATTTGCCAAAGAAAAGGAGAAAAGCCTGTTATCTTTAAACAGAAATATGCATTTTTATTTTGAATATATCAAAAAATATACTTATTTATAATTCAGATATATGGTTGCTGTTGTGTGCTGCTAGGCTGTTGTGACTCTTAGTGACCCTATATAGGGTTTCCAATGAGCCGCTGGTGGATTCGAAGCACCCACTCTTCGGTTAACAGTTCAGTGCTTATGCTACAGTGTGACATATGATATATTATTCAATTATATCATTCAAATAGAGTGCTGGTGTGGCACTATAGGGTAAGCCCTGGCACATATCATATATTACACTATTCAATTATATTATTCAAACAGAGTCCTGGTATGGTCTCCTAACCACAAGGTGAGTGGTTCAAATCCACTAGCTGCTCTTCAGAATTCCTATACAGGGTCTTTGTGAGTTGGTACTGACTCAACAGAACTTAATGATAACCACTATATTGAAATAGAAAACTTTTATTATATGTTTTATGCTTCTATAATTTGAATTTGACTTTTCCTTTTTCTATGCAAACCACATCTGTTACTAAGTTGGGTCTTCATGGCAGTCATCACACGCAGTCCTAGAGATCATGGTGATATGCAGTAGTATCTAGAGAGGTCTCTCTGAAAATACTGCATTGCTTTGTAAACTCGAGGAAGAAGTCTTGCTAATAAAAGAGTTATAGTGGTTGGGAATAAAACCAGTGGGGAAATTTTTTCTCACTCTGTTTATCTAGAAGCGCTTAGCATATCCATGGAGAAGGTATCAGCACTTCCATTGTTCAGGCATCTGTCTCCTAAGGTTCTATATAGCAATGGAAGCAGCCCATTATCACAGGAATCTTTGCCAACCTCAAGGCCTTGAAAAGCTATCAGGTCATTTCAATCTCACCCTTTTCTCTCTAGTCTTTCTTCCCTGAATATTGGACAATTACTGTGACCAATTTTTCCTGTTTCAAAACTTAGTTTTTGATCTGTGATGGGCCTTAACTTGCTATGTGGTTAATACATTTTCAAATTAACCTTTTGTGAACATTTTAATAGCATTGAGCACTGCTAATCCTTGTGCCCTGACTCAGTTCTTACACTCAGGTCAAACTAGAAGCTTACCAAGACTTTCACTTCATTGGTTTGGAAGCTCTGGAGATGCAGTAAAGAACTAATGACCCATAAAAGTGGAGGCTTGATCTTTTCTAACCCTCCATAGCTTTCTTTCTATGTATAGAGATACTGACTATGGTGTGTCCATTTTCAACTTATTCATCAGCAGGCTCCTAGGGAAAAGTAAGTCCACAATATGAAGTTGATTTAAAATTTGGAAATGAAAAGTCTCTATAGTGTTGTTATGTTTTCAGCAAGAGAGTGAATAATGTTAATATATCTAATTAATACCTAAAGAGGGTTTTTTTCCCCATTTCATCAATTACAAAAATATAAATTTTTTTCCAGGATACATTGTGTTTGTATAAGGGCCTCATTATAGAGTCATTATTCTATGTTTTCCATGAGGAGCTCTGAATATAAAAGAACCATGGAGTATTCCACTGTCCCTCCAGACATGGGAAAGTCTATGCTGATTAATCTTTACCAATTCTTTTAACAAATAATTTGAATAGGTACTCTAAAGTACCTATCCTCTAACCTTTCTACTGATTCATAATTCAGTTCAGTCTTTATAGAAAAAATTAAGAAACTATTAGGAATTAGAATATTAAAAATAATCCATGGCCAATTATAATCTTTGTATGACCTGAAAACCAAATATAATGTGTAGGAATAAAATCATTTGTAAAAAAAAAAAAAGGAGATATTTTTTGTGGAGAAAAATGTTATTAAGTAGTGTTAATTCTCTGTCTTTTTTAATTAAATGCTTGGTTCATGTTTGCCAATTTTGGGTAGTAGAAATGTTGGAATACAATACTCTCAAAGGTGGTGATCAAAGTCTTTTCATTCAGCTTTTTGTGACTATTAAGCTGTTCATTTGGTGGAGGCAATCATTAGTGTCTTAATGTGAAACAAAAGCTTCGGGACAAGAACTTCTGGTTGAAGATCAATATGAGAGAGATCATTTCAGTTACAGCCTTAATAATTGTAACCATAGGGAGCCTGGCAGAGCTAGTTTTATGAATTAATATAATATAGAATCCACCAGGTACAAACGAAGGGTACAAATAAAGGAGAAATGATGGTAGTGACTACACTGGGAATACTTAGGTAAGAGGGAATTGTTTGATAAATGTGGACTTGACTCAAAGTGGGCTCTTGTACTGTTACCACAAACATATCTTCCAATAAGAAAATGCACATCTGAGGGCCAAATTGGGAAGGGAATTCAACCAAGGAAAATAAAACTGGAAAAGACCTCTTGAAAAGCGATTAATTTTACACATTCCATTATCTTATAATGTTCCTTCTGGGATTTTTCTTTAAGTGGGTAAAATCAAACATGCAGTTGACATTTTCATGTGATTTTCTGCAGAACTACAATACTACTCTTTGATAGAAGTTACAAACAACTTGGTTCAGAAACTGTTATTAACCTACCAAAGAAATAATATGCCATTAACCTTCTCTGATTAATAGAGCTTATCTTTTTATCCTGGGGCAAACTGTAAATGAAAAATAAAGTTCAAAAGCATCCAATCATCTACTCAGAATAAAATTAGTGTAGTTTTTTGTTTGTTTGTTTGTTTTTCTCCCCTAAGTTTTGTGGATTTTCTTTATTATCTGTGTTCAATTTATTTCATTATGTTTACCTTGATATTTACCCTAGATTCTATCCTTGGACGTTTATTTTGCATGTTAAGCCAATTATCTTCCAGACATTTTGAGAGTTCATATTTCTAGTAAACTGTTGAATTGCCCCTTAGGCTTTCCAAGGTTGTTAACTTTACAGAGGCAAACTGCCACATCTTTAGTCCATGGAGTAGCTGATGCATTCCAACCACCAAGCTTTTACTTAACAACCAAGCACTTTAACCACTGTGCCACCAAGGACATCAGACCTTTAATTGTTATTTAAAAAGAGTCATCAAGTTGGTTCGGACCCTAGAGACCCTGTATAGGATTTCTGAGGAGCTACTGGTGCCCGTTTTACTCTCTTCCTCTTCTAACCTATTTTCCACCCTGTCAAGAGATTCACCTGCTTACAACCCGTTAGTGACAGCCATTGCACATTGCACATTGAACTAGACTCCTTATGTTATTGTTGTTAAGTGACATTGAATCAGTTCCAATTCGCAGAGACTCTGTATGGAGTTTCCAAGGAGCAACTGGTGAGTCTGAACCATTGACCTTGCAGTTCAAACCAATCTTGTAGTTCAGTGCTTTATACCACAGTGCCACATCAGGACTCTATGGTAGACCACAAAGTCCTGTATGATCTAACGGATGGTCTCCCTACCTCCACTTCATTCCAAATTCCTTATCATTTCACTTTGATCTTTATCAAATAATATTTTGTTTGTAGCAATGAAGTATTTTGATTTAAAAATATATTTCCAATACTACTTTGAAGGTGATTCAGACTGTGTAATAAACTTTTCAACATTGAGATATAGAAATCATTGAAGGGGTCTTCCAGGGAAGTTACTTGGAAGAAGGGAGTTTCAGCTTGTACATGCCTTTGGCTCTTTGCTTGTCATCTTCTTTCCTGCTTGGAATGGAGCTAAAATGTTGAAGGTAAAAAAACCATCTGCTGGCCAAGTGAAGATAAGCAACAGAAAATAAGGGAAATCAGCATCTATAATAATTTATTTAATCAAGCACTGCAACTGCTAGGGAATGCCTACCTTTGGATTATTGTTACGTAGAAAAATAAACCCGTTACTAATTTAAGCCACAATGAGTACCTTGCTGTTACATTGGGACAAATGCAATCTATAATGGTTACAACATGTCATGTGACTATTTCTGCACTGAATTCATTACAAATGGGTGGCTAGATTGCCTTTTAAGAGTTAGGTACAATTTGAAAACTGTACCATTCCCCATCAAATTTTTAGTCAAAAAAAAGTTTTGTGTTAGGTATAGGTGGACTTATCTCCAGCTTTTAATGCTTTGTTCTCTGTTGTAATGAACTAATTAGGTAGGTATTGTTGCTGTTAAGTGCTATTGAGTCTGTTTTCGTGCATAGTGGCTCTGTACAGAGCTTTAGAGTAGCAGGTGATGGATTTGAACTGCTGACTTTGCAGTTAGCATTCTAGTGTTTATCCTATAGCATCACACAAGGACCTCAATTAGCTATATACAAAAATTAAATTCACAGGCTGCCTTCCTACTAATGCTCACTGTAACTTCAGCTTCATTTTAAGCAAATTACAGCGCAGTTACTGTAATTCCCAGGGTGTCTTATTCCATTGCCCATGCCCTTGTATACTTGCTATGCCATTTTCTAGGCGTTTCAGTCTCTGAGTGAGCATCATTTTAAGATACATAAAGGATGCAGGCTATTTCAGAAAACAGCACCTGTGTAGTAGAGGGATGCTTGCTTGATCTTTGGTTAGCTCACATATAATTTCTTAACAACAAGGCAGGCAGTAGAAGAGTTGAAATGCTGATATCTGTTTCAAAGGATACCCTACAGATCTGTCAGTTTGTTGGATTTTGGTGGCTTGTGTGTTACTGTGATGTGGGAAGCTATGCCATTGGCGTTTCAAATACCAGCAGGCTTATCCATGGTAAACAGGTTTTTATGAAGCTTCCAGACTAAGAACATACTAGGAAGAAGCAATAGGTGGTCCACTTCTGAAGGATTACCCCTGAAAATCTTATGAATAACAGTGAAACTTTGTCTGATATAGTGGCTGAAGCTGAGTCCCTCAAATGATGAATGAGGAAGAGTGATTCCTCAAAGTAGAGTCTACCTTAATGACTTGGATAGTGCAAAGTTTTTGGGACTTTTATTTCCTGATGAGGCCAACTCAAACTAAAGAAGAAACAGCTGCAAAAATCCACTGATAATCAGAACATGAAAATACAAAGTATGAATCTAGGAAAATCGGTAGCCATCAAAATTCAAATGGAACACATAAAGATTGATATCATAGGCATTAGTAAGATGAAATGATTAGATATTAACCATCTTGACTAGAACAATCTTTTGGATTATTATGCCAGGAATGACAATTTGAAGGGAAATTAGGTCACATTCATTATTTAAGAAAAAAAAAAAAATCTTAAAAACATTTAAAGATTTATCATGAAATAGAAAGGAGTAAAACTTCGGACCTTCATTTGCTGATGAGGCACAACTCAAAATAAAGAGAAATAACTGCAAACATCCATTGATAATCAGAACATGTAATGTAACAAGTATGAATCAAGGAAAACTGGAAGTTGTCAAAAATAGAATGGAATGAATAAATATTGATATCATAGACATTTGTGAGCTAAAATAGACTGATATTAGCCATTTTGAATAAGATAATCATATGACATACTATGCTTGGAATGACAAATTGAAAAGACAAAAATAATTTCTCAAGATCGATCATGAAATACAGTGCTGTCTGTGATCAAATAATATCCATACACCTACAAGAAAGACCAGTTAATACCACTACTACACAAATTTTTGCAAGAACCTCTAAAACCAGTGATGATGAAACTGAAGAATTCTACCAATGTCTTTAGTTTGAAATCAATCAAACATGCAATCAAGATTATTGATAATTCCAGGTGATAGGAATGCTCAGGTTGGAAACAAAGAGGAATGCAGGAGTTGGAGTTGGAGATAGGGCTTTGGTGATAGAAATTATTCATAGATTATATGACAGAATTTTGCAAGATCAGTGACCTTATTCACAGCAAATACCTTTTTAAACAACATACACATGGACTTTACCAGATAGAATGCACATCAATCAAAATGACTACATCTGTGGGAAGAGATGGCAGAAAAGCTCCATATCATGAGCCTAAGCAAGGCCAGGGGCAGATTGTAGAATAGACTATCAATTGCTCAAATACAAGTTCAGACTGAAGCTGAAGAAAATTAAGGCAATTACAAAAGAACCAAAATATGATCTTGAACATATTCTACCTGAATTTAGAGACCATCTCAAGAACAGATCTGATGCTTTAGACACTAATAACCAAAGACTGTGGGATGCCATCAGTAACATCAGACAGGAAGAAATCAAAAGGTCATTAAAACATAGAAAAGAACAAAATGGATATCAGAAGAGACTCTGAAATTTGCTCGCTAGCATAGAGATGCTAAAACAATTGAAAGTAATGAGGAAGTAAAAGAGTTGAACAGAGAATTTCAAAGGGCTCCTCAAGAAGGCAAACTAAGTATTATAATGAAATGTGCTAAAAGCCCTGGAGTTAAAAAACCAAATGGGAAAAACACACTCAGCATGTCTCAAGCTAAAAGAACTAAACAAAACATTCAAGCCTCCATTTGCAAGACTGAAGGATTCCGTGGGTAAAATATTGAATTGTGCAGAAAGCATCAAAAGAAGATGGAAAATATACACAGATTCACTATACAAAAAGAAATGGTCAATGTTCAACCATTTCAAGAGGTAGCGTATGATCAAGGACTGATGCTACTGAAGGAAGAAGTTCAAGCTGCACTGAAGATATTGTCAAAAAACAAGACTCCAGGACTTGATGAATACAAATTGAAATATTTCAAAAAACAGCAGTAAAGGTACTCATTCATCTATGCCAAGAAATTTGGGAGATGTCTACCTTACCAAATCATTGGAAGAGATCCATCCATATTTGTGCCCATTTCAAAGTGAGATGGTGCAACAGCATGAGGAGATCATTGGACAATATCGTTGATATCACAAGCAAGTTACATTCTGCATAAAATATTTTTTTTTAAATCGCTGCATTGACAGAGAACCTCCAGAGGGTCCAGTCAGATTCAGATGAATACTTGGAATGAGATATATTATTGCTGATGTCAGATGGATCTTGACTGAAAGCAGAGAATACTAGAAAGATGTTTACTTGTGCTTTACTGACTATTCAAAAGCTTTACATGGTATGGATCAAGACAAGCTATGGATTATCATAGTGAATAATGGGTATTTTAGAACACTTGCTTGTGTTCATGAGGAACTGGTACATAGACCAACAGGCAGTCATTTGAACAGAACAAAGGGATGCTAAACAGTTTAAAATCAGGAAAGGTGTGTGCCATGGCTGTATTCTTTCATCATACATATTCAATCTGTATGTTGATCAAATAATCTGAGGAGCTGTATTATATCAAGAAGGACTGGAGGAAGACTCATTAGCTACCTGGTATATATCTAAAAATATGATACAACCTTGCTTCCTTGAAGTCAAGAAGATTTAAAATACTTACTTATGAAAATCAAAGACCACTGGATTCCATATGGATTGCACCTCAATGTAAAGAAAACACAAATCCTCACCAATGGATCAATAAATAACATCATGATAAATGGAAAAAGGATTGAAGTTGTCAAAGATTTCATTTTTCTTGGATCTACAATCAACTCTCATGAAAGCAACACTCCATAAATCAAATAACATATTGCATTAAGCTAGGGGTAGGGAACCATTTTTCTGTTAAAATTTGGAACATCATTTGTAGGCCATACAAAAATTATCAACTTAAAAATTAGCCTACTGTATTTGGTCAAATATTTAATTATCTCACCCCTAATGTGATGGCTGGAATTCTGGTTGCCTTAAGAGGGCCAGACCAAATGTTTTAACAGGCCCTATACAGTCCAAGGAATAGATGTTCCCCATTCCTGCATTAGGCAAATCTGTTACACAGGACTTCTTTGAAGTGTTCAAGAGCAAATAAATCAGTTTGAGGACTAAGGTGGATCTGACCCAAGTCATGATATTTTCAATAGCCTCATATGCATGTGAATTTTAGACAATGAATAGTAATATTGTAGAAGAATTGATACATTTGATGTATGGTTTTGGAGAATAATATTGAACATACCATGGACTTCCAGAAGAATACACAGGTTTGTATTGGAAGAAGTACAACCATAATGTTTCTTAGAAGCTAGGATGGCGAGACTTCATCTCTCATACTTGGGACATATTACCAGGAGGTCTAGTCACTGGAGAAAGACATTTGCTTGGTAAAGTGGAGGGTCAGTGAAAAAGAGGAAGACCCCTAATGAAATGAATTGGCAAAGTGGCAGCTGCAACTAGCTCAAATGTAACAGCAATTGTGATGATGGTGCAAGATTGGGCAGTGTTTCATTCTTTTGTGCATAGGGTTGCTATGAGATGGAACCAACTCAATGACACCTTACAACAGCAACAATGCTGTCTGTGATAGCATAGTGCTTATATGCCTACAAAGAAGACCAGTTAATAAAACTTTTGTTCTTATTTATGCACCAACCACCAAAACAAGTGATGAAGAAATTGAAGAATTCCTCTACCTTTTTCAATCTGAAACAGATCAAACATCAGTCAAGATGCATTGATAATTACTGATGATTGGAATGTGAAACTTGAAAACCAAGAGGATGGATCAGTAATTGGAAAACATGGCCTTGGTGAAAGCAATGATGCTGATATTGCATGACAGAATTTTGAATGATCAGTGAGTTATTCATTGTAATATAATTTTTAATAACATAAATAGCAAATATATACATGGACCTCACCAGATGGAATACATAGGAATCAAACTGACTACATCTGTGAGACAAGATGATTGAAACATTCAATAACATCAGCCAAAACAAAGCAAGGAGACAATTGTGGAACAGATTATCAATTACTCATATCTAAGTTCAGGCTGAAGCTGAAGAAAATGAAACCAAGTGACTCTGAGCATTCACCTAACTTTAGAGACCGTTGCAAGAACAGAGTTGCCACATTGAATACAAATGACCTAAGGCCAGAGGAGTTGTGGAATGACATCAAGAATTCTACACATGAAAAAAGCAAAATGTCGCTTAAAAAACAAACAAACAAACAAAAAAAACAGGAAAGAAAGAAAAGAACAACTTGAAAGTAAGAGGAAACTCTGAAACTTGCTCTTGAAGAATTGAAGTGAGTAAACCCAAAAGGAAGAACATGCTCAGTATTTTTCATGCTGAAATAACTACTGAAAAATTCAAGCCTAAATTTGCAATCTTGAAGAATTCTAGACAAAATGGAATCCTGGGGTGGCATTGTCAGATAAGCACAAGACTGCTCACCAAAAAGATTGGTGGTTGAAATCCATCAGCTGCTCTTCAGAAACCCTTTACAGAGTCGTCATGAGTTGGATTGGATACAATGGAACTTAAAAACAATAACAATGGACAAAATATTGAACTATGCAAGAAACATCAAAAGAAGATGGAAGAAATACAGTCCAATACCAAAAAAGAACTGGTCAATGTTCAACTATATCAGGACATAGTATATGATCAAGAACTGATAGTATTGGAGAATCCCAAGCTGTACTGAAGACAATGAAAAACAAGGTTCCAGGAATTGATAATACCAATTTAAATATTTCAACAAACTGATGCAACACTGGAAGTGCTCACTATTCTATAACAGAACTTTTGGAAGACAGCCACCTGGCCAAGTGACTGGAAAGAGACCCTTATCTGTGCCCATTACTAAGAAAGATGACCCAACAAAATGTGGAAATTATTAAGCATTATCATTAATATCACACACTACTAAAATTTTGCTTCTTGTTGTTAAGTGCCGTCGAGTCGATTCCGACCCATAGCGAACCTGTACAGGGTTTCCAAGGCTGTAAATCTTGACAGGAGTAGAAAGCCTCATCTTTCTCCCGTGACGCGGCTGGTAGTTTCGAACAGCTGACCTTAAGGTTCGCAGCCCGATTCGTAACCACTACGCTACCAGAGCTCCTATGCTTAAGATAATTCAAAACTTGAATTTTTGGCAACTCCTTATCAATGTGGTTATAGCAGCACATCAACAAGCAGCTGCCAGAAATTCAAACAGTTTTCTAAAGAGGACATGGAAGAAGGAATATCATTGCTTATGTCAGATCTTAGTTGAAAGAAAGGAATACCACAATGATGTTGACTTGTATTTTATTGACTGCATTAATGCATTCCAATGTGTAGATCATAACAAATTACCAATAACATTGAGATGAATGGGAATACCAGAATAGTTAATTATGCTCCTTTGGAACCTGTACCTCCCAGAAGCACCTGTTCAAACAGAACAAGGGGATACTGAATGGTTTAAAGTCAGAAAAAGTGTGTGCCAGGGTTGTATCCTTTCACAATACTTATTTTATCTGTATGCTGAGTAAATAATCTGAGAAACTGAGTTATATGAAGAGAATTCAGCATCAGGTTTTGGGGATGGTTCATTAACAAGCTATAATCTGTAGATGACACAACCTTGCTTGCTGAAAGAAAAGAGGACTTGAAGCGTTTGCTGATGTACATCGAAGAATGCAGCTTTTGGTATGGATTAAAACTCAGTGCAAAGAAAACAAAAATCCTCACAAATGGACTAATAAAAAAAATCATGATAAATGGAGAAAAGATTGAAGTTGTCAAGGATTTAATTTTAGTTGTATCCACAACCAATGCTTATGGAAGCAGTAGTCAAGCAATCAAATAAATTATTGCATTAGGCAAATCTTCTGCATGAGACCTATTTAAAGTGTTAAAGAGCAAAGCTGTTAACTTAAAGGACTAAGGTGTGCCTGATGCAAGCCATGATATTTTCAATTATTTTATATGAATGTGAAAGCTGGACAATAAATAAGAAAGAAAGGAGAAGAATTGATGCATTTGAGTTATGGTGTTGGAGGAGAATATAAAAAGTACCATGAACTGCCAAAAGAACAAACAAATCTGTGTTGGAAGAAGTACCATCTGAATGCTCCTTAGAATCAAGAATGGTGAGACTTCATCTCACATATTTTGGACATGTTGTCAGGAGGGACCCCTTGGAAAAGGCATCATGTTTGGTAAAGCATAAGGTCAGCAAAAAAGAGGAAGACCTCCAACAAGATAGATTGGCACAGTAACTGCAACAATGGGCTCAAACATAATGATTGTGAGGATGACACAGGATGGGGCAGTGTTTCATTCATTGTGTAAACAGGGTCCCTATGTAAATTTTACAGCACAACCAACAACGTAAAAGGATGGAGTAGTTAGTGATTTTACTGTTTTATGAGTTGAAACATAAATGAATCATTGTTGTTTTCCCCAACCTGACACTCCACCCCATTCTAGCTTCTCTACCTTTATGGTCATGAGATATTCCTAGATTCTAAATTTTGTGGCTCTTTTAAGTGCTTTTGCCTTCTCTCTATCTTCATGGATGTTTTGCTATAAATCAGAAGAGATATTATTAGGGGTTACTTGTTGTTAGGTGCCACCAAGTTAGTTATGAGTCACAGTAACCTTATAGATAACAGAACAAAACACTTCCTGGTCCTATGCCTTCCTCACAATTACTTCTACACTTGAGTCCATGGCAGCTAATGCTATGTCAATCCATTTGTCAGAGGTCTTCTTGTTTTCTGCTGACTATTCACTTTATCAAGCAGAATGTCCTTCTCCAGGAACTGGTCCTTCCTGATAATATATGCTAAGTAAAACAGACAATGTCTTGCCATCCTGGCTTCCAAGGAGCATTCTAGCTGCACTTCTTCCAAGACAGATTTGCTTTGTCTTCTTGCAATCCATGGTACTTTCAACATTCTCCTCCAACATCATAACTCAAGTGCATCAATTCTATGGTCCTCCTATTCACTGTCCAACTTTCACATGCATATGAAGCAATTGAAAATCCAATGGCATGGGTTAGGTACACCTTAGCCTTCAAACAGGGGTTACTAATATTTTAAACTTTTAAAAGTACTTTAATTAAAAAAAATTGAATATGCATTTTTAGGAAGGTTCTGATGAGAATAAGGTGCAAAATCTGACTTTCAGAAGTTTTTACTTTGGTTGTTGTTGTTGTTATGTGCCGTGAAGTCGGTTCCGACTCATAGTGACCCTGCACAGGGTTTCTGAGGCTGTAAATCTTTACGAGAGCAGAACGCCTCATCTTTCTCCCACGGAGCAGCTAGTAGTTTCCAACTGCTGACCTTGCGGTTCGCAGCTCGATTGGTAACCACTATGCTACCAGAGCTCCTTTTGTAGGGGGTATATAATATACAGAGTCCTGGTGTGGTGCTACAGGATAAGTACTGGACTGTTAACCACAATGTCGGTGGTTCTAACCCACCAGCTGTTCCTTAAAAAAACCAATACAGGAACTGATCGCTATGAGTTGCCAGAAAAACCCAATACAGGAACTGAGTAGATGGCACTTAACAATATATAATATGAAGACATATAAAGTTGAATAACAATGTTTATTTGTTAGGTACTATGGTAGCGTAGTGGTTACGAATCGGGCTGCGAACCTTAAGGTCAGTGGTTCGAAACTACCAGCCGCTCCGCGGGAGAAAGATGAGGCTTTCTACTCCCGTAAGGATTTACACCCTCGGAAACCCTGTACAGGGTCGCTATGGGTCGGCTCCGACTCGAAGGCACTTAACAACAACAACAACAACATAGAGTAGACTTGAACTCAGTGACTCCATGCACAGGGAATGAAACATTTGCATTCCTTACAATTACTGCTATGTTAGAGCTCATTTCTATAGTCAATGTGTCAATCCATCTCATGGGAAGGTTTTCCTCTCTTTTATTGACCGTCTTCTTTACCAAGCATGATACCTGTCTGCAGGGATGGTCCTTCCAGATAACATATTTAAAACACATGAGACGAATCTCACCATCCTTGTTTCTAATGAATATTCTTGCTGTACTTCTTCCGAAACAGAAGCAACAGTAACAAAAGTTAATACATTCTCAAATGAAACAGAAAGATAGACACTAGCATAATCAATAATCACATAATTAAGTGATAATTGCTACAGAGATTCAGATGAGGACAAGGCCTGTCAGAAAACTAAGTAGGAAGTTGACTTTTAATTGATCTCTTAAAGTGAGATAGAATTTTAATAGGCATAAGAGAGAATATACATCTGATATCCACTTATATTCCAGGTCAGAGTGAACATAGCAAGAATGTCATCAGAAGGGCCTGCTGCAACAAGATAGGGTTTCAGGACTCAGAGTCTATGATACAGAGTGTAGCTCAGAATGGCCAAATCTTAGGCTTTTGTATAAGACATCCTTGGGCTCACGTCTCAATTTCATTATTTATTTGTTAGGATAAGGCTTTTAAAATATTGCCTAACTTACAACAATTAGTATAGTGTAAAATATAGAGTCGATGTCCCCCAGTGGTAAACATTTGTATTATTTAAGAGAAGATATAATTTTGAGTTGTAGCTAAGAAGTAAGACTACAAAAACCCACTTCCTTGAGGTGATTCTAACTCATAGTGATCCTGTATAAGGTTTCTGAGACTATAAACATTTACAGGAACAGACAGGCTCATATTTATCTTCTAGAGTGGCAGGCAGGATTGAACTGGAGACCGTTGTTGTTGTTAAGTACTGTGGAGTCAATTTCAACTCATAGTGATCCTGCACAGGGTTTCCGAGGCTGTAAATCTTTACGGGAGCAGAACGCCTCATCTTTCTCCCATGGAACCGCTGGTAGTTTCGAATTGCTGACCTTGAGATTAGCAGCCTGATTCGTAACCACTATGCAGCCACTTCCTTGAGGTGATTCTAACTCATAGTGACACTGTATAGGGTTTCTGAGACTACAAACCTTTACAGGAACAGACAGGATCATATTTATCTTCCAGAGTGGCAGACAGGATTGAATTGGAGACTAGCAGGCATTTTTATGGACACAGAATCAAACATAAGAGAAGATTTTTCTAAGCTTTATGAGCTGAAATAAAGAATAGACTGAGAAGTTGAGTTCAAGATGATTTGATAAGTATGGTTTAGAATATAGGTGGACACGGGGAGCTCTTCTGTACAAAACTGATGGTCCAGTGGCAGAAGAGTATGCTCTACTGGTGTTGTTTACTACCATCAAACAGACTCCAGATCACGGTGGATTTATGTCGAAGTGCAATGATACCCAGTCCATCACTATCCTCATGATACTTGAAATATTTTAGTCCATTGTGGTGGTAGTTGTGCCATGCTTGCCTTCCAACCTTATTGTTTTTGTTCTGACTCATAGTGAGCCTATATAGGGTTTATGAAGAGCAGCTGGTGAGCTTGAACCACCAACGTTGCAGTTCAAACTGACCTTGTAGTCCAACACATTAAGCTGTAGCACCAAGAGGCTGAAATTCCAACACTATGCTGGATAATATTCTTGTGAGCTACACTGTTTTTATTTGCTAATTTGGGGAAATAGATGGCCAAGTCTTCTTTTCTGGTCTTAGTCTAGTAAATCACTATCACCATCACTGTCATTGAGTTGATTCTGATTCACAGAGTAGAACTGCTCCTAGGCGTTTATGAGACTAAATCTTTATGGGAATACAAAGCCTCATGTTTCTCTCTCAGAACAGCTGCTGGGTTTGAGCCGACTACCTTTCAGTTAACAACCCAATGCTTAACTCACTCTGCTACCTGGGATCCTTGTTGTAGTCCAGCTTAAAGGTACAAAGGTACAGAATCAGGCTTGCCAAAACATTTTATGCAAATAGTAAGATATAAGTATAGTAGTAATTTCCTGCAATTAGGTAAATGTTTCCTGCCTACACAAGTATAATACTTAGAAGTTTACATACATTATCTTCTTTTAGCTTTATAACAAGTCTATAGGTAATTTAGGTATTTTTATATTCTATTTGGAGTCCTGGTGTGGCACTGTGGGTTAATGCGCTGGAATGCAAAGTCTGTTTGAATGGCAAGATCGGCAGTGCCAGCTTATTAGTTGCTCCTCAAAAATCCTATACAGGGCTGCTATGGGTTGGAACTGACTTTATGCACTTAACAACAAAAACAATATTTATTTTAAAGTGTGAATAGGATGGCTCAAAGACATTAAGTAATTTGCTCAGGTAACATAGCGAGAAGGAGGCCGAACTAGGATTTGCAAGTCTATCTGTTCCATATTGAGTTCATGCTTCTAATCACTACACTCCGCTTTGCTTCTCTGGAGTAACAAAGCACTGTGAATGTAACCATTACATGGACTAACTTGAGGACATAGTTTACACATGACTTTATACTGTCTTGGTGCCCCGGGGCAGCACAGGGGTTAAGTTATTGGTTATAAGCCAAAGGTTTGATTTGAGTCCACCCAGAGATGCCTCAAAAGGAAGGCTTGGCTGTCTACTTCTGGAAAATCAGCCACTGACAACTCTATGGAGCACAGTGCTACTGTAAACACATGTGAGGTATCCATGAGTCAGAATCAACTCCACAGGAACTGAGATTTTTATACTTTCTAAAAACAATTCTAAAAGTTATTTTTCACTGTCTAAAAATGATTATGGTGTTGGAGAAAAATATTAAAAGTACCATAAACTCTCAAAAGAACAACCAGATCTGTCTTGGAAGAAGTGTAGTAAGAATATACCTTGGAAGTCAGGAAGGTAAGACTTCATTCATCTCTCATATTTTGAACATGTTATCAGGAGGGATCATTCCCTGGAGAAGGACATCAGGCTAGGTAAAGTGGAGGGTCAGGGAAAAAGAGAAAGACCCCCAAGGAGATGGATTTCTACAGTTTCAGCAACAACGGTTTCCAATGTAAGAACAATCGTGAGGATGGCATAGGACAAGCACAGTATTTTATTCTGCTGTGAATAGGGTCACTACTGAGTCAGACCTAACTCAACAGCACCGAACAACAACTAACAATAAAAAATAATTATAATCCTTGCTAGAGCAAACTTTTGCTGGTGAAAATAATGAACTTGCTCCATAATCGAAACAAACAGACAAGGGCATTACAATCTCTCTCTGATAACGTCCACTGACTATTCTGACTGAACGTGTAGGGGCCACTTCAGGGACAGACGCTTCCCACATCTCCACATGACTAACTCTTTGACTTGTCATTGGGGATCTCTGTGCTACAGTGGTACTAATTAGTGTCTCTGTGAATCAACAATGGGTGAATTTCTCCCAAGTATCATTTGTATAATTAACTTACTGAATATATGATGGCACTATTTTCCATGTAGGGTAGATGCTGTTGTTGTTCTGTGTTGGTTCTGACTCATAGCAACCCTAGCACAAAAGAACAAAACACTATCCAGTCCTGAACCATCCTCACAATCACTAAACTTGAGCACTTTGCCGATAACACTGCACCAATCCATCTCATTGGGACTCTTCTTTTTTACTGACCCTCCATTTCAGTAAGCATGATGTCCTTCTCCAGGGGTTTCTGAAGAATGAGAGACACATTCCTGATTTCTAAGGAACATTGTGGCTGTACTTCTTCCAACATAGATTTGTTTCTGCTTAGTTCATGAAACTTTTTAATATTCTTCTTCAGCACCATCACTCAGATGCATCAATTTTTCTACTGTCTTCCTTATTCATTGTCCAATTTTCACATACATATGAAGTTATTGAAAATATCATGACTTGGATCAGATGCACTTTAGTCCTCTAACTGAAATCATTGTTCTTGCACACTTTAAAGCAGTCTTGCGCTTCAGATTTGCCAAATGCAATATGTAGTTTAATTTCTTTGTGTTTGCATAAGTGTCGGTAGTGGATCCAAGGAAAATGAAGTCTTTGACAAACTCCATCTTTTCTCCCCTTTATCATGATGTTATTTATTCCTCTACTGGTGAGAATTTCTGATTTCTTTACATTGAAGTACAACCCATACTGAAGATTCTGGTCTTTGAATTTCATCAGTAAGTACATTAAATTCTCTTTGATTTCAGCAAACAAGGTTGTGAATCGTCTGCATATTGCAGATTGTTAATGAGTTTCCCTCCAGTCTTGATGCCATATTCTTCTTCATATAATCCAGCTTCTCAGAAAATTTGCTCAGCATACAGATTGAATAATTGTGGTGAATGAATAGAACACTGGTGCACACCTTTCTTGATTTTGAACCATTCAATGTCCCCTTGGTCTGTTTGAATGACTGCCTCTTGGTGTATGTACAGGTTCCTCATGAACACATTTAAGTGTTCTGAAATACCCCTTTTTTGCAATGTTATCAATAGCTTGTTATGATCCACACAGTCTAAAGCCTTTGCATAGTCAATAAAGCACAGGTAAACATCTTTCTGGTATTCTCTGATTTCAGTCAAGATCCATCTGATGTCAGCATTGATACTTCTTTTCATGTCTTCATCTGATTCTGGCTTGCACCTCTGACAGTTCCTTATCAATGTACTGTTGCAGCTGTATTTTGAATTATCTTTAGCAAATTTTTTGCATACATGCTATATTAATGATATTGTCTGATGATTTCTGCATACAGTTGGTTCACCTGTCTTTAAGATGGACACAAATATAGATCTCTGTCAATCAGTTGGCCAAGTAGCTGTCTTCCAAATTTCTTGGCACAGATTAGTGAGTGCCTCCAGTGCTGCTTCAGTTTCTTGAAATATTTCAATTTGTATTCCATCAATTTCTGGAGGCTTGTGCTTTATCTTAGGTGCACAATGGATTTCTTCCTTCAGTACCATTGACTCTTGATTATATGCTACCTCTTTAACTGGTTGAACATCGACCATTTATTTTTGGTACCGTGACTCTGTGTATTCCTTCCATCACCTTTTGATGCTTTCTGCATCTTTCAGCATTTTCCCCACAGAATCTTTCAATATTGCCATTCAAGGCTGAATTTTTTTCAGCTTGAGAAATGCAAAGTGTGCTCTTCCCTTTTGGTTTTCTAGCTCTAGGTCTTTGCACATGTCATCCCACAATTCTTCAATCTTTAGTGTCCAATGCATCAAATCTGTTCTTGGGGTGATCTCTAAATTCAGGTGGGGTATGTTCAAGGTCATATTTTGGCTCTTGTAGACTTGTTTTCATTTGCTTCAGCTTCAGCTTGAACTTGTATATAGCAATTTATGGTCTGTGCCACAGTCAGCCTCGGGTCTTGTTTTAGCTGATGATATTGAGTTTTTGTACCCTTTCTTTCCAGAAATGTAGTCAATTTGGTTTCTGTGTATTCCATGTGGTGAGATCCATGTGTATATAGTCATCTTTTATGTTGTTCAAAAAAGTATTTGCAATAAAGAAGTCATTGTGGTCTTGTAAAACTCTATCATACAATCTCCAGGGTGAGTTCTGTCACCAAGGATATATTTTCCAACTACTGATTCTTTCTCTTTGTTTCCAACCTTTGCATTCCAATCACCAGTAATTATCATTACATCTTGATTGGATGTTTGATCAATTTCAGACTGAAGAAGTTGGTACAGTCCTTCAATTTCATTAACACTGGCTTTAGTAGTTAGTGCACAAATTTGACAAGTAGTGGTATTACCTCTTCTTCCTTGTGTTGTTGTTGTGAAGTGCCATCGAGTTGATTCCAACCCATAGCGACCCTGTGTGGGGTTTCTGAGGAGCAGCTGGTGAGCTTGAACCACTGACCTTGAAGTTCAAATGACTTTGCAGTCTGACGCATTAACCCACAGCGCCACACCAGGACTCCTTCCTCCTTGTAGGCATATGGATATTATCCTATGACAGGTAGCACTGTGCTTCAAGATAGATCTTGAAATGTTCTTTTGGATGATGAATGCAATGTCATTCCTCTCAATGTGTCACTCCCAGCAATAATAAACCAAATGAGTGTCTTATTCAAAATGGCCAGTATCAGTCCATTTCAGCTCACTAATGCCTAGAAAGGAGTGCTGGTGTGGCACTGCAGTATAATATATTGGACTGTAAGGTCTGTTTGAACCTCCAGGTTGGCAGTACAAACTCACCAGCTGGTTCTTAGAAACCCCATACAATGTTGCTATGAATCAGAACCAACTCAATGGCACTTAACAGCAACAACTATTATGTGTTCCATTTCATTTTGCCAACTTCTTATTTTCCTAGCTTCATACTTCATACATTCAACGTTCTGATTATTAATGGATGTTTGCAGCTGCTTCTTCTCATTTTAGGTTGTGCCCCATCAACAAATGAATGGCCCAAAGGTTTTACTCCATTTCCATCATCATGGTCAACTCTACTTAGAGGAGGCAGCACTTCCCCAGTTGTATATTTAGTGCTATCCAACCTGAAAGTCTCATCTTCTGGTATTGTATCTGACAATATTCTAGCATTATTCACAATGTTTTGTTATTAAGTATTCTAGTTCTATCTAACATTGTTTCACTTCTATACATAAGGTTTTCAATGGCTAAACATTCAGAAGTAGTCCACCTCTCCTTCTTCCTACTCTGTCTTAGTCTGAAGGCTCAGCTGAAACCTGTCCACTAGGGGTGTTCCTTCTCTTATTTAAAATACTGGTGGCATACTTTCCAGCATCATAGCAACATGCAAGCCACCCCAGTACAACAAACAACAGACAAGTAGTGGAACCAAGATAGAAGACTTGGAATAACGGAAAGTATCATTCTAAAAGGAAACATGAACTTTTCCATTATGTAAATAACAACATTTTATGCTCTTCACTTCTTGTAAAGAAGATTGGTTGAGATCTCACAAAGGGGTTCCTGGTGTTGTATGGTAGGACAAACACTGGACTGCAAACTACTAGGTTGGTAGTTCAAATCTATCAGCCACTCCTCAGAAACCCTATACAGGTCACTATGATTCAGAACTTATCCAAGGGCATTTGGCAACAACTGTAAAGTAACTAGTGGGAGTTATGGTAGCACAGTGGCTTAAGCATTGGACTTTTAACTGAAAGTCAGTGGTTCAAACTCATGAGCTACTCATGTAGAGAAAGCTGAGACAGTCTGCTTCAGCAAAGGTTTGCAGTCTTGGATCCGCTCAGTAACAGTTCCTTCTGTCCTTTAAGGTCACTGTGAGTAGGAATGACTCGATGGCAATGGGTTTGATATGAACGCAGGCTTGCCACTCAATGTCAGGTGGGTAACATAATTCACTGGCTTTGACTTTCCTATTCAATATCTTCTTAATTTCCACCAGATGATTGGGTGGGACCATGCAAATAAGTTATACAGGACTCTAAGGCTAGGGTTGGTTTGTTTTGTCATCCAGCTAGGTTTAAAAGGAGCCATCTCTGAAGCAGAAACAGAAGATCCCAGGAGCATCAGGAAGGAAGATCATGAGTGCAGCATGAGATCCCTACCTAGAAAAGCAGTGACATCAGAGGTGGTGGCATGGAAAGACAGAGCAGCTAAGGGCTCTAGATCCATGGACTGGGTAAGACTCATTGCCTACGGGTAGGATACTGGCTTGCAGAATGTGCCATTTGGGCACTCAAAGACTGGCTAAAAGAATTTTGTAAGACTTGCCTGAGCAGAGCAGAGGTTAAAGGGCCTCGAGGCTGAAAGGTCAGACAAGAATGAGGTGTGCCTGTAGTATGGTAGACAAGAGGCATTCCTGACTAGAGAACTGCTGCATCCTGAATTGGTTTTGATCCTGAATCGTATCTGTTCACTTCTCTAACAAACCCCATAATCATGAGTATTGTTCTGAGTTCTGTGTGGCCATTGTAATGGATACTGAAGCCAGATGTGAAGCAGAGAGCGCTGTGGGAGGGATGATTGGTATCAGAACAGGGTGAAGAAATTTGTTGGGTGGAAGTCTTGGGCTGATTTTCAGTTTCTCTTTTACCCATGTAAATCCAGGGCTGTCAGACATGGCTCCCACATACTTTTAACACCCAGTAAAGTGGGCTTGTTTGGGACAGGTAAAAATTAGAGGGCAGTTTCCCATTTAAATGGGGCAGTGGGTTAATGCACTGGACTACAAAGTCAGTCTGAACTACAAGGTCAGTGGTTCAAGCTCACCAGTCACTCTTTGCCAACTCTGTATAGGGTTGCTGTGGGTTGGAACTGACTCGAGGGCACTTGACAACAACAAAATGTTACTTTACATCACCAGATTATTGCCTGTTCTTTGGAGTAGCCAAACAGTAATGCCAGAATTACTAATACTTTGAGAGCGATCACAAGTAAAAATTTTATGTGAAAGATCACAATGCTAAAATTTCAGTCCAATTCTAAAGAAACAAGATAACAAACACTGACTAGCTCAAATAAAACTCATTCTTAAGTAAAATTCACGATACAAATTGTGATGCCAGTGATCTCTTAGATCACGTCAGTCTTTGTGATTTCCAACTTGATGTGAATCTATTCTCTAGCCATAAAGAAACACAGATTCTGACTCAGTAAAGATGTTCCAGAAAAGAAAGGATAAGTTAAGAGGGGAATTTGTGTATGTGTGTGTATGTGTGTTTGTTTTGTTTTGTGCATGTGTTCATTTCTTATGGGATGTAGCATGTTAATGGAGAGGAAATACAAAACAAAGTGTATACATTCCAAATTAAGTAGAATTAGTAAGAATATCAAGTAACAATAAATAATTGGATAGTGAGTTAAGTCTACATTGAAATAAGTTTTGTGTAATATTGCAAACTGGTTTAGAAGTATACTCCTTCACTTACACACAAAGTTTTCAGAACTGTTTCCCAAAACTCAGAAAAGTTTTATCATGGATACTTCAGAATAGACAGAATAATATTTATAACTTGGTGACAGGAGAATGACATTTCCATAGACAATTATAGTCTTTCTTTAGTGTTGTCTAAAAGGCAGCAAATGTTTGTTAATTTATAATAATACAAGAGTCTAAACTTGAAATTCAACCTAAATGAGAAAATCTGAATAAGGAAATTCATATTTAGCTGCATAATAAAATATGTTTTGACACTATCCATGAAATGTGGTAGGAACAACATTTTTGAATTTATAACGAACAATGTCCTTTTCTAACTTAATGCGTTATGCCCTCACTTCTGAAAAGTTAGTCAATGAAGTAACTTAAAAAATTTACAAATTCAATTATCTTTAGTCCTGAACAGGTAACACGAATTGATGAAGGCAATGCGATTCTAACTAAAGGTTTTCAAATTCAAAAGCATCATTACAGCCAAAGCAAAACACATCAGCAGCCCAATTTTATTCAGTAGCTCAGCCATTTAATTATAAGCCCTGCTTTAACATCACTAATCTAGCTTCACTCCAGACTCCTGGTGTGGCACTGAAGGATCAGCATTGGACTGTGAACCACAAGGTCGGCAGTTCAAACCCACCAGCTACTTTTCAGAAAGCCTATACAATGTCACTATGAGTTGTAACTAACTGAAAGGCATTTAACAAACTAAACTTCACTACTACATGCAAAATAGTGTACATGGAGTCAATACTGGCCTTAACAGAGAAAAATAGGCAAAAAGAAGAATATGTTACTTCACAAGTATATAGAAGTCCTGGTGTGGTGCTGTGGGTTAATGCCCTGGACTACAAAGTTGATTTGAACCACAAGGTTCAAGCTCACCAGCTGCTCCTCGAAAACCCTACACAGGGTCGTTATGGGTCGGAACTGATTCAATAGCACTTAGCAACAACAGCAATAGGTACATCCTGATGATCCTAGAAAATATTAATTTTCCAAGATTGGCTTTATTTAACTATTCAGGCAGAAGACGGGGAATTAAACGTAAGACAGTATGCATGGAGAGACACTCAGAATCATAATGTAAAAGTGAAAAACATTTATTTATATTAGATCCTGAATCTGATATGGGTTCCTTGTTCGTTTTCATATCAAAGTTGCTGTCCAGTTGTTCACACATCAGGTATATATAGAAGATGGTCTCAACTTCAAAATAGAGCCTATTTTGTACATATTAAGTAATCAAAGAACTCTGGGTATGGTGCTGCAGGATCAGCACTGGATTTCAAATCACAAAGTTGGTGGTTCAAACCCACCAGCTGCTTCTCGCAAACCTAACTTGACTGTGCTTAACAACAAAGTAATCATAAAGAGATAAGAAACATCTTCCCTTTTTATTGTTGTTAAGTGCCATCGAGTCGGTTCCAATTCATGGCAACCCTGTATAGAATTACCAAGGTGTAGCTGATTGGTTTGAACCACTGTCCAGTGCTTATCCCATGTAGCACACCAAGCAGAGCTAAATCTTTAAGCTTGTTAACTGACTATTTAATATCAATATCTCACTCTTACTGCATTTGGTTCCTCATAGATCTGTGCAAAAGCAGCTTGATGACACAAATTTTTGCTCTCAACTGCTAACTGAAAGGTTAGCAGTCCAAATCCATCCAGTGACTCCTCAGGAGAAAAGCCCTAATGACCTGCTTTTAAAAAGATTACAGCCAAGCAAACCCTATAGAGCTGTTAGACCACTCTGTCACATGGGGTCACTATGAACCAGAATTGACTCAATGGCACACACAACAATAACAACAGGTCCATGTAATTTGAATAAGCTACTCTTCAAAAATCTTCCTTCCTTTTTTTTTGAACTGAATGGATGAGGTACTGAACTGAACCTGTGTCTCTGATCTTTCCTTCATGGTTGGTGTTATCATCTGTGTTTTAATGAGAATGCACATCAGTACTGAGGGCCAGCAATGCGTTTTAAGCCCAGTGTTGGCCTGTTTCGCTTAAATACACAATAACGATTCTAGTCAACTGCTTTGGTAGGCTTAGAAATAAGACCAGTTCCCACTTTGGAGACACTTTGAAGTATTCAAGCAGAAGTTGATTGAAATGGTGACTACTCAGTGAGGCTTGGAATATTAATAAAGGGGACCTCAAGAAACCTTATTAAAGTAACATTTCCTAGGGCCCATATAATAAAATAGGCCTAGAAGACATTAGGGTGAAAATAATAATAACATCTTTCTAATAATATCAAACAATAGATAGCATATAAAGTTATAGATAAGAATTTTTAAATGTCACAGTAATAGTCTGAGTGAAAGTAAAAGTTAGCATTTTCAAGAAAATAGAAGACATTTTTGTTTGTTTGCTTATTTATTTATTTCAACTATGATATTAAAAGCATGGAAGTTAAGGATAGCTCACCCAGGAATGTAAACTCATTTCCCGTCTATTTCATCTTATGCTATTGGCATTAGCTCTGTCAGTACTTCATGGTAAAAGAGGAAGTTGCCATGAAAGGTTCCCCATTGTCAGGCTATGATCAATAGGTAAGACCACAGCATGTGATGAATTATCAAGTATAAGCCAAATATACTTTCTCATGGATTTTAAAAAGAGTGGTAGTTATGCACACTCGGTTTGCCTTACCTGATATATCCTCACTTGTTCCTTAACATTTCACAGATGATTTAAAAAGAAGTCTTGAATACATTTCATTATCTTATGGTGAGCCTCTAAGGTTTGCCCCTATGTTTTCATGTCAGAGTTGACATTAGAGCAAACAAAACTGTCACTTTGTTTCTCAATCTTCCTACATTGGGTCACATTGCCTACATGATATGATTTAAGACAATTCAGTGCAAAGAGACACATGTCCCTTTGCATTGGAAATACAAAGACTGAAGCTTTCTTTTACCCTGTGGGAAAGAAACCAGGTCAGGTGCCCAAAAGTAATCAAGGAAAGTTGAAAGCTGGGTGTCCTTGCAGATGGTAGAACCACAGAGGGAAGAACAGTACTGGTTTATTCAGAAAGACATAATAAAGTAACAGCATTAGTCGTTTATGTTTATTGTTTTGAGGAAGGACCCTTGCATCAAGCCTATAATTTCTAAACACATTCTTAACTTAACATCGTTGTGAAACCCCAGCAAACACTAATTAATTGAAATAAATTCCTAAAGGATAATTAAGGGAAAACATTAGAAGTCAGATACCTTTTTTTTTTTTTTTTTCGAAGTAAAAATACCTGATTCATTTCCTTTTTATTTTCAGAACTTCCTTTCAGACCTCTAAAAACATTTCTATACCTAGACTTTCAAATTTGGTTTTGTTTCATTTTATGTTATTATTATTATTTTTTTAAATTTCACCTACATACTGGCATAGAAAATAATTTGGACATGAACTAATGAGATATCTGTGACAAGTTTATTTTTGTAATTAAAGATATTTGTACATGGAAATGTGTAGCCGTTAATGTTGACTACAGTGGCTGCTGGAAACATTCTGGTATTTACTAAAAAAAGATGCAGTGAGCAAGAAGAAGGAGCAAGAGGATGGAGGGAGATAGAAGAAAGAGATACAATAAGGTACCTCTGAAATCCTTCTGGATTTTTTTATCTTCCATGAATTATTCTGTTTTTATTTTTCTTTATCACAATTTTAAATCTGCTTAACTTCTGCCATCCATATATACTGTTACAACTCTCTCCCAGTAACGTCATTGTCACTACACTGAAAGTGATTAGAAATTTTGAAATCCATGTCAGGTTACACAGAAAGAAGAAGGCAGTATTTCTGGAAAAGCCTCATGACTATATATATATATATTTCCTAATTGCTTACAGCACATGTTAATCTAAAAATGAATGCCTTTTCCTTATATACTGTTGTTTGGAGATACAGCTACTTATCAGTTTTTAATATGCTCTTTGAAAACTAACGTGTACTTTCCCCACATCTCTTTGGATACACAGGGATTCAAAGGCTGGATGAAATACTTTCATGCTTCCCAACACAAACCTGAGAGGGTAATTAAACAGATGGTAACAATAAACTGCATCTAAACACATCAGGGATTGAAGTCCCTTATTAAAACCTACACAGTGAAAGAAAGGGGGAAACAAACAAACACAAAACATAACACACACACACACACACACACAAAAACAAATACTCTAGGGACGTGTTTAGGTTGTTGTTGTTGTTAAGTGCCATTAAGTCGCTTCCGACACATAGTGACTCTGTATAGGGTTTCTGAGGTGCAGCTGTTGAGTTTGAACCACAGACCTTGCAGTTCAAACTGACCTTGGGGTTCAAACTGATCTTATGGCCCAGTGCTTTATCCTATAGGGCCACACCAGTACCACAGCGTTTTGATAGTCAAAATGATTAAGCCTGCCTTGACCTCAGGAGCAGAGGCTAACCAACAATTTAGGAATCGATGTTCGAAACTACCAGCCGCTCCGCGGGAGAAAGATGAGGCTTTCTACTCCCGTAAAGATTTACATCCTCGGAAACCCTGTACAGGGTCGCTATGGGTCAGACCCAACTCAAAGGCACTTAACAACAACAACAACAACAAGGAGAGGGCAACCTATGGTTTTCTCACACTTTTACGAGCAGGAATGCAAAGTAGATAGTCTGCCTATAAAGTAAGGCAACAATTCCTCACGATTATATTCAGAGACACCAATTTCAGACACACAATGTTAGTAACTACGAATCAATACATCCACCCCCTCCCAAAACATTCATACCTCTAACTTGGAGGCCTCATGTTTAAAGCACAAAGCTCCATTTTCTCCTGCCAGTGGTCTAAAAGTAATTGTTTTAGATTTCTGAGATGACACACACACTCTGAATCTTTACAACCTGTTCTTGGCAATAAAATGGACTCCTGTTTATTTCATCCTGGACTCATTTTAGAATCTACTCAATCTCTCTTATCTTAACATTGTCAAGATATCCTGAATTGAACCTATAGAAGAGAAATATTGAGGCACTCTTGATAACTCAAGTTCTAAATGTGGCACTATAGGATAAGCACTGAATTGCTAACCAGAAGGTTCAAATCCACCAGCCATTCCTCGGAAACACTATACAGGATCACTATGCAAATATATATATATATTTGTTGTTGTTGTTGTTACGTGCCGTGGAGTCGGTTCCGACTCATAGCGACCCTGTACAGGGTTTCCGAGGCTGGAAATCTTTACGGGAACAGAAAGCCTCATCTTTCTCCCCCAGAACAGCTGGTAGTTTCGAACTGCTGACCTTGAGGTTCACAGCCGGATTTTCATAACCATGCTACCAGAGCTCTCTCTCTGAGAGAGAGAGAGTGAGTCCTGGTGTGGCACTGTGGATTAATGTGCTAGACTGTAAAATAGGAGCTCATATATATCTTGTTGTTGTTAAGTGTAGTTGAATTGGTTCCAATCCATAATGACCCAGTATAGGGTTCCGAGGAGTGGGTTTGAACCATCCACTTTACAGTTCAAATCGTCTTTGCTGCCCAGTGCTTATCCTACAGCACCAGGACTCCACAATATATTATATATATAAATATTATATATATATATATAGTTGTTGTTGTTGTTAAGTGCCATCGAGTAGATTCCAACTCATAGCGACCCTGTATAAGATTTCTGAGGAGCGACTGGTGACCTTTTAGTTCAAACTGACCTTGCAGTTGACTGTTTATCCTACAATGCCATACCAGAACTCTCTCTCACACTCTGTATATGTATATATATATATATAGTTGTTGTTGTTGTTGTTGTTAAGTACCATGGAGTCAATTCCAACTCATAGTGACCCTGTACAGGGTTTCCAAGGCTGTAAATCTTTACGGGAGCAGAATGCCTCATCTTTCTCCCGCGGAACCGCTGGTAGTTTCGAACTGCTGACCTTCAGGTTAGCAGCCCGATTCGTAACCACTATGCTACCAGAGCTCCATGTGTATATATATATATAGTTAAGTGTCATCAAATTGGTTCTAAAGCTTAGCAACGCTGTACAGGATTTTCAAAGAGCAGCTGGTGTGATTGAACTGCCGATCTTGCAGTTCAAGCCAACTTTGCAGTCCAGCGCATTAGCACACAGCACCACACTAGTACTATATATATATATATACATATACATATACATATACATATACATATACATATACATATATAGTTATTAAATGTCATCAAGTCAGTTCCGACTCATAATGACCCTGTATACGGTTTCCAAGGAGTGACTGGTGAGTTTGAAACTGCCAACCTTGTGGTTCAAATCAACCTTGTGATCCAGTGCTTTATTCTATATAGAAAATTTCTGTGTAACATAACATTAAGTTCAAATATATATTCATATATAGAATGAGAGAGGAGGGATGGGAAAGTAAAGAAAGGGAGGAAGAAGGAAGGAGAAAGAAAATGGAAGAAAGGGACAGAGACTAAGAGAGGCAATCCACTATATGAACACAAGAAAGGAACTAGTTACTCTGGGGGCTGCAAAGATGCACTGTGCCATCCCATAAATACTTACAACCTACGGGATAAAGTCAGTGTCACTGTTCTTCTGTTTCTTAACTTGCTTCAACTCTCTGCTTCATTTGGCAAGGTCTTTGAGTATGGACAGAGTGCTAATTATGAGAAACATGTATAATCAGTACAACAATGAAGTTAGCTTAACTAAGTGAGAGCAAGTAAAGGACAATGTTCGTGATATTGTGATCATCTCAGTCATGGTTATAAGACTGCTGCATTAGGGAGCATTTTTGCAAATTTAGGAAAACATTAACATGAGAAAGTATACAAGGCATGTTGTTGCTGTTGTTAATTGCTATTAGGTTACTTACAACTCACAACAACTTTGTGTATTGTTTCTATGGGGTGACAGGTGGGTTTGACCTGCTGACCTTATGGTTAGCAGTCCAATGCTTATCCTACAGCACCACACCAGGATGTTGTCATTGTTAAAGTGCTGTTGAATCTGTTCCGACTTACAGCAACCCTGTATAGTGTTTCAAAGGAGCTGGTGAGCTCAAACCGCTGACTCTGCTATTCAAAGTGACCTTGCAATCCAGCGCATTAACCCACAGGGCCACACCAGGACTTGTACAAGATACAGACAAACATAAATCAAATGGCAAACACCATGCTCCAAATTGCATTTCCCTCCTTGTTTCCAGATAATACTCTCCAATTCTAACTTTTT
The DNA here is from genome assembly GCF_000296735.1 of Chrysochloris asiatica. Lineage (NCBI taxonomy): Eukaryota > Metazoa > Chordata > Mammalia > Afrosoricida > Chrysochloridae > Chrysochloris > Chrysochloris asiatica. The sequence goes on from NW_006408530.1 coordinate 20,265,772, forward strand.
TTGGATTTTTAAACTTAGAAAGCATAAAAAGAATGTTCTCATCTTCTAATACAATTCTAGTGAAAGGAACAAATGTAATCTTGTGAGCAGGCTATAGAAATCTCTTAATAATATAGACTATGACTCCAAAGTTATTTTAAGACTGAAGAGCATTATATGAATTAATAGGAGATGATGCAAATAATTCACTGGGACAGTATAGTTGCTGCCATGCAAAGTCACAGGTAACTGTTTTTAATTAGAATGTACACTTTTAGATTACTGATTATAAACACCAGGGGACCTGAGATTTTGACTTATCAGTAATTCTCCTTTATGTCTACACTAAGATGTGCAAATGAGAACTCTGGCTTAAAGTGGGTATTTCAGAGTCTTTACATGCTGAAGCAGAAGCTATTTTACCTGTAATCTCTAGTACTGCTCTGCCCCCTTGTGCTGTTGTAGTGAACTCAACCTTACAACAGTTAGCCTTAATCTTTGTACATGAACTACAGAAAAACCCCACTGTCACGTCTTGCTTTTCTGGAAAGTTCAAGGTCAGTATCTAGCTATTTTCAGCTCATCTCTTCTTGATCCATGCAGAGAAATGACAAGGTAACGTGATTCGGGGTCAGCTGTATTACAGGAACCGTTACATAAACGGAGAAAGTGAAAATCAATCCTCGCTGACAGTGACTTCAGGATAATCAGCGCTCACTGGATGCCCCTGTCAGCTCTCCTGCATCAAACACCGTGTGACTTCTGTCAGATCTTTTTAATAAAACTATATTCTCACTTTCAGCACCGTAAATATTTCACTTGAGCTGAACTCTGTAGACTATTTTAACCCATTAGGTTTGTACACTCTCCCAATATTTGCTGAAAATTTTTCGTGGGTGATATCCATTATTTGTCATAGACCTGAGAGAGAAAAACTACTTCTGTAAGCTCTGCCATTTTTTTTCTGTCATCTGTGCCCAGTTGACTATAGACTTGCATATTCTGCACTGAATCCAACACCAAATTCTCAACACCTTTCTCCAAGTCATCTTGGATCTAACTACATTCTCCTTTTTAGTAAGAGAACACCTTCATCAATCATTTCTTGTTGGAAGATCAGGTTTCTTCCCCCTTTATAGTTGTTGATTGTTGCTTTCCTTTTTCTCCCGGTATTTCTACTTGAACAATTTTCCCCTAGTACAGAATTAGGAGCAGCATATTTAACAAGATGCTTCACATTCGCAGTGTTCCCACTGACAACACCTGATATGTGTTTGGGGAAGGAGCTCTTTCATCCCACCCACCTTGTGTTCCCTGGAAACAATGAGGTACTAGCTGTACTTGATTGAAGAAAAATTTACCATAATATTAGTTGTCAGTAAATTCAAAGACGGAACTCCTAAAGCTATAAAATGGATTAGAAGCAATTTAAAAAAGAATTAACAAACTAGAGTAAGAGTATACTGTCAACAAACAAATGCTCCATCATAGGACTGTAATTTGGAATTTTAATTACCCCTCTGCTTCTGTAACAAAACAATGTCTGAACTGGCAGCGATTTGAATCTCTCACAGGTCATTGAGCATTCTAGTTAATTACTCTATGAATAGCCTGTTTTTCTCCCCTCTGGAAACACGTTTCTAATGGCAGTCAAGGTCTGACAAATGTGTCATCTACATAATTAGCTAGGAAGCAACACAAAACATTAAACATGCTTTGTGCCGACAACTATCAAAACATTTCATTTGTTGTCAATTATTCATTACTTTGTAGGTTCTGAAGGGGTTGTTATTATGGAAATAAGTCCAGATGCTAACAAGGTTAGAGTTTTGGATTCAAATTAGTAATCAGAGGACTAACTTTAAAAAATGTATCTCATGTACATTCAGCGCCATGTTCAATCAGTAGGAGATTATAAACAAATTTAGCTCTGCTCAAGTTAAAATGGAAACGTACAGCCACATACATAGAATTTGAGAGCCCGAGCTCATTCTTTGAAGCAGACACTCGACAGTGGCATCATAAACTTTCTGAACCTTTGGCAAGTCCAATTTGTGCTTGTAAACAGAGTTAAGATTTGCACAGCATGAGATGCCATAGGATGGAAGAACAAGGAAAGATATAGCTGGTAGTTTTTTTTTAAATCATCTTTCCCCCCCAGGGCATATGTATAAAAGTCAAAATTCTAGGCAATAAACTTTTTTGTCTGATGCACAGTTTGATTACAAATTATATCAGACTACTTACCTTAGATAATCCTTGAATTTCATTTTATGTTTTTTGTTGTTTTTTTTTTTTTTTTTTGAGCAGTGTCTTAAATACTGTTTCTTTTTTTATTATCATTTTAATATTGTATGTTAAGCTAAGCATTGTCTTGAAAGCAGCACGCCTAATGTATATAGAGGATATAAAAAGATTTCTCAACAAAATTGACCTCTCAGTGGTAAAGAAATTGCAGTGGAAGACACATTATTACATAGTCATATCTGAGGCTTGGATCTACAGAGTCTCACTCCACTGTCCTCCAGCTCTTCCTTATAAACCAAAATGGCTTACAAATGTTGTCCACAATAGTCCAATAAAGATTAGGAACAAAACACTGCCCTTACATTGATGAGATAAAAAGGGTTTAACTGAAGAATGCAGTGTATAAGAACAATTCATGAGGCTTGTTCTTGAAGCCGAAAAGCAGAGTTCCAATCATATTTGTGTGTCTAGAATTTAATTGAGATGATCGTTTATTTTCTACATGATGTTTGCCTGTACTATGGAGCTAGATAAAAAGAAAGGAAAGAAAACAAATCCTATCAAGAGAAAGCAAGGAGACCTATTATCTGCAGGGTGTGCAAAATATGTCAGAAAATAATTCTACCCTGAGTGTTGAGGATGTCCAGTTAATAAAAAAAAGATCAGCCACTCACTAAGAGAAAATAATTGTATATATCTATATTTTTCAAAGCAAAAAGACAATCACATCTTACACTAAATGGGACACATTAAACTAAGCTTTAATAATCTTAATGCCGAAGGAAACGAATCCATTTTCAGATCATACAATCCACAGTAATAAAAGGAAATCATCAAACTAAAAACAATTTTAGAAATGGCTGCAGACTCTCATTTAATTAACATGTAGCAGATCATATATTTATGAGGAAGTCAAAATATTTAGGAAGCCTATAATCCTGTAAGCCTTAATGTGGTATAAAAACAACAAATAAATGCAAAGTGTTACTGTTACACATGCCTGCCTGATCAATGGTTTTCACATATTGATCTATAAATGGAGTTGACAGTCTGTGTTGGCTGCACATTTTCCAAGCAAAGCTATTTTTGTACAAAACCAATACGGGCAATTACCTTTGTTTGAGATGCCAAGTCTTATCAATTCAATGTGATTTAGTGTCATTTTAATTAAATATCAGGATCCACTTCAGAACAATTTATACAAACAAAGGTTCAAACCTAACTGTAAGCTTGATTTGAAGTAAACATGGACAAGCTCTACAATCTCACAATATTTCTCAAAAACTCTGCTAAACAGAAGGCTTATATTTTTAGTAGCAATTTTTATGTCTGTCTTTTTGGCTAGCCACAACTTTGGCAAGTATCCTATAATCACAGAAGAAACAAAAGAAAATTGTTTCCTCTTTTTTTTCCTGATAATGTATTAAAAATAAAAATGAACCAGCAGCCTGTTAATAGAAGCAAAGCCATCTCATATGCTAGCGTGTAAGAAGGCTCGACCTAAGTATTCATCTGAACACCAATAAAAACATATGTCCCTGTTTGTGATGGCCATGAATGAAGTAATGCACTTCTGCAGGGTTTACAAAATGGAAACAGTGAATATTCATACATGTTGCTGCTTAAGACATCAGCATTAAATGCCACAACAGTTCTCACTTGCTAAACCCTATGTCTGCAGTTTACTGATTTGGACTATTTAAACTCTTCATTAATATCTATTCCAAACTGTCTAGCAGGGTAGAGAATCCCTCTTATAAATAACATCAAAGACACATTAAGCCATTTGCATTAGCTATTTGCTGGGTTGCACATTAGCCTTTTTAACCTTTAAAGAGGCACACTTCACTTGCCCCCATTTATTCACACTAAGCTGCCTGCTCCTCTGGTTAGCACATCCGGGTAAATAAAGCAACCCAATTTTAAGTGATGACACTCTGGTGCTCTGGATTAGACTACAAATCACTAAAACCAAAAAGTGGTCCTTTCCCTCCAAGCTAAGGGCTCCAGATCTTTTTTTTTTGAACGAGAATTTTTTTTCCAACTATATCTCCCCAGGAATTCTGGTGTGTTACTGTAGGATAAGCATTGGACTGCTAACCACAAGGTCAGTGGTTCAAACCCACCATCTGCTACTCAGAAACCCTATAGAGGATCACTATGAGTCAAATCAACACCACAGTACAAAATAACAACCACAACATCTTCCCAAGATTAAACTGCCCATCTCTACAATAATTTCCATGTAGCAAAGTATCTATGAATTTTGAATAAATGAAATGGTAATATTGCGTCAAAACAAAATAATACGCACCACCAATAAAATATTTTTGGAGTATCAATACTTGATTTACTGTGTAATTTCCCTTTGACATTCAGATAACAAAAAATCTTAATTTCATGAGTAAATATGTATGTCTCTAATTAGGGACAAATGCATGTCTGTATTGTAATTTCAAAACACACCTCTATTTAAAATACCAACAATATAGGATCATGTGACATAAATAATTTTATACTGTGTTCCAAATTCACAATCATATTAAAATATTCTAACTGAACAGAATGAAAGAATGGAATTTATAAATTAACAACAAAATGACATAGTTAATTTGACTATAGAACATGCTATCTTATTTATAGTGAATTTTGTAATGAACTAAATCGTTGTTGATGTAGTTATCAGGTTCTTGTGTTACTACAGATTGTAGTTATTACATAGTATATTGACATAATTGTCATACTGTTGTAGTGGTTAATTGCCATCAAGTCAGTTCTGACGCGAAGCAACCCTGTATAGAGTTTCCTAGGAGTAACTGGTGGGTTTGAACCGCTGACTTTGTGACTCGCAGTCCCATGCTGATCCTACAGCACCACAAGAGGAATCCAGATGTTTATACTAGTGACCAAATAACAAAATATCCAATCTATGTTAAATAGCATGAATGACAAGCATATATAGTCTCTGTTGTTGTTAAGTGCCATTGAATCAGTTCCAACACATAGCAACCCTCGTTGTCCGAGGTGTTAAATCTTTGCTGGAGCAGAAAGCTTCATCTTTCTCCAGTGGAGCCACTGGCAGGCTCGAACCTTGGACCTTGTGATTCTCAGTCCAGTGCTTTTCATGGAATCACTGTGCTCCCTGTATAGTGTCTAAGTACACTTAATTTGGGGGGGGGGAGGTTAAATGCGTTTCCATTACAATAAATCATGCTACATGTGAACTACATTTTTAATTTACATCTCCTTCCCAATTCATAAGTTCAAAATCTTCCCCCTTGACCTCACCCCACCCTCTAGCTTCTGAAAAATCAAATTCTTAGTTTAGCTTCAGTAGGAAACTTTAACAGGCTTGTTTGAATAAATATGCCAAAATACTTAACATTCTGTCAGTATCTAGTCAGAAAATTGTGCATGGAAAAAAGAGATGAAAAGAGCTGAGACAGAAAGAAAATTAGTGCCATGGCAAGCTTTCAATACAGTATCTCTGAGCCAAGTTTTCTCGGTGAAATGACATATTCTCACTAAAATACTCCTTTTATATAATTATGCACTGAGCACACATCACGAAAGTAACTTTTATTTTTGTTCCTTATCGAGGAATACATATTGCCCAGGCTAAGAATGCGGAAACAAAAGCTGGGATAATTATAGCTAATTTAACTTTGGAAAACTCTTATTCTCTAACAGTCCAGGATACAACCCCCCAAACTAAAGTTATGTAACAAGGTAATATCAACAATGAGAAACTGCATGATAAAATCCTGCCCAAAAGTGAAAAATGCTAATTTTGTCTCATTTAGCAGCTGGATACAGAAATGCTCATTAGTTTTAAGAGGGTTAATCCTTTTAACTTTTGCATATTGATATGCCAATTATGCCTAATTGTACAAGAGGCATCAGTCAAGGTAATAGTGCATAAACACATGAAAGTTATTAAGTACATCCCAACATGTAATAAAGTAGGTGTTAATTGGTAGCTGAGTTCTGCGGGCTATTGAGGTGGATAATTCATTGAGAGATGGATCACTTGTAATTTCTCTCCATAATTCCTTTTGCAGTCTCATGCTGTGATGTTTTCATGCTTGTCAAAAACAACTGCGGCATAGTGCCTTTTGTTAAACACAGCCAATAAAATATGTTAGGCATCATTAAATATACTTAACTTTTAAACTTTTTCAAAGGTACAGTTCTTACTTGATAATACATTATAGAGATTCCAATAATTTACTCTAACCACTGTCTCAAGTTCATAGTTGAGGAACATTTTAGCTGGCTTAAAAGCAAAGTCAGAATGGCAGTGTTGCGCCTCCCAGCAGACAATACTTTTGAATGAGAAACCAAGTAAGGGAAAATGAATCTCTCATTAGTTACCTTATCTAAGGAAGCATTTCTCACTAGTAGTATATAATCACTGGCTTCCTAATGCTAAATTTGTCTATGACACCTGAAGAAAGAATGATTAAAATATTTTTCCAGCGCCTGAGATTGCTTGTGGGTTCCTTTTGTAGCTGAAATTTGAGTGAAAAATGAGGAATAAATATAATCAGTAGCATGCTACAAAGCAAGTTTATCTCATTTAATAACTCAGTTAGGGACTGAATATTTCATAGGCCCCCATGATATTAACCGAACACTCAATTAATAGCGCACATATTTCTGCAGAGTGACTGGGACTCACAGCCTGTCCCCAGCTAACCTATTTCTCGCTTTTGCTCTCACTGTGAGAAACAAAATAGATCTGGGGTCCAAAAGAGTGGCTAACATTGCATAAATAATTTTGTAACATCCTATGGCCTCAGCTGCAAGTTACCACCATTATGGAAGAAAATTAACCAGAGGAGACTCATCGCAATCAGTGTGTTTAGTGGCTCAGGATGCTTGCAGGGGCAGGGACACAATTGGCAGTAGAGTTCATCTGTAACTATTTTATTTCAAATCTTTCTAATGACACATTACTGAGACAAAATGGCTTCCTCTCCAAGCCTTAAATAGCCATACCGCTTCCAATCGTTGAAGCCTATCCAAATCAAATCTTAATTTCCAGTATCATACATTATTGGGAAATTTTAAGAGATTTTTCTTTCTTTTCTTTTGAGGATTTTGTTTCCTGTTTTATTCTTAGCTAATTTTAGCTTCTGGCGTTTTGAAGTGATGTACTGTATTTGGAAGTACAAGCACCGCATGCTAGCATAACCTCATTATTTTTATGACACTGAAGCATGATAGTGGAGGCCCTTAAAATGAGTCAAAGGTGCTCTTCAGTCTAGCTCTAAATCCACTTTATCACTCTGGATTAAGCCCAGCTCTTCTCTTACAACTGGGGGTATTATTATGACTGTAAGTAGGCAAGCTAGAATGCAACACACAGATAGTTTTCACGTGCACATTAGGAAAACAAATAAAACAAGGCCAATTAGCTTTTTTATTTTCAAAATTCTGTGCACTAAGGAAGTTGGGAGTATTTTACTTACAGGTTCAGTGACCTTCCCAATATCGGTGAGGATCATGGATTTACTTTGGCTCAGTCTATCGTGCAGGCTGTTGGCATTTTTGATTCTCATTTGCACAGCTCCTTTGCCTTGGCAGGTGGAACTCAGCGGTTCCTCGGAGGTATCAGAATTTGTAGATTTCTGCATATTACAGGGTTATCCTAATAAAACATAAAAAAATTATTTTACTCCAAATATATAATTTGGCATGGAAAAAATTCTAAGTAGAGAACGTGTTTATTTACTATTAAAATATAAAAAATAAATAAATAGAAGCCCATTTGTAACAAGGCAATTACTTTGTAGTCTTTTTATTAATCAGAATCTTTATATGTGAAAAGTGCTAAACAGATGTAATGACTTCCAAAGTTGATAGGCTGTGCACTTATTGCCTGTGTAGTTCCTAATCCCATTAAGAAAATCCTAATGACACTTTTCATCATTTGTCTCTTCCCCCCCCACCACCCAGACACAGTACCATCAGCATTGTTTTTGATTGGATAAAAATCTACATGCATAAGGTTACATTTAAGTGAGTAGTTAGGCATCAAAGGAGCTCTGGTAGCGTAGTGGTTACGAATCGGGCTGCGAACCTTAAGGTCAGCGGTTCGAAACTACCAGCTGCTCCGCGGGAGAAAGATGAGGCTTTCTACTCCCGTAAAGATTTACACCCTCGGAAACCCTATACAGGGTCGCTATGGGTCGGACCCGACTCGATGGCACTTAACAACAACAGTTAGGCATCAGAGCAAAATAATTCTCATTGTCTATCAAACATGTTGTCTCAGTCTCCTTAGCAGTGTCTCTGTGCTATCCCCACCTCCACTCAGAATAGCCACAGGGGGGAAATTAAAATCCTTTTGTCCACTGCCTTCTGCCAACAGGGGCATATTTGATAGCTTGGTTGAGCGTACTCTTTATAAAGAATTTGAAGAAAAAGAAAATTGATACAGTTTATTTGTTTTAATACAAGGAGTCTGATTAAGACAGGGAAATTCAATGTGGAAAATTTTTAAAGAAGTAGCAGTGAGGAAAAAATAATTTGGAGAAAGAAGAAAATAGAACAAAACTATGGCAGCATCGGTAGGCAAACAGGAAGGGCTCCCCTAGTTTATAACACTTTTCAACTGCCCCTCCTTACAAATTCTTCAACTCATTAAAAACAGTACAATTGTAAAGCAAAGACAACTTTTAATCTTCTAGAAGCAGATAACATCTAGATTGAGTACAGAGGGCTTATCTATGTAAGCATTCCATAGCTGACACTGTGCATGTAACACAAAATTGTACAAAATTTTGACCAGTCAGTTAAAGGAACGAATGTAAGCCTAAAGAAGAATGATATTTTACAGAGCCAATTGTGTTGGAGTTGCAATGCTGTTGGACAGACAGTGGAATTAGAGTCATTGCAACGTTCAACTTAGATAGATTTCAATGATTAGAACATAAAGAAAGTATTTTCATCACTAGAAAAAAATGTTATTTAATAATCAATACAAAAACAACTGAGTAACAAAGCAGAGCATAAGTTAATGCTTATTATTTACTATGTGCCACATTGGACTCCTGGTGTGGCACTGTAGGATCATCAGCACAGGGCTGTGAACCAGAAGGTCGGCAGTTCAAACCCACCAGTTGCTCCTCAGAATCCCTATACAGGGTTGTTGTTGCTAAGTGCCGTCGAGTTGGTCCTGACTCACAGAGACCATGTATAGGGTTTCTAAGAAGTAGGTGGTAGCTTTGAACCATCAATTTTGTGGTAGTTGTCTAGTGCTTATCCTATAGTGCCACACCAGGACTTAAAACCACCTTATAGAAGGAAAAATTAGTATCTGAAAGACTTGTTTGCCCAAGACTCAGGGCATAAAGGAGTGGAAGAGTAGATATTTTATTCCAGAAAGGGAAACACAGATGTTTAATAACAAACAAATAGATAAAGGAGTGCATCCACACAAGAAACTACTAACCAAAAAGAGAGCAGACTGTTGATACATGCAAATAAATTATTTATGATGAGTGAAAGAAGCCAGTAATAGAAACTGTACATATTGTCATATTGTATGATTATACTTACATAATATTACAGAAAATGCAAACTAACCTATAGTGATAAAAAGTTAATCAAGAAATGCCTAAGGATAAGATGAATTCTGTCTTAAAGAAGCTCAGCCAGGATGCTCCTTGGAAGTGAGATTAGCAAAGCTTTGTCTCACATACTGTGGTTCCCCAAGGAGATGGACTGACACACTGACTACAACACTGGGCTCTAACAAGACGACAATTGTGATGATGGTCCAGGACCAGCAGTATTTGGTTTTGTTATATATAGGGTCACTGTGGGAGTCCTGGTATGGCACTGTAGGATAAAGCACTGGACCTGTAGGACAAGATCAGAGGTTCAAACCCACCAGCCGCTGCTCAGAAACTGACTAGACGGCACCTAAGAACAACAAAAACAAGAATGGATTGTACTGAGTACAAGAAAACTTTTGGAGGTGATGGGTATATTCATTATCTTGATTATGGCGATGGTTTCACAGGTGTATGCATATACAAAAAATAAAATTAAATAACACACTTGAGGTCTTTTCACTGCATTGTACTTCAGTTATATTTCACAGAGTTGTTCACTGAATATTCATTTTAAGAATTCTTTAACCGGAATTTTACTTAGATTTTCCTTTTCATGTGACTACATAAGAGATGAAAGGAGCTCTGGTAGAATAGTGGTTATAAGTCGGGCTGCTAACCTCAAGGTCAGCAATTCGAAACTATCAGCTGTTCCTCAGGAGAAAGATGAGGCGTTCTGCTTCCATAGAGATTTACAGCCTGGGAAACCCTATCCAAGGTTGCTATGAGTTGGAACCAACTCCACGGCACACTACCACCACCACCACATAAGAGATATATCATTAAAAAAAGATGTCTAATTGAGAATCAAAGACCTCTTTTAGTAATAGAATTTTGAACTAATGAAGAGTCTCAAATCCTCTTTATTTCAAAGAATTATAGCAATATCTATTTTAGTGAGATATTAAAATGTATTGAATCTATTAGGTAGATTCAATTGGCATAAGGAATTTTATCTCTATATCTAACTAGACTAAGTTCTAGATTGTTATATAATTGTTTTAAAAGATTAAATACAATTGCATGTATAAAAGTGATTATTTCTCTGTATTCTCCTGGTCAAATATAGGATAATGAATATGGTTTAGGTTGTATTATATGTATTCATTACTAATTATTCAGACAATTAATTTTTATTAAAACAATGGAAATTAACCATTTTAATGAACATAGGTAATCAATGAATCACTGACTTCTATGATAGTTGATGTTAGCGTCCATAGAGTCAGCTCCTGATATATGGTGACCACATACACAACAGAATGAAAGGCAGCCCACTCCTACCCTACATGTCTTCATCATCAGCTGTATATCTACTATTAAAGGCATGAGTTTTGAATAATGATGAATAATGGAATGAAAATCCAGGGAATGTCTTAAATTCATGGTTAATTTTGTCTCTGAGGGTCACTGTGGGATCTTACAAGTCAATTGTATCCTTGGAAAAAAATGATAGTGATTGACAAGGGCAGCAATGTGTACTGCTTTGACCTATTGGGCCTTGACCAGCTCTGATATGCAGAAAGTCTGGGAGCTCAAAAAGTATTACAGAATATTTAAGTAGATAAGCAACCATGTAAATGCTTTGGTCTGAACTGATACCCAATGGACTGAAGGAAATCTATGATCTAACATACAAATCTTTTCTAGGAAAATCTGAGGCCTCCTGTGAGTGCCTTCAGGCTTTGATCTTCAATATTACTCATTAGATTCAAACTAAGGTTGGTGCTTTGTGTAATACTGATGGGGAGGTCATACAGACTGAAGCCATTATCTTTTGATCAAATGCATTAAGCTACAGTATTTACATGACCTAGCTTCTTGGCGTTTATAGGGCACTCTTCTTCCTCAGAGTCTGCACAAATTTCAGTGTCAAATTAAAATTTACATTCTTATATTGATTTCACAATCAACCCATAATTTGCCTAGTGATGTGTTACTGTCAAAAGACTGAATTACTTAAAAAGCCTCCTATCTAGCTTCCCACCTCTGTGTTCTCTGGGGCTGACTGCAGAAAGCATTTTCAAAATCTTCCTTCTTCAGATCTTTACGTTAGACTGATCTCTTTCCCTACCACGGTGTTGATGTTATTTCTATTAAGTTCCTCATGCTTTTCTCTTCTAATCATCACTTGAATTTCATTCTGACCCCATCCTGACCTTTTACATTCATTACACTCTGCTTGTTCCCTTTATTCAGCTCCCTTTTCTATAGTTTGTTTGAAAATATCATTCACTTGTAACATTCAATTGTTCTCATATTTGCGATCTGGGGTTTGCTAATTTAGTAAGATATTGTATTTCTCTGAGGGGCTGGGTAAAAAATAAAATAAACTTATTCTCAAAGATTGGGGGTAAAAATTAACAAAACCATCATTTACTGAGAATCTCATTCCAGGAACTCTATTGGGATGTAGAGACAGCTTTTTGATTATTGCTGTTGTTTTGTTTTTTGCTTTCTTTAAGCAAGGACTTTACACTTTACTGAAGGCAATAAAGACACAAATCAATCAATGAATCAGAATAGAGTTTGATGGGGAGAGGCGCAATAGCATCAAACTCTAGAAAACCTGGAATGTAGAGACTGAGAGACACGATATGAAAAGATCAGACTGGAGTTAAGTAAGGACAAGTTGGGCATACACGGCAAGTTGTAGAGTCAAATATAAAGGAAACTATGATAATAAAAGGAGACTATCAAAATGTGTCGTAAAAGGAAAACTGAAATACCAGGGAAGTTAAAGGAAAAAAGAAATGATAGATTTCATGAAGGAGGTGGCATCTGATATCTAGATGGGTGAGTTTGATCATTTGCTTCCATGGCTGATGATTAACTCCGAGTCCTATTCTGCTCACCAAATCCAGTAGTATCAGGGGCTAGCATTTTCAAGTCCAAGGAAAAGAATGCGAGACTTTCTTTGACATCATATGCAAATTAATGGAGTGCAAGCCAGTGAGTGACAGAATCCCCTACAGAACAGAGGGCAGAGCTGTAGATAAGAAGGAGGACTAGAGGTGAAGAGAAGAGAATCTGACAGGACTGAAATGACAGTTGTACTTAAGACCCTGGTACATGGAACTTTTGTATTTGTGAGTACAGATAGAATCTATTCTCATATATCCTGTTAGGAACCTCTCACAACAAGTGAATAAGGCTGTCTATGAGCCAAAATTTATAAGTTGTGTTTGAGTTTCACCTACAGACTATTCTTTACCTTCTTTCAACTTCCCATTTTCCTAAATGTACTTCCTAACATTATTTTCCTCTACCTATCTCATCAGGCTAAGGAACTCTGCACCTGTAAAGATTTGCAGCCTCAGAAACCCTGTGCAGGGTCACTATGAGTCGGACTGACTCCATGGTACTTAACAACAACAACAACATCTCATCAAGCATCATTTTCATATTCTGGCTGCCAAAATCCCCCATCAGACCTCAATTCCTCCAAAATCAAAAGTTCTAAGATGTCCATCATCTTTTCTTTTCCCCTGTGTCCTTTAAAAATATACACCCTTTAAATCCATTTCTTTAATGGATATCGGGGTGTGTAGGTGGTGGTAATATTTATTAAACTAGTATAACATTGCAAATCATTAATGGACTTTGCCTTAACTCTCAGAGAACCATTTGCCTGAATAGTAAACTGGAAATGCTTCTGGAATTGTGGAAGAAATATCTTGCAGAAGAGTTTGACTAGTACATTCATTGTACTCCCTTAAGTAAAATCAGGGGAGATAGCATTTTTTATTATTATTGCCACTGAGTGCCATTGAGTTGGTTCCAACTCATAGCGATGCTGCATAGGGTTTCAGAGGTGGATTTGAACCACCAACTTTGCATGTAGCCGTCCAGTGCTTATACTATAATGCCACACGAGAACGTCAGCATTTGTGATTAGGAGTAGGCTGTTAACATTTCATTATCATAAATGGTGTACCTTTTAATTGTGCTCTATGATGTCTCTATCATGGTGGTCTTTATGAAAGAAGGTTCTAGGGGAACAAATCCCATGGCAAAGAATACCTCATATCCTAGTGTACAGCATGATTTGGCCCCCAGCATCTCCAGTGACTTTGACTGCATGAAAATATGCATTAATTTCAAACAATTCATTTCAGAAAAATTAGAAGTTCCTATTTAATGTGTGTTTCTGTATTATTATGATTCCAGGAACATTCATATAAGTCATACAGTGTTATTCAACTCATGATTTCATTCCTTGTTGACCTTCAATATTCTAGATTTG
>NW_006408530.1:20281357-20286201 GCF_000296735.1 Chrysochloris asiatica
CAGAAGATGGACTTACAAGCCTTCTAGTGTGGTGTTTCTGACTATTCCTTTCTCTCCCTCTCCAGTGTCTACTCTGTTGCCCGGTCAGGGAAGCGCCGGAAGTTCCTCTCCCCGTTTGTGTTTATTTTTATATACTTTAGTGACATCAAACATTTTAATAACTGTTATTTTTAAGTGCCATCAAGTCATTTCTGACTCATAACAACCCTGTAGATGGTTGCCAAGGAGTAGCTGGTGAGTTTGAACCATCGACCTTTTGATTCAAAGTGATCATGCAGTCCAGTGCTTTATACTACAGTGCCACACAAGGATTCCCAATTGATTTAATTTTAAAGTTTTATTTGATCTTAGCATCACATCCCTATTTAGTATTCCACTTGTTCTTAAACATGTTATTCACGTTATTAATATTAACATTATTGTTATTAATTTTATGACAGAAAACATTAAAATCTCATGCATTTATGTGCTTAAATGAAGAACAAAGAGCCTTGGTGAGTGAATGAGTAATGAAAATCTTAAAGACATTGGTTAATTTCATATGTGTTCAGATCCACTAACTGTATAAAAAAAAAACATCCAAATAAATATCCCTGAGTTGAAAATTGAAATGTAAATCACTTTAAATTGATTTCTCAATTTCTCTAGACTTCCTGATTTTATGTGTAGCAAGAGAAGAGCAAGAATAGCTTGTGTTCTTGCACTAGTTCCACTTTCAGTACTGTGTTAAAAACAGGAAGTAGTGATGAGAACACACTTGGTAAGAGCCCCACGCTGGCTCCAATCAGCAAGCATGAGTCAGTAGTATTCTGTACCCAATTTCCTAACTCGCATCTTAAACAGTCAAATTGGAGTGAACACAATATTTCACCTAATCACAAATTTCATAGCTTCTCACCAATTAATTATTACACTCTTGAAACACTAGACAGAGTCGCTATGAGTCAGAACTGACTCGATGGCACTTAACAACAATTACACTGAGATTCAGTAGCTTATCCTTTTGAGTTAGAAAGTATATTTTTGACATCTCTTTCTCATAAACAGCGTTAAAAGTAAAAGTACATTAAAAAGTTTTTTTTCACATTAGGAAAAACTGAATAGATATTAGGACATTATCTCCATGTTAGAGCAGAGAGAATTAAGTCTTAAGGAGACAACATATCCTTCTTTAAAGTGCCACAGACTGTAAAGTTTCCCAGGGAGAATCAAGCGCCTGTATCCGTAAACATTGTCTTTTTCATAGACTCAAAGTCAAGCACAAACTATGGATGGTAACATAAGGTGACAAAAATTCTGCAGGTTCTCTGCAGAAATCAGGGACTTTAAATGTTAATAAAGGAATAGAATAATCAGTTGCAGATGAGCCAGTTCCAACTCACGGTGACTCCATGTGCATCAGAGTAGAACTGTGAACCATAGGATTTACAGTGGCTGCGCTTTCCTAAGTCGATTGCCTGGTCTTTCTTCTGAAGTCCCTCTGGATGTACTCAAACCTCCATCCTTTCAGTGAGCAGCTAATGTTTCTATTTTGATGTCCCTGTGCTCCTTGATGGAGTCCTGGTGTGGTGCTGTAGATAAGCACTGCAGTGGTAATGACAAGATTGGTGCTTCAAGCTAACTAATGACTCTTCAGAAACCAACTCGATGCTACCTACCAACAACAACATGCTCCATGTCAGAACAATAGAGCCACAATAAAGGTTCATTGGATAAATGACTGGGAAACAAATATGAGTTTAGTTAATGCCAGTGCATGAAGTTCAGTAAAGCATTACCAATAGGAAGATGTTTCTGACCAATTTTATCTCCTATTTTTTAAAAGACATATAACACACTCAGACTAGTGTTTCTAAAGATCTCTGAACTATGATTACTTTATATGTGTAGCTTATTATATCACCATTAAAAAACAGGAGAGTGTTTAAATGTGAAAAATTGCTCTTTAGGATAATATTTGAGTATTTTTGTTAATTTTTAAAGTAAGATATAAGGTAAAATGAGGCAAGTTTTTTTCAAAATCAAAACTATGTTTAAAAGATAGAAAGAAACAATGCTTTTAATATCGCCTGAATCAACCAGACCCACTGCCATTGAGTCTATTCTGACTTATCATGACCCTGTATAGGGTTCCTGAGACTGTAAATCTTTACAGTAGATAGCTTTATCTTTCTCCTAGAGAGCAGCTGGTAGGTTTGTGTCACTAACCTTGTAGTTAGCAGGCCCACACCTAACTCACAGTGTCATGGAAATCCATAGTAGCTATCTGTTAATTTTCAAAACTGTGGATACAACAGTTGCTTTTCAGAATAACTCCTATTTTCCTTTTCATAAAAAAAGGACCACATACGTCTCTTTCTGAGAATTTAACAAGTTTTTGTTTTGTTTCAGATTGAAAGTCTTCTTTGAGTCTTAAATTTCTTCAGGTGCCTGAAGTTTTTTTTTTTAAAAAATGGAATAATTTCTTTGCTTGATAAGAGTCACCACTAAGACTACTGTGGTGAAAGTCATCTCACGTAGTGTACCCCAATGAATTCCCATTCTCTGAGTGTTAACTTGGGCTTTCATTGTTGGACAAATGGACTGCATATTTACCCATCCACCAAGGGCCACAGTCTTCTCTGCCTAAACCTGTAGAAAGCAACCTCATTGGTAATATATTCCCTTCCTTTCAGAAGCTGTTTCTCCAGGTCCACTAAAAGCATATGGCAACTTCACAGACAAATATTATTTCTCTGAGAAAACCATTTTAATCCCCTAGAAACATCTTATGTTGATCTGTGGTAAAACAAGGTTTGTTTGTTCCCCTGTGGAAATGACTTGTGGCCATTGTAGCTCCAGTAATGTATGGCACAACCCAGTGTTACACTTTCCTGACAGGTCAGTAATTAACTTGCATTGCAATTGTTTGTTGTCTCGACCACAGCAGCCATTTACCAAAATAACATTTTAATTTCAGTTTCCTTCCAGTTCACTTTCCTTTTCTTTTTCTCCCTGTGGCTTCTACATCTCTATTAAGTCTAATTTCCCCAGACCACTTCCATAAGCTGAGAGAGTACAATAAAACTCAGTTTCAAAAATGTCAAATATAATGAGAAACGAAGATCACAGTAAAGGAATTTGACCATAGCCGCCCCGTTGGGTACTATTGTCTCAGACTGGGCAGGTGTAATAAATAAGAATTGTAATAATAAGACTTTGCATTTATTTAACTTTATAACAGGGAATCTAGGGGTGTGCTGTATTTACTGACAGAGCCTGGCAAGTCAGTTACACAGGCACATTGTAACACAGTTATTGCTATTATATGTGGATATCCTAATGAGGAAAATAAGAAGTAACAGATACTCTGCAAGTAGTATAAACCCATCTAAAATTGTGTAGTTGGAGACATTTATCCTTTTAGCTCTTGGTGTCCCCTTGCCATTTCTCATATCCTGAGCACCTTAGCATCCTAGACTTCCTACTATTGAGCAAAGCAATTATTTTACATTTCAAATATATATTAAGCATATACTCTGAGAAAGAAAATTGCTAGGTCCCACAGGTCCTACAAAAATTATTAAGACCTCAAGGGTTACCAAGGTATTATGGTGGCTCTGTAAGGTAAGCACTAACTGTGAACCACACGGTGAGCAATTCAAACCCATTAGCCACTACATGGGAGAAAAATGAGGCTTTCTGCTCCCACAAAGATTTAAAAACTTGGAAACCCTGTGCAGGGTCAGTATGAATTGGAACTGACTCCACCGCATTTAGCAACAACAGGGTCATCAACTCTAGTGATAAGAGTTTGACATGCTGAATATGAATGCACAAAATCTGATAAAATGCAGTGAAGAACAATTTCAACATAATGATGACTTTTGAAGTAGAACTCCAAAAGGCAGGGCAGGGATCTCAAGAACAATATAACTGAGAGCTCATGATTTAAGGAAAAGAAGAGTGACCATCCACAGCAAGTAGCAGAGTGTGGTTGGCTAGGTGAGATGTCAATTAGGGGTGCATTAGGAGAACCTTGCAGTTCCTGTACAAGAATTTGAAGTGTTTCTTATAGGTCTTAGGGGATTTCTTTGATGCATTTGTTGAAAGTAATATTCCCAATTATAATACTTGGTGAAAGAAGCCCCCAAGAATGATCTCCAGTCACTAAAGCTGCAGAATGAATCCTCATGCATCCTCATGAGAAGCTCCTTAACTACTTTCAAATCAGAATACTTAGCACCACAGAAAGCTAATGGTAATCTACTTCTGAAAAATTAGCCATTGCAAATCCTGTGGAGCACACTGCATCTAGATATCTAGTCTTATTGAGAGTCCTGGTGTGGCACTGTAGGATAAGCACTGGACTGTTAACCGCAAGGTATGTGGTTCAAACCTACCAGTCGCTCCTCAGAAATTCTATACAGGGTCACTATGAGTTAGAACTGACTTGACAGCACACAACAGCAACAACAGACATCTGATGACCCTACAGCACCACTTCAGGACTCCCAATAAGATTGGTAAAAGAAGCTCACAAGAATGAATCCCCAGCCACTAAAGGAATCTTCATGTAGTCTCATATAGCCTCATGAGATGCTACTTAAATACCTTCAAATCAGAATACATATCAGAATACATATCACCACTGAAAGTGAGTATAAGTGCATCTAGACATCTATCAGAGTTCTGGTCTGGTGCTATATGGTAAGCACTGGACTGCCAACTGCAAGGTCAGTGCTTCAAACCCACCAGTCACTCCTTGTTGTTGTTGTTGTTGTCAGGTGCCATCGAGTCGGAACCGACTCATAGCGACCCCATGCACAGCAGAACGAAACAATGCTCGATCCTGGGCCAACCTC
>NW_006408530.1:20287661-20293901 GCF_000296735.1 Chrysochloris asiatica
CAATGACTCTGTGTATTCCTTCCATCTTTTCTTGATGCATTCTGCATCATTCAATAATTTGCCCAGTGAATCTTTTAATAGCAAAAGTCGAGGCTTGAATTTTTTCTTCATTTCCCCCAGCTTGAGAAATACTGACCGTGTTCTTCCCTTTTGGTTTTCTAACTCTAATACCTTGGAAACCCTAAATAAGGTTGCTATGAGTCAGAACAAACTTGACTGAACTTAACAACAACAGGATGTTATCTATCAGAAAGCATTCTCCAGAATTTTAGGAATTTCACCTCTAACAACCAGATGTATGTGTTTAGTGCATCTTGTTATCAACCACATGAAGAGAAATCTATACCTAATAGATTCAAAACTAAAATATTCTAAGAAAAGAGTACAAGGCTACGATCTGTTAAAGATATAGAAGAGAAAAATCAAGTCAAGATTAGTTAAACTGCTTCTGATTTTCCCTGGGTAATCAGATGTTGTTGTTGTTGTGTGCTGTGGAGTCGGTTCTGACTCATAGTGACCCTGTACAGGGTTTCCAAGAAAGCCTCATCTTTCTCCCACGGAACAACTGGTAGTTTCGAACTGCTGACCTTGCAGTTCATAGCCCGATTCGTAGCCACTACGCTACCAGAGCTCCTTTAGTTACTTAAAATTTCTAAAAGCAAATAAATATAAAATGCCTGTGTCATTGCAATTAAGTTTGTTTTTGTTATTACCATCAAGTTTGTTCTAACTCTTAGCAACTCTGTATAAGACTCTCAAGGAGCCGCTGGTGAGTTAGAACCGCTGACCTTACAGTTCAAACTGACTTTGCAGTCCTGTGCTTATCCTATAACACTATACCAAAACTCCAATTAAGTTTAGGAAGTGTCAGAAACTTTGTGAAATGATAATGTCAGATACAGAGGAAAACTATAAGGGGTATAAGTAATACAATCTTCTCTGTTTTCTCTGTCAGTTTCAACCTAATCTAGCAAGAAACAGTTGAGCCATTTTCTGCCTTTTGCATACAAGTATCAATTAAGGGAAAACAGGGTGACTCTTCTTGGATGACAATCATTTACAGAGAATACATCAGCTGTAGAGCTAGTTTCTCAGCAGGCATAGTATTAGCAAACTGGAAAAGTAAGCAGGGTCTCAGACTCTCTCTGGGACAGGATTAATTCTCTGATTTTTGTTGGAAGAATAACAGGTGCAAAGTATACATTTCAACATACAATAGTTCCAGTTCCCTGGGTTTTCTTGTTCTTTCATAGTTTTTTTGTCACAACGTCCTTTCATCAAACATTTAATCACTCATTGGCTGTAGTGCATCAGATTTCCTCTAATTGTATTTTGGGATAAAATATGGAGATGACATACAATGCATAATTAGTGCTTGATAGTAATGAACAAAAATCAGAAATTGACAGTAGTCAAATATGGCTGACATTTGTTTTATCTAGCAAATTTGCTATTGTATTAAATTAATATTTTTCTAATGGTTATGTCCCGCAATTCTGAATTGATTGGATTGGATTGAATTTCAATGCCAAAAGGATTTTGACAGTTTAGGACGGGACAGTAATGTTGTAGTCCACCGCTATGAAGGATAATGACTACAGTTAGAATAAAATATTTAGAAGATCATATTTTAGAACATCAATTTTCCAACACAGGTGAAGCCTCAATTATTAATGGGTGAAAAACATTTTAAACAACGTGGCATATGCATGCATTTGTTGTATGTGCATGTATATATTTGTGTATTAAGTTCAATGAATGAACCATAGCAAACTCAACAAACAGGTATAACCACCCAGACAGGAAACAATACTATGAGCACTCCAGAAGCCCAGTTACCACCCACCCCAGTCCCCATCAAGGGAAACCATTATTGTGCTGCTAGCTTTGCCTGTCTTGTATACTTAATATAAATGAAAACCTATAGTGCATATTTTTGTTGTGGGAAGGTGCAGGCTTATTTAACTAAAACTTAATGCTTGTATCATTGTAGAATCATTGATTTTTCTTACGGTGTAAAATTGTTTTAATGATATGCCTATTCAAGACTTCTACTCATGTTTCATCTAGGTTTCTATCTTTTTCTTATTGATTTATAGGCATTATTTAAATATTCTGAATATTCTGGATACAAGTTCTCTTACTGGGATGCTTTTTCATAATCTTAATGATATCTCTTCATTTGTAGGAGTTCTTAATATTAGTATTTTCTTATTTATTATTTATTTCATTTTACAATTAACGTGTGTTTTTTTGTTCTGTTACAAACTCTTGCCTAGGGAAACAAAGTTACTTTTATATTTTCTATAGAAATTATTGTTTCACATTTCATTGTTGTTTGGTTTCCATTTAATTTTTTAGACCATTGATGCATGTAGCTTTAATCTTTATAGCTGATATGATGTTGGGATAACTTTCTTTCTATATAAATAATTCATTTTTTTTTTAATTTGAGAGTTCCCATCAAATCCCATCATTTAACCAGATGATAAAAAAAACAAAGACCTGACACTAGGTTGTCTATACGAAGTGAACAGGTGCTAGAGAATTCTCCTAGCATCAAAACTGAGAAGAGCTAGAGTTTAAGAAGTAATAGTACTATACACTAATTGCATAAATATTTGATCAAATACTTGCAAACAATGGCAAGAGGGGACCCACGTTTATAGTTCTGAATAAGATTTTTTAGTATTGTCTTTGAATATACTCCTTCAATATACTACATTCACTTTATATCCTAAAATGGATCCTTCTTCTTTTTTCTAGAATGAATATAACTGAAGGCTCTTTTGAAGTATTGGCCTCTTGAAGGGCGTCAGCTATATCACACGAACCTTAGTTCAGGAGTTTGGGGGAGTTTACTATTGTTAGATAAAATAACCAATAGGCTCCAATTCATAGCAACATACAGAATGAAATGTTGTCTCATCCCGAGACATCCTCATAATCATTGATGTATTGTAGCCACTTTGTCAATCCATTTTGTGGGGGCTAGATCTCCCATTTAAACAAGTTTTGCTTGGTTTCTCTTTCCACAAAGAAGAATCCCCAAACTTCTCATTTTAGGTAGAGAGGAGAAGGTTAGATATCTGCCTAATTACATTCTGGTTAACTAAGTGTTAACATAATTTGAATTAGTTATGTAACCAAATTGCAATAGATATTAATTTAGGTTCCTCACAACAAGCAAAATTTATGAATTACGCTTAGGTAAGTTGAAGTCATATGCATACGAAAGTTGGAGAAGAATTGATGTATTTGAATTACGGTGTTGGAGGAGAATACTGAAAATGCCATGGGCTGCCAAAAGAACCAACAGATCTGTGTTGGAAGAAGTGCAGCCAGAGTGCTCCTTGAAGGCCAGGATGGCCAAACATCATCTTTCACACTTTGGACATATTGTCATGAGGGACCAGTTGCTGGAGAAGGATATCATGTTTGGTAAGGTGGAGGGTCAGAGAACAAAAAGAAGACCCCCAGTGAAATGGATTGGCAAAGTGGCAGCATCAATGGGCTTAAGTGTGGCAACAATTGTGAGATTGGCCCAGGACCAGACAGTGTTTTATTCTGTTGTGCATAAGGTCTCTATGAGTCAGAGCTAACTTGATGACATCTAATAACAAATTTAAGTCAAAAGAAAATGTATATTGATAAGGATAGGCAACTTAGGTATTGGCTACCAAAAATGAGGAGCTACAAAGGCATGAAGTGGCTGACTTACAAGTTTTCAAGAGTGTGTAGGGGGAGGTAGAATCCTCAGTGAATAGTTTTCATCATGTCTAGATGGGTCTGGTGAAAGGAGCTAGAGATAAGATTCTTATGATTCAATAGTGAGATATTATCATCATGACTAATTATGATCATCACAACTGTAAAGGTAGAAGTTTTGTAACAAAAAGGGGAGAGTAGTTAATCCAGCATTCCAGGAATAGAGGATCATGGGACCATCAAGGGAAAGGAGCATGAATGGAATGTGGTACCCTATTCAAAGCAGCAGCGACAACAGAGATGGAGGCAGAGTTGAGAACATGGAGAGATGGAGCAGCTGAGGACTCTAGACTCATGGAAAGATGAAGGCTATGTGCTGGCAGCCAGGAGTCAGGCTTGTAGAATGTGTTGTTGGGTTGTTTAAATGATTATATGTTCCTGAGTGTTTTTGGGTACATCAAAAAACAAACAAGCAAAAATAATCCAGAAGGAATAAAAGCAAATACTGTTGAATTATGATGCATGGAGGGGATTGTAATCATTGCAATGAAAAGAAATAAGATAGTATGAGTGCAAAATCGATGTTCTCCCATGTAAATTATCACTCAATTCAATAAAAGCTTTAAAAAAGAGAGAGGATTTATATATATGTAGAGCCTTAATATGGCTATGGAGTCCTGGTGTGGCACTGTGGGTTAAAGCGCCAGACTGCAAAGCTATTTGAACTGCAAGGTTGTATATTCAAGCTCACCAGCTGCTCCTCGGAAACCCTATACAGGTTGCTATGGGTCGGGTTCGACTCGATGGCACTTAACAACAACAACAACAATATGGCTATGTTGCTGTTGTTGTTAAGTGCTGTTGAGTCAGTTCTGACTCATACTGATCCTGTAGAGGGTTTCTAAGGAGTGACTGGTAGGTTTGAAGCACTAGCCTTGTGGTTAGCAGTTCTGTGCTGATCCTACAATGCCACATCAGGAATCCAATATGGTTATATAGAGTATTTAATTTTAAAACTGCTGAACTTTTTTTCTATCTGTTTTGTCTTTGCTAACCATATGGTTAGTGGCTTATACCCCCTCCCCGCCAGCAGCTGCTCAGAAATCCTGTACAGGGTCATATGAGTCAGAACCACCTTGAAGGCACTTAGCAACATCTTATCTTTAATAAACCTTGGGGACATAATGGTTCAACACTCAGGTGCTTACCAAAGTCTGTAGTTTGAAACCACCATCTAATCTGC
Organism: Chrysochloris asiatica; assembly: GCF_000296735.1. Taxonomy (NCBI): domain Eukaryota; kingdom Metazoa; phylum Chordata; class Mammalia; order Afrosoricida; family Chrysochloridae; genus Chrysochloris; species Chrysochloris asiatica. The sequence continues at coordinate 20,292,613 of NW_006408530.1, forward strand.
AGAAGAAAAGAACTGGTCACCTGCTTCTGTTAAGATAACAGTTCAGGAAACCCTATTGGACAGTTCTACTCTATCATATAGGATCAAAATTAGTCGAATCAACTCAATGGAGCACAATAAAAAGACAGTATCTTCTCTTTATTCACATATATTCTTTGACACTGACTGTTTCTGAGACTTAGAGAATCCGATCTATGAAAAGATAACACGTGTGATGAAATGGGTTCTGCAACCACACCCTAACTGCATTTCCCTATCTGATGCACTGGCAGATTTTGTGTGTTTATTTTTTTCACTATTATTAGCATTATTAAAGGTATTAAACAATTTGTCTTCATTTATTTCCTCTACAACATTATATACACTTAAGTATGGATATTCTGGTGCATAACCAAAATCATGTGATTTCTAAAAGAGTAGGGAAAGCAGGATACTATATTCACTATCTCTTATAAAAGTTAAAATTTGGAGACATCTTTTAATAAGTAAAGAAAATACTATGAGGAGAGTATTCAGTGGAAGAAAACTTGTTCTTTCAAGTTAAGAAAATGAATTGTGTAGAGAGAACTAGACAAACTAAACAAAGACTTAAATTAAAAAGGCATATATAAACTTCTTTTCATGGAATAATCAGATGCTCTAGTAACTTTTAAACATTTAATAGGAGTCCTAGTGTGGCACTGTAGCTTAATGAGCTGGACGGCAAAGTTGGTTTGTACTTCAAGGTTAGTGGTTCAAACTCACCGGCCACTCTTTGGAAACCCTACATAGGGTCACTATGGGTTTAGATTTCAACTTGTATCCCATCAATTTCTGGTGTCTTGTTCTTTGTCAAGTCCTTCAATGCACCTTAGACTTCCTGTTCAGTATCATTGGCTCTGGATCATATCCTACCTCTTCAAATGGCTGAACATTAACCATTTCCTTTTGGTACAGTGACTGTGTATTCCTTCCATCTTCTCTTGATGCTTTCTGCATCACTGAATAATTTTCCCAGAGAATCTTTCATTAACAAAAGCTGAGGTTGAATTTTTTTCTTCAGTTTCCCTAGCTTGAAAAATGCTGAGTATGTTCTTCCTTTTTGGTTTTCTGATTCCAAATCTTTGCATATTTTGTTGTAATATTTGGCTTTATCTTCTCGAGCTGATCTTTGAAATTTTCTGTTCAGCTCTTGGACCTCCTCATGTCTTCCATTTGCAAGTTTCAGAGTCTCTTCTGATTGCATGTTTGATCAATTTCAGATTGAAGAAGTTGGTAGAATTCTTCTATTTTATCCTCACTGGCTTTAG
>NW_006408530.1:20295846-20365838 GCF_000296735.1 Chrysochloris asiatica
TGAGATGGATTGGCCAAGTGGCAGCATCAATGGACTCAAGCGTGGCAAAAGCAGTGAGGTTGGCCCAGGATCGGGCAGTGTTTTGTTCGGCTGTGCATAAGGTTAGTATGAGTTGGTGCCAACTTGATGGCACCTTATAGCAACAACAACGGGTCAGAACCAACTCAACGGCACTTAATAACAACAAAGTTCCTTCAAGTTGGTTCTGACCCATAGCGACCCTGTATAGGGTTTCCGAAGAGTAGCTGGTGGTCTTGAATCACTGAACTCATGGTTAGCAATCCAGTGTTTATCCTAAAGCACGACACCAGGACTCCAAGAGAAAAACACAACTCACTGTTATATGGTGAGGGGGCTATACCATGGAGTATCAGCTACTCACCACACTGGCCCTTACCAAGAGTTTGAGGTACTAGTAGAAAGAATGTTCAACACAAGCAGAGATCAGTTTAACCTGGGAATCATACCCCAAAAGTCAGGACATAGAAGCTCTAAATCTTGGCCAAGGAAAAGCTTTGCACAAGGAGCTCTGAACTAGATTACCTGCATGTGCGTTAGCACCTAATAGGCTAGAATTCCCAAAGGAACTAGAACCCAACCTAAAATTCTTTTGCAGTGGCTGCAAATGGCAGGGCTCAGATGTCAGCTTGCCTCTCACCCTCTTCCCCCTGTCTAGTTATTATGCTTTGCTACTTGTAGTGGTTACCCACTGGCTGCTAACCATAATGTTAGCAATTCTAATCTATCAACAGCACTGTAGGGGAAAAAAAGATGAAGCTGTCTGCTCCCATAAGGATATACTGCCTCAGAAACTCTATACAGTCTCACTAAGAGTCAGAACTGATGTAGCCACATGCCACCACCACTAGTGCATTCTTCTTGTTGTTGTTGTTGTTGTTAAGTGTCGTGGAGTCGGTTCTGACTCATAGCGACCCTGCACAGGGTTTCCGAGGCTGTAAATCTTTACGGGAGCAGAACACCTCATCTTTCTCCCGTGGAACCGCTGGTAGTTCGAACTGCTGATCTTGCGGTTCACAGCCCGATTCATAACCACTACGCTACCAGAGCTCCTTAGGAGCAGCTATAACTTCAAGGACAGGTGGAAAACCTGTAGAAGGCTGAACAAATCCATCCACATATAGACAAGGATAAGCCAGAAATTGTTGCTCCTAGGGTCCCAGTTTATACATGCAAGGGTTTATGCCAAATAAAATGTATAAACATGGCTCTGAGGTCAGTAGATGACTGCAGACAAGTTGTCTCAGTAATGCACTGTCTTAGTCTCCTAACAGTACCTTCCAAAAAGAGGTCCAAGCAAAACAATAGCTTCAAGGAGATCTGCTGGAACAGTTAAATTCAAGGCAGATAGGTTATCTCAGAAAGTCATGGTGACTGGTTTTTGTTTGTTTGTTTTTATTCAAAATAGTAATTTTGGTAGATTTTCTTGAAGGACATATGAAGGTCATGAAAGTTCCTCAAGAAGAAGGGAAGCGAAATTTTAAGAAGACTGAAAACTGCATTGTTGAGAAGAAAAAAAAGAAAAGACCCGGATCTTTGCACTACGATACACCTGCTCATTCTTTAAGGGTAGCAAGGGACATTATATGAGAATTGCATTGGGAAATCTTACCCTATGCACCCTATAGTACTACTCTTGCCCCTTCAGAGATCTTTTTGTTTCAAAAATACAAAAAACATTTCAAAGGAACATGATTTGAGCCCCATGAGTATGTCCAAAGTGCCATTTTAATGTGGTATAAATCCAGAGTTCAGAATTCTTTGGGGGAAGAGTTAGAAAGGAGAAAACAGTACTCTCAGAAGTATATAGACCTAGATGGAGGATATGTTGAGAAACAATAACTTTACATTTTGATATTTTTGTTTAATAAAGGCTTCTATTATATTGTAGTGATTTTTTTTGTCTTACCCTTGTATGTTGTGAGTTCTAAATGATGTTTCTGAAACAGTTCTTAAATGAAAAATGAGAGTTTTTACTTTAAAACAAGATATATATCTCTGTAACTTATCTTGGGGAAAAAAAAAAACAAAACACCCAAAATGTAGAAAAGTAGGCCAGGTATCTCATGGTAATACTCATTTTGAGATGGGTAGCTTCTAAAACCTTGACATGAGGCATGTTCCCTCTGGGCCATGGTCTCCTCCCTGCTTGGACTCACACAGATACCTTGACAGGTCCGGAAACATTTGTGACTATGAGTATTGGCATCAATTAACCTCGAGGAGCATTTTTCCTTGGATGTGTGGGTTGATCAAAATTTATGCTGCATATTAAATCAGTCTTATTTTCAGTTTTTTTTTGTTATTTTTAAATCCAATCTGGTGGGATTAGAAATAGAAGAACTTAAAGACTGGTTTAGAAAGAATTTCATCAGACATTAACCTGATTTTATTGATGTTGCAATTTTTCCAACATTATGCCAAGTTGCAAAGTATAGGATATTATGCTATGCTTTTTGCTTATTAGTAAGTTCCTCTTCCCGATCTCATTCTCTAATTTGATTTCCTATGCTCTTCCTATTACATTTTGGCAAATTTTTTTTTTTTCTGACTTTTATAGTTCTCTGTTCTCTATTTGAGTTGTATGTCTCTTTTGCCCAAATTTACTGTGAATTCCTTAAAGTCAAACACCATATTTATCAGTGTTGTTCTCATGTGTACCTGAAACATTACAGGCGTTTGTGTCTATCTAATTCCTTCAGCACTAGCAATGATAACCCAACCAAACCCATGATCATTTTCAATAAGCTCAAGTTCACCACCGTAATTAGAATGCTTGTAACTCAGTCCTAAGTGGTGTTGGATGCCTGTTTCCTCTCCATCTCTCTACAGTTAGTGCTACTTGGGATGCAATGCATTGAATTCACAAGATATCAGACTAGACGTTGTTGTTGTTAAGTGTCCTTGAGTCAGTTCTGATCCATATCAACCCTGTATAGAGTTTCTGAGGAGCAGCTGGTAAGCTTGAACCGCCGACCTTGCAGTTCAAATGGCTTTGCAGTCTGGTGCATTAACCCACAGCACCACACCAAGACTAGCCACTATTTCCATCTTATTCCCACCCCTGCCCCAAGTGGACTTCTGGTGTGGTACTGTAGGATAAACACTGAACTGCAAATCACATTTCAAATCTACCAGCCACTCCTCAGAATCCCTATACAGGGTTGCTTTGAGTAAGAATCAACTCCATGGCACTTAACAACAACAACAACTGCTCCAAGTGACACTATTTACCTAGCATGCTATCTAGTCTCTAGTTTTTCTTTTAATCTAGTTTCTCACGCTTAACTTAAGACCCACTTGTTAGTCCCCTTTCTTGAAGCCACATTCTAACCTGAAGTCCACTGACAAGCGGCCTGTAGACTGCTTCTAGCTCTCCAAGGGCAGCAATGCAACTACTGATCACCCTAGCATTTTGTTGGTCACTTGGATTCCCACTACACTCTCTTGTTCTTATTCATTGACTAACCTAATGTCAACTTCAGTTAAAATGGAGACTGGTGCATTGTTCTTCCAAGTGTAAAACAAGTTTTTCAAGTGTAAAATGAGCTGATTTTCTTAGGGGAAACATTTTTGAAAAACAAAGCAAGTCTTGGTAAAGAAAGTAAGCCCAGGGCCTCCCAATTTCTTTTCTCCTGTCCTAGACCCATTCTGCTGTGGTGCTGTGGGTTCATTCACGCGACTGAAAAGTCAGTGTGAACTGCAGGGTCAACAGTTCAAGCTCACCAGTCACTCCTCAGAAACCCTATACAGGGTCACTATGGGTCAGAACCAATTTGACCGCACTTGACAATAACAACAGTCCCCTTCTGCTAGGTCCCCAGCATATCTATATCATGGACCAAGGCTGTTACTACTTTACTACCCTCTGCACAAATTGAATATTAAATGAAAGTGGATGGAAATTATTATTATTATTATATATTCTTTAGTTTTTATTGTGAGTTGAGTGATAGTTTACATGGGGGTACATCAGTTTTACATTCATCTTTTCCTTTCAATGATTACAGTCTCCTCTGTGAATCATTAGTCAACAGTATTTGCTTCTATTTTCTCTGTTTTTTGTAGGTTTTTGTTTGTTTGTTTGTTTTTTGTGTGGGCGGGGGATGTACACAAAAACACTCAGGAATACATAATCATTCAAACAACCAAAGGACACATTCTGTAAGCCTGCCTCCTGGCCACCAACACCTGGCTGCCAGCATGCAATCTTTCTCTTTCCATGAATCTAGAGTTCTCAGTTATTCTCTCTCTCCATGCCCTCATCTCTGGTGTCACTGCATCTCTGCATAGGGTCCCACATTCCACTGGTGCTCTTCTCCCTTGATGGTCCTAGGGATCTCTGTTCCTGACTGTAATTAACTACTTCCCTCTTTTTGAAAATTTTTATTTTTCATTCTCTTCTTGTCTCTATAGTTTTTCTTCCTTTTTAATCTCAGATTCAAGAGTTAAGGACTGTCTACCAATTTTTGAATACCAGATTTGTTGGAGACGAACTCTTCACAATTAAAGGTTATTTTTGCTGAGGACACATCTTGAGCTTCTTGGAGGATAGTTTCCATATCAACCAAAACTAGATAAAGAAGAAAACAGTTAACTCTTCTTCCCTCCCCCACACATGGCTTTAATGTAATCCTATACTTAGGAAATGAAACTAATAGCAAAAATTTGTTTTTGACTAAGTTTCATAAACATATCTTAATACTTAGAATTGAAATAGATTATCCTGGAAGAACTTTTACATCTTACTGAAGGAAACGATGGTAAACCTTTGATTAAAGACAACCTGATTAACAATTACTACTACTACTATAACCGGAGTACCAGTATATTGCTGTAGGATAAATACTGGACTGCTAACCACAAGGACAGCAGTCTATATTCACCAGCTGCCCTTTGGAGGTCGCAATGAGTTGCAGCCAACTCCAAGGCACTTACTAACAACAGCTACTAGTAGTAGTAATAGTAACACTTAACGTTTTAACGCTAGTGGGGTGATTATGTGCTATAGAGTTGGTGCTGACTCATAGTGACCCTGTATAGCATTTCCAAGGATATAAATCTTTAAGGGAGGAGAACGACTCATCTTTTTCCCATGGAGCCGCTGATAGAGTTGAACTGCTGACCTTGGGGTTAGCAGCATAGCTTGTAATACACTATACTACCAACTTTTTAATAGCTACCATTATGTTTCAATCACCAAAGAAAATTAGGCACTTTTATTATCTTGTCTAAAAGGACTCCTAGTGTGGCACTGTACAATAAGCACTGGACTGTGAACCATAAGGTCAGCAAATCAAACCCTCCAGCTGCTTCTCTGAAACCCCACACAAGGTTGCTTTGAGTCAGAAATGACTCAAAGGCACTTCACAATGACAACATTATCTTATTAAGAAACTCCCCATTTTGCAGTTGAGGAAATCCAGGTGCAAGGAGATTAAGCAATTCCCCCCAGTTACATATCTAAATATTTTGCAAGTGGTGGAGTCCAGGTTTGATCTTTGTGTTTCTGACTCACATGAAGATGGTCTTAATATCTTTACACTCTCTACAAGAAAGAAAAAATATTGCTAGGTAAGAATTTGAGAGAATTCACCCAATTCACAATAAAAAGACAAAAAAAAATTTTTTTTGGAAGAATTTAGGGGAAATTGCACCAGATATAGGCTTAATCTTTCTGTGTCCTCAATCAATTCAATGTTCCCATGTTTCATTTTCCTCTTCATTAAATCTATTTAAAATCCTGCTTTTCTCACTGGCTTGTTAGAAAATTAAGCAAAATAATTTATGCAAAATCACTTTAAAACTCTAAATAAACTATAAATAAATGATAGCTATTTTAGTTTCAATAACTTCATATGCATGCAAAAGTTGGACAGTGAATAAGGAAGACCGTAGAAGAATTGGTGCTTTTGAGTTGTGGTGTTGGAGGCAAAAACTAAAAGTGCCATGGGCTGCCAAAAGAACCAACAGATCTGTGTTGGAAGAAGTGCAGCCAGATAGCTCCTTGGAGGCCAGGATGGCCAAACTTCGCCTCTCATACTTTAGACATATTGTCAGGAGGGACCAGTCACTGGAGAAGGATCTCATGTTTGGTAAGGTGGAGGGTCAGAGAAAAAGAGGAAGACCCCCGATGATATGGATTGGCCAAGTGGCAGCATCGATGGTCTCAAGCGTGGCAATGGTAGCGAGGTTGACCTAGGATCGGGCAGTGTTTCATTCTGTTGTGCATAACGTCACTGGTCAGTACTGACTCAATGACACCTAACAACAACAACAACATTCTTACTTGGGCTAATTAACTGGAACCCAGCATCACCCTGAAGACATGGAATGTTGTTGTTGCTAATTGCCATAGAGTCTGATCCAACTAATAGTGATACTGCACAAGGTTTCCAATGAAAGACTGTTGGTCTTGAACCGCCAACCTTGTGGTTAACAATCCAATGCTTGTTGTAAGGTAAGAGAGATAACAGGCACAGAAACAAATAAGTCTCCTTTGCCAGAGATTTACCCTATGTGGTGCAAACAGTTGCCACACGTTTCTGTTAAACAAGGTTTCTAGTCCACTCAGAGATGTCTAGAGCGAATAGCCTGGGGATCTACTTTTAAACATAAAAATAAAAATTCTATAGAGTGCAGTTCTACTCGTACATATGGAGACTGACTCCATGGCAAGTGAGTAAGTAGGGGTGCCATAATTTAGACAAGAATAAATGGGTGGCCAAATCAGTGGTTATCACAAGAAATTAAATTGGAAAGAAGAGAGTAGATGCCATTAAAACTGATTGGCAATTGATTGGTTATACAGAATAAATGATATGCAGGCATCTAGGAAGATTCCAAAACCATTTCTTGTTTAAATGATTTAAGAAACAAAAGTGTCCGAAACTAAAAGGAGGAAGAGTAGGATTCTATGAAAAGATTATGAGTTTAACTTGGGCATATTCAGTTTGAACTGCTGATGAGACCTCATGGAGTAAGTGACAGTTACAAATTTATAACAATCATGGAAGAGAGTCCAAACCTGAAGAAAGATATTGAAGAACTTAACTGTAAGCTATAATGTCTTGTGGTCTTGAAAGAGATAATTGTCTACAGCTATGCCATCCAACATTAATAAAATGTGAGCCACATAAGTGATTAAAAATTTCTAGTAGCCTTGTTAGAATAGTACATAGAAATAGATTAAAATGGTTTAAATAATATATCTTATTTAACCCAGTATATAGAAATTTATTATTTCAGCAAGTAATAAGTGTAAAATACTTTAATGAAATAATTCTACATCCTTTTTATTATTAAGTATTTGATTTCTGCTGTTTATTTTATAGTCCATTCAGACTTAGCACATTTCAAGTACTCAGTAGCCACTTGTGATTAATGGCTACCATATTGGACTATGTGGATCTAAGAAGGAATCTTTGAGGACTTAGGGGCTGAGGGATAGAAAATGAGTACAAAGTGGAAAAGTTACCTGAAGTATGACAGAAACCAAGACAAAAGAATGTTTTCTTTCTCAGATGTTTTTAAAACCTCTGAATAAGGCAATATTTACAGAAAACCAGCAATAGAATTTCCACAGATGTCATTGTTTTAGGACATATAAAAAAGCAAGTTCCTTTTAGACACTTCAAGATTCTAGGGTTTCATGAATGAAGTCCAGCATCACTGACACTAAACAGACTTAACATTTGTAGCATTATGTAGTGAACACAACATTAATTTTTGTATTTATCCAGATCTGCCAACAAATCATGATCCAGCCTACCTAATAGTTCTGTAAATTTGGACATTTAACCTCTTAACTTTAGCTTCCTTATTCTTAAAACAAGGGCTAGTTCCCTTACATAATTCTTATGGCTATTTAATGCTATTCTGGGAGTCCTGGTGTGGTGTTGTAGGGTAAGCACTGTAATTCTAACCACAAAGTCTACAGTTAAAACCCATCAGCTGGTCCTTGGAAAACCTATATAGGGTTGCTCTGATTTGGATTCAACTTGATTGCCTCTAATAATCACCACCACAACAATGCTATTGTGTATGTAAAACACCTGACACCTAATGATTATAAAGCATTAAATAATCACAGATATGATTATATATTATCAACAATCCCACTTTAATCATTTATACTGATGAATGCCCATATTCCTATAAGCATATGAGAGTAGGAAAATATTGTTTGTCTTTGATAATCCATAGTTCATATCTACCACAGTGTTGGAGACACTACCACTGAAATAATCAACACTCATTTTTACTTCTAGCATTCCATGATCTTTACAAGAAATATCAAATTATAAATAGATGATACTGCCTAGAGGCTTCAGATTTATTGATTTCCCCAGTGAATTTAGAAGTAAAATGAATGTGGGCTCCAATGCTCAGTTTCTGTTTCTAGTCTTAAAATTACAACACAAACTTAACTGCAACAGTAAGATAAGTTAACAGACACAAAATTATCCTTAACTCCACACCCATTTTCCTCAATATTCTACCTTTCATCCTCTTTTAAAGCAATATCTCATTTTGACTATATGCTTGGCATTACATCAGTGACACATAGAATAAAACATTCTGGAAGATATCAGGTAATGAATCTAAAGAAAACAAAATTATTCAGTCTCTGTTGTTATTGTAGTTGTGTACCATTGAGTTAATTCTGGCTTATAATGGCCATATTGTTGCTGAGTGCTTTGCAGTCCATTCTGACTCAAAGAGACCCTGGCTGTATAGGCTTTCTGAGGAGTGGCAGTTGAGCTTGAACTGCTGACCTTCTGGTTCAAACTGACCTTGCAGTCGAGTAAAACTGTTCATAGTTTCCCAGGCTATAATCTTTACAAATGCATATCACCAGGTCTTTTCTCCCATGAAGCACATGGTAGTTATATACTACTGACCTTTGAAATGATTTTCATAAAATAGCTTAAATTTTAAATACTTAACAGTGGTTGATATTTTCCATTAGTATGTTCTCAAGTGGTGGGTTACTTGTTCTAAGTTTTAGATCAAATATATACAACTATATGAAAAATCTAGAATTATGATCCAGGCTTTTATCATTTCTAGATTTTATCACTTCCAGATTACTCCAAATATACTCACATATCATCAATTTGAAATACTTGTATGTACAGAAATAGTGGTTACGAATCGGACTGCGAACTGGAAGGTCAGCAGTTTGAAACTACTAGCTGTTCTGTGGGATAAAGATGAGGCTTTCTGCTCCTGTAAAGATTTACAGCCTAGGAAACTCTGTACAGGGTCACTATGAGTCGGAACCAACTCCACGGCACATAACAACAACAACAACAACAACAATGTGCCAGACTGCAAAACCATTTGAACTTCAAGGTCGGCGCTTCAAGCTCACCAGCTGCTCCTCACAAACCCTATACAGGGTTGCTATGGGTCATAATAGACTTGACATTACTTAACAACCACAACGACAAACTGGTGTGGTGCAGTGGGTTAATGCTCTGGACTGCAAAGTCGGCTTGAACCACAAGGTCATCAGTTCAAGCTCACCAGCCACTTCTTGGAAACCCTATATAGTGTTGCTTTGGGTCGAACCAACTTGGCGGCACTTAGCTACAATAACAATTGCACAAAGAATTCCTGGTGTGGTGCAGCTCATCAGCGGCTCTTTGGAAACCCTATACTGGGTTGCTATAAGTCGGAACCAACTCGGCAGCACTTAACAACAAAAGAAAAAAATAGACAAGGCCAATACTCTAATGGATCATAACATTCTAACATGTAGGCAACTGCCAAATTGGTTAACAAGTAAGTAATATAATTCCCCATATCAAAAATGCTAGGAAGAAAATAAAAGCAGACTAATGAGATAGACAATACTTTGCAGATCATGAAAGACATTTAATTTAAAGGAAGTAATTTGGAACCTTTTAGTAAGAGAGTTGTTTGAATTGAGTCTTTAGAAAATCATCCTGACTACTCTATGGAGAGATTGTAGAGAGTAAAACAGAATATGGGAACCAGCTAGGAGAATTGTGTGATAGTAGTGGTGGAGGTGGTGAGAAGTGCATTTAATTCAGTATATGAAGTGTATTCTATAAATTCTATTTTTCCATGAACTTTTTGAAGTCCTCTATATATTAAAATACATTTACACCTTTCTTAATGTCCAATTCATTCTTAATGTCCAAGTGAAAATCTCTTAAATAAAACAAAACAAAAGTTCCCATTATTATTTTAATGGAAACATTTTGATACTTTCTATTCCAAGCCAAGATACCTAATCAACATTTTTAAATATAAAAATATATAAAATGGACCATATAAATAATAGGAATGATTTAAGGAGTGTGGGCAAGATGGCAGAATAAGCAGATGTACTGAGCCAACTCTCTGAATCAAAGAAATGAGAAATTGTGAAAAAGATACACATGGTGATCCTGGAATGCTAAGAATCAGAGACTAGGAAAGAGAGGTGGATTGGGTACCTACTAAAAGAGCAAGCTGAAGAGGCACAGTGAAAAAGAAGAAAAGTGGGTAGATGGTGGCCTGGTGTGGTGTGGCACGGCTATATTGAACTTTTGTGAGCAGCTGTTGATATAGAAGCGTGCAGGAACAGGGGACAGCTAGAAGTTGGTGGCAAGGGAGTACAATGCTCCCATTCACACTCTCACCAGTCCAGTGGCACACCCTCCTGCTCGGCCTTTGCTCTGCCTGGGATCAGACCTGGTATAGTGCCCCTATTTCTGCAGGCATGTGAACCTACCCTGACCTATGCTGCACAAACAGTGAACAAAGAACTAACTGCATTTACACTTCAAATCTCTCCCACATCCACCGAGAATCAGGTGATGAATGCCTGAGAAAACACCAATATAGGATCACCAACTAAATGTAAATATACTAACACAGCGTCTTAGAGGAAACGGACAATTTCAGCTTACACAAAGAAAACAGACAGGGTACCTCAAACCAGTGAACAAAATACAGAGTCAGAAAATAGAACACAGAAATGGTATCAGAACAATCCAAAATAAATTTAAAAGAATGTGAATTAGATAAATTCAACTGATTGTAAGAAAGATCCAGAAAACTACAGATTAAATAAAGGAAAACATAGACAAAAGTTTGGAAAAACTAACAAAACAAACTAACAAAATAATTGAAAACAATGTGAGCCATACAAAAATAATCAGATTAATACTTCAGAAATAGGTAATACACTGAAAGGTCAAAGACATAAAAATTGAATCAATGGAAAGTTGAATTACTTATGCTGAAGAAAAATTTCTCAAAAGTCTTCTTCTAAGGGAACAATCAGAAAAAAATTACACAAAAACAGAAGGAAGTCTAAGATTTATATGTGGCACTATCAAGAGGAATAACTTATGAGTGATAGGAATTCCAGAACAGGAAAAAAAACAAATAACCCATGAGGAATATTGTCAAGAATTGTTGGAAGAAAACTTGCCTAACATAATAAAAGATAAAAAGATAGCCATTCAAGAAATTGAATGAACTCCAAATAGGATAGACCCCTAAAGAAAAACACCAAGATATACTGTAATCAACCTTTTCAAAAACAAAGAAAACGAAAGAATCTTGAGAGCAGCTCAGGATAAAACAAAAGTTACCTGCAAAGGAAAACTAATAAGATTTTCTCAGCAGAAACCATGCAGACAAGAAGACAATGGAATGACATATTTAGAACTAAGAAAGAAAGAAAAAAAAAAGTGCCAGCCAAGAATCATATATCCATCAAATATGACAGTGAAATTGGGTCATTTTCAGACAAACAGAAATAAAAAGAATTTGTAAAAACCAGATCAACCTTAAAAAAATACTAAAGGAGGTTCTTTTGACAGAGAAGAAACAGCAGGCAACAATCTGAGGCTAACATGCATGACTATATCACCTAGACTCAACTCAGATATAGAAGTAGGCAAAGTAAAACAGACTTGTAGTCGTTGTTGCTAAGTGCCATTGTGTCAGTTCTGACTCAACGCAAGCCTGTATAGGGTTTCTAAGGAGCAGTTAGTAGGCTTCAACAATTGACTTTTGGTTAGCAATCCAGTGCTTATTCTACAGCTCCATAACAGACTCAAAACAGACTTATAACTGAAAATAAAGTACCAGACATATACAACCTTGCTTGCTAACAGCAAAGAGACCTTTAGATACTTACTGATGAAAATCAGAGGTCATGGGCTTTGGTATGGATTGCATCTCAATGTAAATTAAAAAAACAAACAAAAAACAAAAACTCACCCCAAACCAATAAGTAACATGAAGATAAATGGAGAAAAGATTGAAGTGGTCGAAGACTTCATTTTCCTCAGATCAACCATCAACAGTCATGGAAGCAGCATTCAATAAATCAAACTACATGTTGCTGTAGAAATCAAACTACAAATCTGCTGAACAAGACCTTTTTAATGTGTTCAAGAGCAAATATGTCAGTTTGAGGACTAAGTTCTGCCTGACTCAAACCATGGTATTTCCAGTAGCATCATATGCATGTGAAATTGGACAGTCAATAAGGAAGATCGTGGAAGAATTTATGCATTTGAGCTATGGTGTTGAAGGAGCTTATTAAAAGTATCATGGACTGCCAGAAGAACAAACATATCTGATTGCATGAAAGGCAGCCCAAATGTTCCTTGCATATTGCAAACTGTTAATGAGTCTTCCTTCAATCCTGATGCCACTTTCTTTTTCATATGATCCAGTTTCTTGATTAATGTCTCAGAATACAAACTGAACAAGTATGGGGAAAGAATATAACACTGGTGCACATCTTTTCTGATTTTAAACCACTCAGTGTCCTCTTTTCTATTTGAAGGAAGGACTTCATTTCTTCTTGGGTCAACTAACAACACTCAAGGAAGCAACAGTCAAGAAATCAAATGGCGTATTGCATTGGGCAACTCTGCTGCATAAGACCTTTTTAAAGTGTTGAAGAGCAAAGATGTCAGCTTGAAGACTAAGGTGCACCTGACCCAAGCCATAGAATTTTCAATAACCTCATATACATGTGAAAGCTGGACAGTAAATAAGGAAGACTCTAGAAGAATTGATGCATTTGAGTTATGGTGTTGGAGGAGAATATTGAAAGTGTCATGGGCTGCCAAAAGTACCAACAGATCCATGTTGGAAGAAGTGAAGCCAGAGTGCTCCTTGGAGGCTAGGATGGCCAAACTTCGTCTCTCATACTTCAGACCAGTCAGGAGGGACCAGTCACTGGAGAAGGATATCATGTTTGGTAAGGTGGAGGGTCAGAGAAAAAGAGGAAGACACCCAAGAAGATGGATTGGCCAAGTAGCAGCATTGATGGACTCAAGTGTGGCAACAATAGTGAGGTTGGCCCAGGATCAGACAGTGATCGGTACTGACTCGATGACACATAACAACAACAATATCTTGGCTGATGCACAGGACTCATTCTCTGAAATGTTGTCCATAACTTGTCATGATCCACACAAACACTTTTGTGTAGTTAATGAAACACAGGTAAACATCTTTCTGGTATTCTCTGCTTTAGCCAAGATCCATCTGATGTCAACAATGATACCACTTACTCCATGTCCCCATCTGAGTCTGGCCTGCACCTCTGGCAGTTCCCTGTCAATGTACTGCTACAGCCATTTTTGAACTATCTTCAGAAAATGTTACTTTCTTGAAATATGAATAATACTAATAATACTGTCCAATGATTTCTGTTGGGTCAACTCTCTTTGGAATGTTCATAAATATGGATCTCTTCAAATCAGTTTGTCAGGTAGCTGTCTTCCTAATTTATTGTCATAGATAAGTTAGTGCTTCCAATGCTACCTTAGTTTGTTGAAAGATTTCAATTTGTATTCCATCAATTCCAAGAGCCTTGACCTTTGCCAATGCTTTCAGCGAAACTTGGACTTTTTTTTTCGGTAACATTGATCTTGATCATATGCTGCTACCTCTTGAAATGGTTGAACGTCAACCATTTATTTTTGTACAGTGACTCTGTATATTTCTTCCATCACCTTTTAATGAGTTTTGCATCATTCAATTTTTGCCCATAGAATCCCTCATTATTTCAAGACTAGAATTGGTTTCTTTCATCAGTCCCCTCAGATTGAAAAATATTGAGTGGGTTCTTATCTTTCTGTTTTCTAACTCAACATCTTCATACAATTTCATTATAATATTTGACTTTTTCTTCTCGAGCTGCCATTTGAAATTTTCTGTTTAGCTCTTTTTCCTTCTCATTTCTTCTACTTGCATTAACATCTCTACTCTGCAGAGATTTTCGGACATCCATTTATCAGAGTCTTTTCTGACATCCATTTTGGACTCTTCCTTTTTCCTTGTCTTCTTAATGGCCTTTGCTTTCTTACTACAAATGGTCTATATGTCATCCCACAACTTTTCTGTTCTTCAATCATTTGTGTCTAATTCATCAAATCTGTTCTGAAGATGATCTCTAAATTCAGGTGGGATATTTATAAGGTCATATTTTGACTCTCGTGTATTGGTTTAATTTTCTTCACCTTCAGCTTAAACTTTCATATGAGCAATTCCACATATGAAATTGTAGTCTGTTCCACAGTCTGCCCTGCTCTAGTTTTAGTTGAGGATATCAAGCTTTTCACCATTTCTTTTCACAGATGTAGTTAGTCCATCTGGTGAGATCTATATGTATTGTTGTCTTTTATGTTGTTTAAAAAGGAATTTGCAAATGAAAAAATCATTGGTCTTGCAAAAGTCTACATTACAGTCTCCACCAAGGCCATATTTTCTAATTACTGACCTTCCTCTTTGTTTCCAACCTTTGTATTCCAATTAACAGCAAATTTCAATATATTTTGCTTGCATGTTTAATCAATTTCAGACTGAAGAAGCTGGTAGAATTCTTCAATGTCATCATCTGGCTTTAGTTGTTGGTGTATAAATTTGAATAATAGGGTTATTAACTGGTCTTACTCATAGGCATATGTATATATTATCTTATCACAGATAGCATTACATTTCAAGATAGATTTTGACAATTTGATGAACTTAACCTATACTTATGGATGTAGTAGCTCAAAATACAAACCAAGAGTGAAGGATCAATAGATTTGATCAAGGATCAAGGATCTATCAATAGATTTGATCAAGGATCAAATCTATCCCCTCTGTAATCATGATTGATAGGGATGGGCAACTTAGTCACTGGTTACCTAAAATGGGGAGCTATAAAGACATGAAGTGGCTGGCTTACAAGTTTTCAAGAGGGAGTTTAGTTTCAAAGTATGTGGGGAAGGTAGAATCCCCACTGAACAGTTTTCCTCTTGTCTATTTGTGTCTGGTGAAAGGAGATTGGGATAGAATTCATTAATTCAATGGTGAGTAATTATTATCATACCTAATTGTGATTGTCACAACTGTTAGGTAGAAGTTTTATAAAAAAAAGTGAGAAGTAGTTAATCTTACATTCCAGGAACAGAGGACCTCAGGACCATCAAAAGATAAAAGCATGAGCTGAACATGGGACCCTAACCACAGAAGGGGTGACACCAGAGATGGACATGGAGGCAGAGATGAGGACATGGAGAGATTGAGCATCTGAGTGCTCTAGACTCGTGGAAAGAGGAAGGCTGTATGCTGGTAGCTTGGAGATTGGCTTCCAGAATGTGCCCATTGGTTGTTTAAATGACTATATATACGCCCCCCTCAAAATCAAACAAACAACTTTAAGATTAATAAATGATCTTCACTGTTATGATTTACAAATTTTGAAAACAAGTAAATATTACAATATATCAATATATGAGTATATGATGATACTAAAATAGAACTTTTCCTTGCTTATAAATATGGATTTCTTACAAGAATTTGAATAAAATATTTTCTGTTAAAAAGAAAAACGAAAGATCTTAAAATGTTATTTTTGATGATGAATGCAGTACCATTTCTCTTAACTTGTCATTCCCAGCATAGTAAATCATGTGATTGTCAGATTCAAAATGACCTTAGGGGCTCATTTTCCAGCATTATATCGGACAAAGTGCATAGATCTGGAGTTAGAAAACCAAAAGGGAAGAACATGCTAAGCATTTCTCAAGCTGAGGGAACTGAAGAAAAAAATCAAGCTTTGATTGCAATATTGAAGGATTCTATGGACAAAATATTGAATGATGCAGAAAGCATTAAAAAAAAATAAAAAAATAAAAAAGGAGGAAATACACAGTCACCGTACCAAAAAAGAAATGGTTGATGTTCAACAATTTCAAGAGGTAACATAAGATCAAGACCAATAAAGCTGAAGGAAGAAATCCAAGGTTCTCTAAAGACATTGGCAAAGAATAAGGTTCCAAGAATTGATGGAACACAAATCAAAATTGAAATCTTTCAACAAGATGATGCAGCACTGGAGGCACTCACTCATCTATTCAAAACAATTTGGAAGACAGCTACCTGGCCAGCCGATTGGGAGAGATTCATGTTTGTGCATATTCCAAAGAAATATGACTCATTAGAATGCCAAAATACTGGACAACATAATTAGTAAAGCATGCATGTAACATTTTGCAAAAGATAATTTTAAAACAGATGCAATAGTACATTGACAATTTAACTGCCAGAGGTTCAAGCCAGATTCAGATGAGGACATAGAATGAGGGCTACCATTACTAACTTTAGATGGATCTTGGCTGAAGTCAGAGAACACTGGAAAGATGTTTACCTATGCTTTATTGACTACATAAAGTCTTTCAATTGTGTGCTTGTTTTACAATACTTATATGCCATTGAATTTATCCATATAATTTTATATTTAAGTTTCTGTTGCTATTACGTACTTCTTAGCTACTGAAGAAATTTTTACTGGCAAGAGAGCATATTGAATTCTTTCATAATTCTTAGCACAATACAGTGTACCTGTTTAGAGATCAAAATTATTTGTGGAATAGAATTTAATTAGGTCACCAAAAAGAGAGAAAAAACAACACTTTTTTAAATCATCAGTTGATTTTTTTTTTTAAAAGAGATCAATTGTTTTTTAAGTTAGCCTGTCTATTGTCTAGAATCTAAGAAATGTTCACTCTTCAAATGAGCTTCCATACTATTTTAGAAAGTATAAATGCTATGAAGCTTCCTACTTTCTCTTATCTACATCCAACTCATCTACATCTACACTCATTTAAAATTTTCCTTTCTGTTTAAGATTAATTTATATTTATATTTAGAAAGAAAGCCCTGGGGCATTAGAATAAGCTGTTAAATACAAGGTCAATGGCATCAAACCTATCAATCACTTCAAGGGAGAAAGATGAACCTGTCTGTTCCTGTAAAGATTTACAATCTCTGAAATCCTATATAGGGGTGCTTTGAGTCAGAATTGACTTGGTGGTGGTAAGTTTGGTTTTTGATATATAGAGATAGATAGATAGATGGAAGGATAGAGAGAGAGAGATCACTCTTTTTGAGTAGTAGATTATGAATAGGACTGCTAACTACAAGGTTAGCACTTTGAAACTATCAGCTGCTCCCATAAAGACTTACAGCCTCAGAAACCCTATATACAGTCACTATGAGTCAAAACCAACCCCATAGCACATAATCATCAATATCAACAGAACATATATATATATATATATATATGTCAGAACAGACTCGACGGCACTATCAACAACAATAGGGTTTCCGAGGAGTGGTTGGTGAATTTGTGGTTCAAGTCCACTTTGTAGTCCTGCACTTATCCTACAGTGCATCACCATATACATATATATTTAAATAATATATAAATAGTTTATGTTCTATTGTTGTTGTTAAGTGCTGTCAGTCAGTTCTGACTGTTTAACTGCCTTGTATAGGGTTTCCAAAGAGCGGGTGATGAGTTTGAACTGCCAACCTTGTGGTTCAAACTGACCTTGCGGTCTACCAGCGTCTTCTTGGAAACCCTATAAAGGATCACTAGGAACCAGAAATAACCCAAAAGAACTTAACAACAACTCTCAATATATGCTTCAGAATTGAAGGTCAGCAACTTTAGGCTTCTTGGATTTGAACTTTAACAAATGATTCCAATCTATGGCAAATTCTTTCTTCCAGACTGGGATTGAGTATTTTGGAAAATTTTGAGAGCTTGTTACTGACAAAGCAATTTTGGCCTATCATCCTACCTTGGGCCTCTGCTTCCCTTCATTTAACATGAAGAATGATGCTTTCTCAATGTTACCCTTTACCTTGACTGCTAGAAAGCTCAGCGATGAACTGTGTCCTTAACTGCTACTGCTTCCATCAGTCTAAATTTTAAAATACAATTTCTATCTCTGCCATTTTGTGATTTTTCAATCTGCCTTTAATTCTGGATCAATAGCCCTAATGCTATTATTCTGAAAACAGGTAAAGATGACATACTCAAAATCAATAAATACTTGCTCTCTCAGAACTCACCCAACCAAAAACAAGCAACAAAACAACTAAACTTCAGATAACCAATTGGAAGGGAAAATCAAAAGTAAATATAAAAAGAATTTTCATCATCAGCCAGCAAAAGTAAACCAATATGTTAGCAGTCAGTCTTGCAATTTTATTGTTGTTGTTTTGGGGAAGATACACAGCAAAAGATAAACCAATTCACCTTTAGTGACACTGATTGTTAACCATTCTCACCTGTCTTTTCTGAGGCATTCCTCTGTAATTGACAGAAATTGACAGCCTCCTAAAGTTCCAATCTAATCTTTGGGGTTGATGTTGTTACTTTGATCCCATGTAGCTAGTTCTTAAAAGAGCAAAATGCTCAAGACAGATATTTTTAATAGTTAAGTTAAATTATTGTTTGGTGTTAAGAAGTCTTCAGGGGATGTTTTTGTTTTAAGGTTTAAAGATGATCTCAGGGTAAGGTTAATTCATCTACTTGAGCTAGTGATTACACCATCTGTTTCAGTCTCCTGTGAGACCTCATTGGGTTTGTGAATATATGTCTTTGTTTTCTGTATTTTCATTCCTTTTTTTCCCTACCTTTTACTGAACATGCATATTTCATCAAGTTTTTAGCTACTAACTCTTCCAAACTTTAGAAAAGGAATATTTTACTTCCTTTGACATCTAAGCCAAGACTTGAACTACTTATGCTTTTGGTCCTTAATTATACAATTGAGGAAGGGCACCTTTCCTTTTTAGCAAGAAAAGAATAGTGCTTTAATCTTTTAAAATGTGCTCAATCTCACTCACAATAACTGAAATACACAGTAAAACTATATTGTGATACAATTTTCTACAGATTGGCAAAGCCTGAAAAGTTTGGCAACATAATGTGTTGGAGAAGCTTTAGAGCTTTCAACAATATTCTCATTAAGCACTGGTGGAAGTTCAAAAAATTCCAGCTAACATAAAGAGAAGTTTGGCAACATCTATAAAAATATTTTATGATTTGTCTCATAAATAGCAATTCTGGGAATTTATTCTATGAATATATTTTCAAATGTACATAATTATATTGAAACATTAATTTTATGAGTATTAGCAAAAATGTAGAATACCCATAAAGTCTATCAATAGGAATTGACATGGGTATTTTAAATTGGATATGATTTATCCATGGAGTCCTGCTGGCACTGCAGGATAAGCACTGACCAGCTAACTGCAAGGTCAGCAGTTCAAACTCAACAGCTGCTCCATGGAAACCCTGCACAGGATGGCTATGAGTCATAACTGACCTGATGGCACTTAACAACAAAAACAACAATGATTTATCCAGCATTAAATTAAATAAGATTTATGGAGTCCTGGTGTGATGCTGTGGGCTAATGCGCCAGACTGCAAAGCCACTTGAATTGCAAGGTTGGTGGTTCAAGCTCACCAGCTGCTCCCTGGAAACCCTATACAGGGTTGCTATGGGTCAGAACCGACTCTATGGTACTTAACAACAACAATTGAGTATTAGCAAAAAATGTAAAATATCCATGAAGTCTATGAACAGCAATTGATATGGGTACTATAGTATATCTAGTAGAATACTATATGTTGTTGTTGTTGTTAAGCTCCATCGAGTCAGTTCCGACCCATAACAACCCTGTACAGGGATTCTGAGGCTGTAAATCTTTACCAGATCAGAGAGCCTCATCTTTCTCCCGTGGAGCGGCTGGTAGTTTCAAACTGCTAACCTTAAGGTTCATAGACCAATTCGTAACCGCTACGCTACCAGAGATCATTAGTAGAATACTACACAGCTGTTTAAAAAGTATTACCCAGTTCTATATTTTGTCATAGCACTATCTCCAGGATGCATTGTCAAATGTAAAAATATTAAGAAGCAAAATGCAGAGGTGTGTATCTTGTAAGACATTTAATAGATGAAAAGAAGACACACACAAATACCTTTACACACACACATAAATAAACTATAAATGGGTTTTTCTAAAGCAACTATAAAAATGGTTACCTGTTAATGTTGAGATGATTGACAGAATATGATTGTTAGTAATTTTTTGTAAGTATTTTTATTTTTACTTCATATTTTAATATTTGACCATAGCTCATTGTTATACTTACCTTCAAATTAAAAACAAAAATGCAAACATAAAAAATGACATGTGGTGGGAAAAAACCATTGTATTCAGTCTGTATAAAACCTCAAGGTACCTAAGCAGGTAAGCTATTGCGTGTCCTTACAGGAATGTTTCTCTTCGCTAACTGGAAACGCCTATTGGAAATCACCCTGAAGGCTGGGTCACTTACCAGCATTCCATATGGAAGAAATAAATAAATTAAGATGCTTCATAGTCTAAAAATTTGTGAAAGTGTGGACATCCAGTTATGTATTATTCATGCCCCAAAAACCTTACAACCTTGATATATGTATAATCTATTCAGCAGGTTACCTGAAATGCAGTATAATATAATCTCATATCTTTCTTGCCTTCTTCCCATTGTTAAACTCTGGATAACCAAGCTAGACAACTCACTCTTACTTAAGAATTCTCTGACATTTCATGTTTTAGTGCTTTGACCTTTTCCTCCCTATCACTTGAAATGTTTCTTTCCTCAGTCCTTGCTTTCTTTGAAAATTACCACATGCATTTTCCTCAAAACTATCCTGATTTCTCAGACAAGATATGGCTAAATGATATAACACTAACTTCCCTAGGTTACTGTCTGGTGTACAAGTTGTTGTTAAGTGCAGTCAACTCAGAGTGATCCTATATAAGGTTGAACCACCAACCTTGTGGTTAGCAGTCCAGTACTTTTTCTACAGCACCATACCATGACTCCTGGCATACAAGAGAAACTAGAAAATGTAACATGAATTTCTGGTCCCTAATTGGACATTCTTTACATCCTTTCATGATAGTTGACAAGTTCTATTTAATATGTTGTTAAATGCTGTCGAGTTGGTTCTGACTCATAGTGATTCTGTATAGGGTTTCCGAGGAGTGGCTGGTGAGTTTGACCATTGACCCTGTGGTTCAAATCAACCTTGAGGTCAAGTGCTTATCCTATTGTACCACATCAGGTCTTTTATTAAAATTGTAGTCCTACTGTGAGTCCTGGTGTGATACTGTAGGATAAGCACTGGACTGCTGACCATAATGTTGGTTGTTGAAACCCACCTAAGAGCAGAATCAACTTGAAGGCACTTAACATCAATTACAGTATAAGTTTTCTGATAACAAGTACTGTACTTTAGAAAAAGAAACTCTTATACTTTGCAGAATCTCCAACATGGAGTAACCGTTGAAATTGTTTAATTGAAACTCTTGTTTCATTCAAATCTAGCCTTAAACTGATACAGTATTTATGCTTGATTATAGAATTTGAGGAAGTTGAGTAAGTAGTGCTTTAGATGTGATTATATTGTGGCTGTGTGGTGGAGTTCTGTGAGTTTTGACCATAAGAAAGGCAACCAACTTTCTTCTGGGAAAGTGTTTTAATTTCTACTTAAAGAAATCCCTCTCTTCAGCGAACAATCCACATGACCAAAGTGCAGGCAATCATTAACCCAACAATAGGTCTGTGATCAAGACCTTGCCACTCAGGGTATCTATCTTCAGATTCAATGTTTACTTCAGTTATAGTTATGTGACTTAATACTACGAATAGGGCTGTGAACTGCAAGGTCAGCAGTTCAAAACTACCAGCTGTTCTGTGGTGGAAAGATGAGGCTTTCTGCTCCCGTAAAGATTTACAGCTTTAGAAACGCTGTGCAGGGTTGCTATGAGTTAGAACCGACTCCACGGCAGATAACCAACCAACCAATTAAGTATAAATCTGAGAACTTTGCTGTAGAGACTGGGAAGGTTGCTTGTTTGATGTAGTTACTACTACAAAGTTTGATGAGAGGATCAGACATAAACTTAAAGTTTTTTGTCACCTCAATGGAAGTTTCTGCCAAAAATGGTATTGTTGTTGTTGTTATGTGCAGTCAAGTTCAGAAAGTATAAGGAGGGATCTTATCACTATCAAAGAAGACGAGTAGAGCGTGTCCTTTGGACCCAGGTATCCTTGTGCATTGAACCTCTTTGGCCCAGGGACAGAAGTCTGTGACTCAGGAGTAGAGGCAGAGGAGCAGCAGCAGAACCAAGATCTAGAGCACAAGACAGAGCAGTGGACTTTGCAGCCCAAAGAGCAAGTAAAGCTGAGTGGCTTTGGGCAGGAGACTTGCTTGCAGAGTAGGGTGCTTCCTAGACAGGTTTGCTGACCCAAGGAGCTAGAGCCATTGCCTGAAGTCTGAAGCTTATAGTGGAGTGGTGTGTCCTGTGAGCATTTATGAACAACTGGGCAAAAGGAGACCTGCATGTGGACACAACTGAGGAATGGCTGACTGCAAGAGCTATGCTCTAAACATAGCTGACCCCAAATTACCTGTTAACTCCTCTAAAGCACTCCATAACTGGTTAACTGTAAAAACTTGGAACTCTAACGTGGGTATGAAATGAACCATTTCAGAAGCAGGACAGGGGATCACAAAAAGAAGAGGCAGGAGTGGAGCCCATCCTTTGGACCTAGCGAATCCTGTGCATTGAATATTTTTGACGGGAACAGAAGGCTATGATAGTGAAACAATAGCAGAGGAGAAGCAGCAGCAAAACCAAGAGCTAGAGCATGAAACAAAGTAGTGGACTTCCCAGGCCATAGAACAAGTAAAGCTGAATGAGTTTGGGAAGGAGGCTTGCTTGCAAAGCAGGATACATTTAATTGCCAAGGCTAGGCTTGCTGTCCCACGGTGCCTTCAACCTGACAGATATGTCCTGTGAGCATTTATTAGCAGCTGAGCATAGGACAGCCTGCTTGTGAGTATGGCTGAAGAGAGGTTTTCCTTACTGGTAGAACTGTGCCCTAAACATTTCTGACCCTGAATTGTAACCTGTTAAAACTTCCCTAATAAACTCCATAACTGTGAAAAAAAAAAAGGGGTAAGATGTTTCTATATACTTCCCTTACTTTCTGCATGGAGTTTTTCTTATTATAATATTACATTAGTGAGTACATTTGTTGCAATTAATAATCTAATATTAGCAGTTAACCTAAGTCTATAGTTTATATTGGATATGTACTGTATGTTGTTGTTGTTGTTATGTACTGTGGAGTCGGTTCCGACTCAGCGCCACTGTACAGTTTCCGAGGCTGTAAATCTTTACGGGAGCAGAAAGCTTCATCTTTCTCCTGCGGAACAGCTGATAGTTCTGAACTGCTTGTCCCTTAGGTTAGCAGCCTAATCCATAACCACTACACTACCAGAGCTCCTTTTGTACTGTATGTACTGTATGTTGTTGCTGTTGTTGTGAAGTGTTGTCAAGTTGGTTCTGACCCATAGTGACCCTGTATAGGGTTTCCTAGGAACAGCTGGTGAGCTTGAACTGCTAACCTTGCAGTTCAAATGGTTTTGCAGTATGACACATTAACCCACAGCGCCACACCAGGACTCCTATGTATTGTATTTGTTGTTGTTGTTATGTGCCATGGACTCAGTTCTGACTCATAGTGACCTTGTACAGGGTTTCCGAGGCTGTAAATCTTTACAGGAGCAGAAAGCCTCATCTTTCTCCCAAGGAACAGCTGGTAGTTTCGAACTGCTGATCTTGCGGTTCGCAGCCCAATTCATAACCACTACGCTACCAGAGCTCCTTATGTATTGTATAGTTCTATGTATATTGACAAATACTTAATATTTTGCATACACAATCAAAGTATAATGCAAAATAGTTTCACAAGATAGGCTAATTTTTAATTTGTTTTCTATCAGTTGCTAAATAAATAAATAAAAGTTTAACATATGATAAAATGAAATTTGGAATACTTATAGGTACATTTTAAAGTCTAATTATATAAGATTCATTCTGAAATGTGAAAAGCATGCTTTTGTTAACCAAAGAGTTAATTAATAGTATTAAAAGATTTTAAATGCATACTTAGAAATTAATTAGGTCAAATATTTTCTAAGTATATGGGAATATCAAAATAATCTAAAAATAAGGAGTAATTAAATTGTATTGCTACAAAAGACATGTATATTTCTTTAGGAACATCAAAGAGAAATGGTCATGTCTCTGTGAGGGACCTTTAATATGAGACAATCTCAAAAATTTCATGCAGAATCAGTTTAATGATGGGGACAGGCAAACACTGGTCGTTAACAAAACCCTTTTTGCACAAAACTATTTCCCAAACTATTTGTTATGGTACCTGGTACTTTTCTTCAATCTAAAGACCTCAATATTAATCCAATCCTTTGGATCATGTCTGCAGAGACCTTCTAGACACTCCACTTGGAGAAAGGGACATGGCTAAAAACACTAAAGCTAGCAAAGTTCTTTAAGTTCCTCTATGAGCATGAATTATTTTTATGAGCTTCTCTAATAGCTAGAAAATAGAATGGGTAAGTTTTAAGGGAAATAGAATTGGGATGAAAGGAAGCATGACGACATCTACAATTTTGGGTATCAAAGCAGTGGGATCCTAGCTAGAAACATAGTTGTTGTTGTTGTTAGGTGCCGTCGAGTCAGTACTAACTCATAGCAACCCTATGTAAAACAGAATGAAACACTACCCAGCCCTGGGCCAACCTCACAATTGTTGCTACGTTTGTGCGCATTGATGATGCCACTGTACCAATCCATCTCACGGGGGGTCTTCCTCTTTTTCTTTGACCCTCCACTTTACCAAACATGATATCCTCTCCAGTGACTGGTCCTTCCTGACGATATGTCCAAAGTATGAATATGAAGGCTATCCTGGTTTCCAAAAAGCACTCTGGCTGTACCTCTTCCAAAACAGATCTATTTGTTCTTTTGGCAGTCCACGGTATTTTCATTATTATCCTCCAACACCATAACTCAAATACATCAATTCTTCTACATTCCTCCTTATTCACTAGCCAACTTTTGCATGCATATGAGGTCATGAAAATACCAGGGCTGGGGTCAGGAGAAGCCCATTCCAAAACAGACCATTAAGGGATTAAGAGGAGGAAAATCAAGGAGAAAATTATTCTCAATGTGTTTTGCTGATTTATGGCCAGAAGTAGAAAAGCATGATATTCTCAACACCTAAAAATTTGTAAAGAAGTAGTAACCTAAGGGTCTTCTCACATTTTACTCATATCTAATGGACTCACAAAGGATATATTTTATATGTTCAAGAGTTAATGTATTACTTGCTTTTACAAACAATTCTCGATGTCTTATTTTATATGTCTATCATCTCTACTTTTTTTGCTCTTCCTAAAGTCATACTGTTATGTTTAGTTAATTCTTAATTTCATACATGATTCATAAAACATTGTGCTTTAATTTCAACAGTACCTTCAAGAAACACTCTATCTCACAGAGAATTTAGCTTTCTAAACTATTGAAGAGTTGAAAACATTCAGTGGACATTTCTTCAATGCCAGATTTTTATCCACATAGCCATTCTTGCTAATGTGTAAGTACTACATATATTTATTCATGTGATGGCTTTTTACAATAAGATGAAATAAAGTAGTAACATATCAACCAAAATTATCTGAATTATACAGCTGCTACAGATACAGAGGTTCAGAAGCACAATATTGAAGACAGTTTAAATAATGCTTTCCATTGTGAGGACATGTAGCAAAGTGAAAAGCTAATCAGAATATGAAAGCAAATACATATTACCAAAGCCTTCTTACACTCTAACAATAAAAATGTATTGGAAACCAAGTCCTAATCTCTATTTTTCTGTGATCCTTTTAATAGTCAACAAGTAGCAGCTTCAGTATTGACAATTGGAGAGGTCTTAAAATGGAGTGTGCTAGTAGCCCCAATAATTTCCTACTAAACTGACCATGTCAGAAAGCAGTTGTACGTGTCTTTCAATAGAAGACAATAAAAGAAAAGAAAATTGGCCCTACTTATCAATGCTGTAACTATTTTTTAATAACACACACACACAAAATAGGTGTTGTGGGGGCCATCACTTCGCCCATCGAAGAACACAATAAAAATATAATATTAGGGGAGAGTGAAGGATATCATATCTTGGATTTTTATTAAAATGCTTTCAAAAATTTACAGTCAGATTTATTTTAGGTATTTGTCTCTGAGATTAGCAATATTTTTATGTTTTCTGCACATATGTTACAACACACAAGACATTCCATAAAAGCAAGAATTCAGTATAAAGACAAGTTCATGCCTGCATGTGTATTATTTCATCTCATATCTAAGATTTATTATCTTCAAAAAGTCTCAAAAAGGCAAATTATATAATTGTATAAATAACAAATGTAGATCTCTAATTTATGTCTTTTCCCAGAAGGGACCTTAAATGAAGTCAGTTGTAACTTCTGTTTTAAATATAATTTTTATCATGAAATAAAAACTTGTCTTCATTTTTCTTTATATCTTACTTTAAAGTCTAAGAAAAATAAATATTCAAATTTTGTACTAGAAAGCAGTTTTACACGTTTTAAAACTTTTCTGCTTTTTAATGGCTATTTAGTAAGCTATATATATGATAATCTTTTTAATAGTTTCTAATACTAACTTTTATGCCTTGCTTTGAAGTATGTATCTTTCACACTGCAATTCAGATGGTATTTCTTATTGGTTTAAAAAAAAAAAAAAAAAAAGCCTTTCCTCTATTATTATCTAGATTTTGAATAGTGCATACTCTTATATCCAAAATTGTTTGATGTGAAGTCATTTTAAAAGCACTTTTAAACTAAAACTACACTGTCTTCAATGTTTTAGTATTGAATCTTAGTAACTAATCATTGTATATTTCAATAAAGGACTTCAGAATTTATCAGTGTGAATATGAAAAATATTCTTTTCCACATCAAAGGAGGCAAGCTGATATTTAATCACAGGTGAAAACATCATATTTCCTAGAAATGTTTATATGTTTTTACCAAAACAGGATAATCTACCAAACATTTTCAAGTTTAAATTTCATGGGCAATATAAAGTTAAAAGCTACTTACTTTTCTGGGTGATGACTTGTTATTGAAACTGCCATCAACTAGTAACTGCTGGTGGCTCTCAGCAAAAACGGAAAAGAGTAAAGTCACATGTGTCAACGGCAGGCCAATGTTGGATGCCGCTTAATTTCTGTAATGGAGTTGGGGGGGGCAGGGGTGGAGGCGAGGGTGGGGGTGAGCACACAAACTTTAAAATAAAACCACTTCCTGGGTAGATCCGGTTAACCACACACATCACAACCGTTCAATTTGAAGAAATTGCCTTGTATAGTCAACAATATTGTTATTTTATAATGAGATTATCAATATTCAAACACAAGACAATTTTACAGGTTTCATTAATCCTGACTGAATAGGGAAAATGTGCGATTAGACAATTAGCAGAAGGAGGAGCCTGCTGCGAAATGCTGAAGAAACTTCCCCTTTTTCTCCTTCTTGCAAAGGCTTAAAACATAAGGTTGTACTGTCCTGCATAAGTTCTAAAGTGTTCACATGCTATCAGGAGTCTCTCAATACTGACCTGGGAAGCTAAGAAGCCACTTCCCACTTATAGAGCTGGTGTTCCTGTCTCCCCCAGGAGTGGACCCACGAGGGACTTCTCCACTTAATAAATTAATGGTGTCTTAGATAGGTTGCACTAGAACTTCAGAAAACACTGTCAGAGCCTTAATGTCATCTAAGCATCTCTGAGGAAATGTAGGGGACTTTTCTAGCAAAACCTGTAGCCTTTGCTCTGACTCTGACTCTCACACACGGGTTCATTCTCTCTTGTCGTTTCCTATGCAGTGCTGAAATCTGATGAAGAGGTTTTGTTCCAGCTGATTCCTATTGTGGTTTGACTTGAGATAAAAAATGAATAAAGTAAGCAAAGGTGCTATGTGGCATGCTGCTTACTGCCTTCCTATGTAGAACTACAATCCATCTAAGACATAATTTGGAGGATTCAGCAATCACTATAGGATGAACATCTTTATTGAACTATAGCGTTCAAGGACTCTTGGATTTCTAGGGTTCACTAGCTTTGTGGGATTTTCAGGGAACTCAGAAAAGGTAAAGCTTCTCTTTATAAGAAAGCTGAACAACAATTTCTTGCACATAAACCAATTAGAATAAAATTATGTGCATTAGTTCTCAGTGATGTGGCATGTTTGGCACAAAAAGGCGCACACTTAAAGAATACATCTGATGTACACCACTCAAGTGAAGAATGAGTCCTCCCTTCAGCTAATCTACTTTCCCCAGAATCCTCCTTTTAAAGCTAATATTTCAGATCAATTTTCACTCCAGGATAGACTTTCTAAGTTTAGAGAATGCTGAAGATTTGTACTCAATGTTCCTCTTCAATGCTGAGTAGAAACTATTAGAATTAAGGGCACCAGAATTCAGACCTTGGCTAAATTCTCTGAGATTCAGGCTTATATAAATATTCATTCATTATTTATATAATTTTTGTTGTTGTTGTTGCTCTTTTGGCAAATAAAAAAGCATCTATCTCAGGGTATAAGATAAGTAAATTGATCTGAATATTTTGCAACTCATGAAGAACTGGAGACGCATTATACATTAGTATGAGCTAAGAAATACTGATGCCTCCTAAGAAGCATCTGAAAAATTTATTATGTCCTATTCCTGGTGTGGCACTGTGTTATAAAGTACTGGACTGCACGGTTGGTGGTTCAAATTCACCAGCTGTTCCTCCAGAACCCTTTACAGGGTTGCTATGACTTGAAAGCACTTAACAACAACAACAACAGCAACTCCTGTTGAGGTGTTGTAGGATCAGCACTGGACTTTGAACCAAAAGGTCTGCAGTTCAAATCCTCCAACTGCTCCTCTGAAACCCTATTCAAGGTTGCTGTGAGTCAACCAACTTGTCGGAGGGTTGCTATGAGTCAGAACCAACTTGTTGGCACTTAACAGCAAGTCAATTTTAGCCTTTGTAAATCCAAGATAGGCTTAGAAATCTAAGACAAGGGAAATAAATGAAGCCTTCTCTTTTCATAAATGCTAATATATGACATCTGAATGGGAAAATTAGAAAACATTAGCATACCCCTTTGAGGGATATATAAATGCCAACACCTACATAAAAAAGCAACATAATGTTTATTTTTTAATCACAAACCATAAGATATTAAATGGAGATGAAAGAACATTTTATTTGCATAGGTGGAAAATTATCAATTTTGGCCATGATATACCTGGATTTGATCTCTAAAGTAGACATGCTTAGTAAGATTAAGGTCCTAGTGCTTTGAGACTTGGGTCTTTGTATGGTCACAATTTCTAGTAGATAATATTTATTGAATGCTTACTAAAGCTAAGCACTATACCAAGCATGTTACAAACATTATTTCATTGAATCCTTACAACAAACTTGTGAATTAACTGGCATTATTTTATGCTTTTTATATATGAGGAAGCTGAGGTTAAGTTGTTACCCAAATTAGTAAAGAATACAGGCAAGATTTAAACCCAGGAACTCTGACCTCAGAGCTTTTGTTCTGAATTACTATACAATCTTCTAACCACTTACAACATAACTCTACATGAATAAGGGTGAGGAAAACTGCCACTTCTGGTATTCCATTTTGCCTCTTTTAGTTTATCAAATTCTTCACTACCTGGAATAATAGATTATCTGGTAGAAATAAAAAAGATTACCAAATTTTAAATCCATAACAAAGAAACTAAATGAAGGATAATAATTGAAAACACACAGTGTCATGTTCCTATGAAGATAAGAAAATTAACATTGGAAATCTTTAAATCTGAAATCAATTAATCTGTATGTAGTTAGAATGAAATTCCAATTCCAATTGCAGCTGGACTTTTTGAGGAATTTCAGAGCTGTTTGCAGTATTTCCATAAGAAAACAAAAGATTAAAAAAACAACGTATTTTGAAACTAAAGAGCAAAGACTGTGGACTTGCACTGTCAGATAGTGATAGAGTCCAACAACACAGTAATACAAACATTTCAGTTCTGGCCCAAGAGCCGCTCAGAGAAATATTGTATTTGTTTGGGGACTTGATATATGACAAAGATGGCATCATAAGGTAAACAAAAAGGAACAGATTGTTTAGTAGATGATGTTGGCAGGATGCACTCACTAAATAGTGGAAAATAGATCTGGGCCCCAACGTGAGACCACATGCAAAGATGGACCCCAGATGGATTGAAAACCAACATATAAAAGGTAGAACAATTATGCTTACACAATAAAACATTTGCAACATTGAACTTTCTTAAACAACACCCCAAATTAAAAGAGCAAAAGCATACAAATTTAATGACAAAATTTTTAAGGTTTTCTGTTAAATATATAAAACAATAGAAAAATGTTTATCAGCAAATGAAAGGCTAGTAGAAAATATCTAGAATTTACAAAATATTTATACAAATTAATAGAAAAATGGTAGGCAGTCCAATCAGAAAATAAGCAAATGACTTGATTGAGTAGCTAATAAAAAGGAAAATTCAAATGTTCAACCAGAATATGAAAACATATACAAACTTGCTAGTGAATCAGCTCTCACTGAAAGTGCAAAAATATGGATGGTACTGTAAAGAGAGAGGGACTTTTATATATTGTGGGTGGCATTGTAAACTGAAGCCATTTTGACAAGCAAGCTAGCAGTATACAGTAAAACAAAATACATCACACACTTTGTTCCAGAAGCCCCACTTAGATGTAAATGCATTGTCCAAATAAATTTCTCATACAAACCTGCTTTCCTTCCTTTATTACAACTGGGTAGGTAAGCCTTCGTGATTTGGGGCTTGACTCTTTCATCTCATGTAACATTTTTCCTGCGTCATGTGTGGGTGTTTGTGTTTGCATATATGATTAAGGGGAAAAAAATCAAAAGTTTAAGTTCCACATATCAGATGTGAATTTGGCACTGAAAACAATTAAAAAGTTAAGAAAGGCTTGACTTAAACTGAAAGAGTTAGATTACCTTCTCAATGGCTAGGATGAAGAAGAGTGAAGAATTTTCTTCATCACTGAAGACCTGTGCCTCATTTCCAAACATCCGTTCAGCATTTGTGAAAACTTAGATCTGAATGCAACATCTGCTCACTTTTTATGTGCCAGTAAGTATACTATACATTCTTCTAATTGTTAGGTGCCATTGAGTAGTTTTCAACTTGCAACCCTATCTATGTGAAAGAGAACAAAACACTGCCTGGACCCGAGTCATTTTCACAATTATTGCCCAAGTTTTTAGAGCAAATATATGTGAGTACATTGTTGCAGTCACTGTTTCAATCTATCTCATTGAGGGTCCTTTTTGCTGACCTACTTTACCAAGCATGATGTCCTTCTCCAAAGAATGGTCCCACCGGATTACATGTTGAAAGTATGAGAGAAAAATTATCACCATCCTTCCTTTTGAGGAGCATTCTGGCTGTTCTTCTTCCAAACCAAATTTGTTCTTTCTTCTGGCTGTTGTTAGATGCCATTAAGTCAGTTCCAACTCATAGTGACTCTGTATATAACAAAACTAAATACTGCTCTATGCTGCACCATCCTCACAATCATTCCCATGCTTAACCCATCATTGCAGCCATTGTATCAGTCCATCTCCTTGAGAGTCTTTCTCTTTTTTTGTTGATTCTCTGGTTTATCAAGTATGATGTCCTTCTCTAGGCAACAGTCCCACCTGATAGCATGTCCAAAATATTTAAGACAAAGTCTTGCTATTCTTGCTTCAACAGCACAATTTGGTTGTATTTCTTTTTAAACAGATCTGTTCCTTCTTCTAGCAGTCCATGGTATATTTAATATTCTTTGCCAAAACCATAACTCAGTTTTTCTTTAGTTTTCTCATTCATTGTCCAGTTCTCATATGCTTATGAGTGATTGAAAATACCATGGCTTGGTTCAGGCATAACTTAGTCCTCAAAGTGACTTCTTTGCTTCTAAGCCTTTAAAGAGTTCTTTTGCTGTAGGTTTGTCCAATGCAATTTGTAGTTTGATTTTTCCACTGCTGCTTCTGTAAGCATTGACTGCGGATCCAAGTAAAATTAAATCCTTGAAATTTTCAATCTTTTCTTCATTTACTGCAATATTGCTTATTGGTCCAGTTGTGAGGATTTTTGTTTATGTTGAAGTGTAATCCATATTGAAGGCTATGTTATTTGATCTTCATCAGTAAATGCTTCCAGTCCTTTTTACTATCAGTAAGCAAGATTGTGTTATCTGAATATCTCAACTGTTAATGAGTCTTACTCCCATCATGATACCACATTCTTCTTCATATATCCTAGGTTCTCAGATTGTTTGCCATGATGCCACATTCTTCTTCATGTAGTGTAGATTCTCAGATTGCTCATCAGAAAGATTAAATAAGAATGGTAAAAGAATACAACCATACCACATACTTGTCTTGATTTTAAACCATGAAGTATAACCTTCTTCTATTTGAATGCCTGCCTGTTGTTCTATGTATAGGTTCTACATGAGCACAATGACTTGTTCTGTAATTTACATTATTTGGAATGTTATCCATAATTTGCTATGTTCCACACAGTTGAATGCCTTTTCATATTCCATGAAACAGAGATAAACATCTATCTGGTATTGTCTGCTTTCATCCAAGATCCATCTGAAATCAACAATGATATTGTTTCCATGACCTCTTCTGAATCGGACTTGGATTTCTGGCAGTTTCCTGTCAATATACTGCTGTAACCATTTTTGAATTAGCTTAGTAAAATTTTACTTGCATTTTATATAATTTTATCGTTTGATAATTTTTCTCATTCTATTGGATCATCTTTCTTTGTAATAAACACACTTATGAATTTCTTTCACTTGATTGGCCAGGTAGCAGAATTCCAAAATTCTTGGCATAGATGAGTGAGCATTTGCAATAACGTACCCATTTATTAAACATCTCAGTTGGTATTCTGTCACCTTCTGGAGGCTCATATTTGGGTAATAGATTCTGTGTAGCTTGGAATTCTTTCAATACCACTGGTTCTTGATCACATGCTACCTCCTGAAATGGTTGAATGTCAACCAGTTCTTTTGGGCACAGTAACTCCATGTGCTCCTTTCATCTCCTTTTGATGCTTCCTGTATTTTTTTTGCCCATGTTGTTGTTGTTATGTGCTTTTGATTAGATTCCATCTCACAGCAACCCTGTTTAGGGTTTCTGAGAAGCAGCTGGTGGGTTTTAACTGCTAACCTTATAGTTCGCACGTGCTGATCCTATAGCACCACACCAGGCATCCTTTATAAAATCCTTCAATATCGTCAGTCTGGACTTGAATTTTTCTTCAGTTCTTTCAGCTTTAGAAATGCACAATATGTTCATCCCTTTTTGTTTTCTAACTCCAGGTCTTTGTACATTCTATTGGCATCCTTTGAAATCTCCTGTTCAGCTGTTTTCCTTCAGCATCATTTTTTTTTTTTTTTCTTTTTGATCTAAGTACTCAATGCTCAAAAACAAGTTTCAAAGTATCGTTTGACAGCCAGTTTGGTCTTTTCTTTCTTATTAATGATCTTTTGCTTTCTTCATGCATGTTGTCTCTAGGATGCCATCCGACAACTCATCTGGGCTTTGATCATTAGTATTCAATGCATCAAACCGTTTATGGAGATAATCTCTGAATTCAGGTGAGATATACTGAAGGTTATCCTTTGACTCTCAAGGACTTACTTTAATCCTTCAGTTTCAAATTCAACTTACATATGAGCAACTGATGAGCTATTCTGCTGTTGGCCCCTCACCTTTTCTGACTGAGCTTCTTCATTATTTCTTTCCACAGATGTAGTTGATATGATTCCTATGTTTCCCATATGGTGAGGTATACACGAAGAGTAATAATTTATATGGTTGAAGAATAAATTGTTGGTCTGAAAAAAATCTATCATGTAATCTCTGGTGTTATTTCAATAATTGTAGGGCAGCTGATTATTTATTAGGAAATCTCTTGCCATTTTTTTCTCCATTTAATAATATATTGTAAATCATAGCCTCTATGACTGTAGTCCTGGTGTGGCATTGTGGGTTAATGTGCTGATTTGCATGGTAGATTTGAACCACAAGGTCAGTGGTTCAGGCTCACCAGCCACTCCTTGGAAACCCTATACAGTGTTGTTATAATTTGGAACCAACTCATCGACACTTAACAACAACATCAACAACAATGCTTATGATTATGAACCCATTTTGAAATGAGTTGTTAAGGAGTAAAGATTAAGATGGGGCTAAGGAATCAGCTTGAGGACTAATATGCACCTGACCCAAACCATGGTATTTTCAATAATCTCATATGCATATTAAAGTTAAATAGTGAATAAGGAAGACCATAAAAGATTTGATACATTTGAGTATTAATTATACCACGGACTGCTAAAAGAACAAACCAATCTGTGTTGAAGGAAGTATAGTCAGAATGCTCCTTGGAAACCAGGATGGCCAGACTTTGTCTCTCATATTTTGGACATATTATCAGGAGGGACCAGTCCCTGGAGAAAGATATCATGTTTCGTAAAGTTGGTGGTCAAAGAACAAGAGGAAGACTCCAAAAAAGATGGACTGGCACAGTGACAGCAGCAATGGGCTCAAATGTAGCAGTGCTTGTGGGGTTGGAGCAAGAGTGGGCAGTGTTTTTGTTCTCTTGTGCATCGGATCAGGATCGCTATGAGTCTGTACTGAATCTATGGCACCTAACATCAACAACAAGGAGAAAAGATTACAGTGGAATTAAGGATTAAGAACACTCCACCTTAGTAAAGAGGTGACTCAAAGTACCTATCTTTAGTTTCCCATGGGGGCATGGTATAACTCTAGTTTATAAGACTGCTTTGAAAAAGCTTGCTCTCTTGTCCTGAATCTTGCATCTGTTTCATTACGTCTGACCTTCAGTTCATGGGACTTTCAGCCCATCAACAGAGCTGATTCAACAACTCCTGCAGCATTGTGCATCAATACCTTGTTGTCTGACCTGCTGATTTGGGTTTCTCAACCCCTAAGACTACATTATAAGAAGATTCTTTCAGACTGATATCTGAACTACAGATCTGGGACTTGCAGCCTCCACAATTGTGTGAACCATTTCTTTTGACAATTGTGAGTTTTGTGAGACATTGCAGCATGTGTCAGAACCCTGGGGCTTGAGGGAAGGGAGGAGTAATGAGTGATGTCAAGGACTATTGAGGGGTATAACATGTCAGACAAGTAGAACAGTTGAGATACCTTTGGCATTAGCAGGTAGTGCATACATATGAAAAATAACTGTATTAACTGGTCTTTCTTTAAGGTATATGGATATTATCATATTACTCATAGCATTGTGACTGTATAGATTTTGGAATGTTCTTGATGAAGATGAATATGGTAATATCCCTCTTAAATTTATCAATCTTATCAAAGTAGCCCATAAGAATGCCCAATTCAAAATAGCAAGCAGCAACCCATTTCAAATCAATGCTGTTGTTAGGTGATGTCAAGGCTGTCCTGACTCAAAGTGACCCTATGAACAACAGAAGGAAACACTGCCCAGTCCTTTGACTTCCTCACAATTATTGTTTCACTTGAGCTCATTGCTGCTGCCACTATGTCAATGCATCTTGTTCGGGGGTCTTCTTTCTTTTTCACTGACCTTCTACTGTACCAAGCATGTTGTCTTTCTCGAGGGATTGGTTTCTCCCAACATGTCAAAATATGATAAGCGGAGTCTCACTATCCTTACTTCTTGGAAGCATTCTGGTTGTACTTCTTCCAAGATAGATTTGTTTATTATTGATGGTACTTTTAAAAATAAATGTTTACAAGGAGAAGTCTCAAGGACTTGCTCCTGGATCATTAATTTACTTTTGGGGCCACCAGGTTCTAGGTTTCTACAAAAAAGAATCCCAGAAATTCAGTCCTTGTCTCCTGGCTTCCATTTCCAGTTTGGAAATTCATGAGCATATCACTCTCAAATGAGAGAAAGAGAAAAGGAGAACTGTTATTTAAGGTTTCCTTAAATAAGGACTTTCTGTTCTTATAAATGTAAGGAAGGACTTTCTATTCTTATAATAGTGCAGAGCTGATGTAGAGCTGCCTCCTACTGCAAATGCATGGGAATGCAATAAAAAATGAATTTAAAAATATTAAATACACAGCTAAGAATCCCATAAAAGAAAGTAAAATCGCCAAGAAACAGGATTAAAAAGGAGGCTTAAAATCAAAGAAGTCAGTTTGCTAGTTGCTGCTTTGGCAGATTTGTGGGGGGCATGTAATCCCTTGGGTCAGAGATCTTCATGCTCAAGAGAAAAAGAAAAGATGGCTTGATTCCGACTTAAAAATAGTCTCTAAAAGATTAATGACTGCTGTGAAAGAGGAAAAAAAGTAAGTAATTATTAAAATGCCTATTTATGATGGAATATTGACACAGTGGCAGCAGCAATGGGCTCAAGCATGACAGCAGTTGTGAGGATGGCACAGGACCAGGCAGTGTTTCTTTGTTGTTCACAGGGTTACTATGCATCCGAGCCAACTCAACAGCATCCAACAACAACAACATGACAAAATCTAGGACACGACCTCAGCCCTTCCCCAGAAGCACACCGAAAACTAACCAGAATGTTTCTTCAAAATCCAGGTCAGATAAATTTCAGTTAGTGGAAATCATACTGGACCCCATCTTTCATCATGGTCCATAGACTTCCATTCTTTGTGCGTCCATAAAATCTTCAAGTGATTTTTGTTTCTATCAACTCAAATGAATTCTTTGGTTTTATTTCTTTAAATTTTACTCTTTCCATTTTTTTTCTTCCTATCCTCTTGCAATTCTTTGAAGTGTTTTCTGTTCAACACAATGTTATATATGGATAAGTCAAAGGTAATTACTACAAAATCATGGAAACTTTATTAAACAAAAATATCAAAATATGAAATTTTTGTTTCTGCACTTTTTTATTTATACCACATCAAAATAACAAATATAAGGATGGTGTAGAACTGGGCAATGTTTTATTCTGTTGTGCATAGGGTCCTATGAGTTTGAACTGATTTGATAGCACCTCACAACAAAACAAACTTTGACAACTTAACAACAAAAAGATAACTAATCCAATCATAAAATGGACAAAGGTGTTGAATAAGCATTTTACTAAAGACATTCAAGTGGTCACCAAACACATTAAAAATGTACATTGTAATTAACTAGTCTTGCTGTGGCACTATAGGATAAGCACTGGAACACAAGGTCGTTTGAACTGCAAGGTCGGTGGTTCAAATTCACCAGCCATTCCTCACAAACCCTATAGAAGGTCAGTATGAGTCAAAACTGGAGTTCTGGTGTGGCACTGTGGGCTAATGCATCAGATTGCAAAGTCAGGTTGAGCTGCAAGGTCGGTGGTTCAAGCTCACAAGCTGCTCCTTGGAAACCCTATACAGGGTCACTATGCGTCAGAATTGACTCAATGGCAGTTAACAGCAACAACATAACTAACCAGCATTATTGTTGTTGTATGCTGATGAGTTTGTTTTGATTAATAGTGACCATCAGAGACATGCAAACCAAAACCACAATGAAATATGATTATACATCAACGAGGACGGCTAGGAGCTTGGCGTGGCACTGTAAGATAAACACTGGACCTCAAGGTTGGTTTGGACCACAAGATTGGTGGTTCAAATTGACCAGCTGCTCCTCAGAAACCCTATATGAGGTCTCTATGAATTGGAACTGACTTGATGGTACTTAGCAACAACAATAAGAAGATGGCTAAGGTGTGGCGCTGTGGGTTAATGCTCCAAACTGCAAAGCTGTTTGAACTGCAAGGTCGGCAGTTCAAGCTCACCAGCTGCTCCTCGGAAACCCTATACAGGGTCGCTCTAAGTCAGAACCGACTCAATGGGACTTAACAACAACAATAACAACAAGGTAGGAAAAAAAACAAGCAAACAAAAGACAGAAGATGACAAATGTTATTAGGATGTGAGAAAACTTGAACCCTTAACTATGTTTGGTGGGAATGAAAAATGATACAGCTGCTGTAGAAAATAATTTGATGGTTCCTCAAACAACTGAAAATAGAACTATCACATTACCCAGAAATTCCACTCCTAGGTATATACACAAACAACTTGAAAGCAGAGACTCAAAAATGAAATTTGTACACCTATGTTCATTGAATCACTATTCACAATAACCCAAAGGTGGAATTACCCAAATTCCCACCAACAAATGAATATATATGCAAAATGTGTACATTTAATGAAATACTTAGCCAGTGGGAGAAATGAATGTAGCATAGATGAAGCTTGAAGACATTATGCCGAGTGAAAAAAGTCAATAAAAAAGGACAAATACTGAATTATTTCATTTATATAGAAATGGCAAGAATAGACAAATGTGTAGAACTTAAGGCGTAGGTGAAAGGTTAACTAATAGGAAAAGCCCTGTATAGCTGATTATTGAAATTACAGTCAATAAACTGTACACCTCTAGAAAGTTGAACTGGTGAAAGTCATGTGATGCATGTGTTTGCAACAATGTCATTAAAAAAAAAAACAAGTAGCTGCTGATACTGCTTATGTACCAACACCTCATGGAATTTGGTGCAGTTCTATCTCTTAGTTAATTGTATTGTATAGAGTCTTAAAAGCTTCATATGTACAATCCCAGGCACAACAATTGATCTATATTCATTTGGAACAACAGAAGAGAAAGTCAGAAATAGGAAGACAATATGGAATTTGTGATTGTTTGTCTTCATGAACATCTGAATCATTTAGTAAGAGACCAAAAGGACTGAATGGTGCGAATGTACCATCAATGTACATTGACTCTGTAGAAGAATCCTTATCAAAATGAAGAGAATGCAGAACAGAATGTCACATTCTCATTCATGGACTGCAGATTTTCTGGAACCAGGAAGCATGACTGAACCCCTGAAACAATGTTGTTATTATGTGCCGTGGAGTCGGTTCCAACGCATAGCGACCCTGTACAGCGTTTCTGAGGCTATAAATCTTTATGGGAGCAGAAACCCTCATCTTTCTCCCGTGGAACAGCTGGTAGTTTCGAACTGCTGACCGTGAGATTAGCAGCCCAATTCGTAACCACTACGCTACCAGCTGGTAGTTTCGAACTGCTGACCCTGAGGTTACACCCTGATTCGTAACCACTACGCTACCGGAGCTCCTTCCTGAAACAATAGACCTAAGAAAATCTTGAAACCTTATACCAAAACTATATCCCAAAGTCTTCTTAAACGGATGCAATAGTTTAGCTTAGTAAGACAAGGTCTATCTAGAACATTAAACTATTATAAGAACAACCTATATGAGATCAAATTCAAAATAACAACTTGAAAGATTAGATAGGAATCTTAAGGGGCAGTGACTTAATGTTATTGAAGGAATAACAACTTTGAAAAGGAGGATGAGAATTGTTGCATAACTCAAGGGATGTAAACAGTGTCATTAAATGGTACATGTAAAAATTGTTGAATTGCTGTGTGTTTTGTTGTGTGTATTCTCCACAGCAACAGAACATAAAATTGTAAGAAAAGATCACAGGAATAAAAAAGACGAGTGATTCTTGACATTTATGTTGTTGTTGTAGCCATCGAGTCAGTACTGACTCATAGCAACCCTATCCACAACAGAAAGAAATACGGCCCGGTCCTGGGCCAACCTAACATTTGTTGCCATGCTTGAGCTCACTGATGCTGCCACTTTGCCAATCCATCTCACTGGGGGTCTTCCTTTTTTTCTCTGACCCGCCACTTTACCGAACATGATGTCCTTCTCCAGCAATTGGTGCCTCCTGACAGTTTTTGTGAAGTATGCGAGATGAAGTTTGGCCATCCTGGCCTCCAAGTAGCACTCTGGCTGCACTTCTTCCAACACAGATCTATTGGTTGTTTTGGCAGCCCACGGCACTTTCAACATTCTCCTCCAACACCATAACTCAAATGCATCAATTCTTCTAGATTCTTCCTTATTCACAGTCCAGCTTTGGCATGCATATGAGGTTATTGAAAATACCATGGCTTGGTAAAGTGAACCTTAGTCCTCAAGCTGATATCTTTGCTCTTCAACAATTTAAAAAGTTCTTGTGCAGCAGATTTGCTTAATGCAATATGTAGTTTGATTTGTTGACTGCTGCTTCCATGAGTGTTGATAGTTGATCCAAGAAGAATGACTTCCTTGACAACTTCAATCTTTTCTCCGTTGGTAAGAACGTTGTTTATTGGTCCCGTGGTCAGGTTTTTTTTTGTTTTTGCTTTTTTTATGTTTTCTTTACATTGAGATGCAATCCATACTGAAGGCTATACTCTCTGTTCTTCATTAGTAAGTATTTTAAGATCTCTTCACTTTCCGCAAGCAATGTATCATTTACATATCTTGCAGGTTGTTAATGACTCTGCCTCCAATTCTGATGCCACCTTTTTCTTCATATAACCCAGTTTCTCAGATTATTTGCTCAGCATACGGGTTGAATAAGTACAAAAGAATACAACCCTGTCGTACACTTTTCTTATTTTTAAAACAGTCAGTGTTCCCAAGTTCTGTTTGAACAACTGCTTCTTGGCCCATACACAGTTTCCTCATGGGCACAATTAAAGTGTTCCGGAATACTCATAACTGTTGTCCATAGTTTGTCATAATCCACACAATAGAAAGCCTTTGTGTAGTCAGTAAAGCATAGGTAAACATCTTTCTGGTATTCTCTGCTTTCAGCCAAGATCCATCTGACATCAGCAATGATATCCCTCATTCCATATCCTCTTCTGAATCTGGCTTGAACCTCTGGAAGTTCTCTGTCAATGTATGCTTGCAGCTGTTTCTGTATTACCATCAGTAAAACTTTACTCACATGGGATATCAAAGATATTGTCTGATGATTTCCACATTCCGTTGGGTGACCTCTCTTTGGAATGGGCACAAATATGGATCTCTTCCAATCAGTTGGCCAGATAGTTCTCTTCCAAATCTTTTGGCACAGATGAGTGAGTGCCTCCAGTGATGCCTCACTTTCTTGAAAGGTTTCAATTTGTATTCCATCAATTCCCAGTGTCTTGTTCTTTGTCAATTCCTTCAATGCACCTTGGACTTCTTCCTTCAGTATCGTTGGCTCTTGATCATGTATTACATCTTGAAATGGTTGACCATCAAGCATTTCCTTTTGTTACAGTGACTGTGTATATTCCTACCATCTGCTTTTGTTGCTTTCTGCATCATTCATAATTTGCCAAGAGAATCCTTCAATAATGAAAGTCAAGACTTGAATTTTTTCCTTCAGTATCCTAAGCTTGAAAAATGATGAGCGTGTTCTTCCCTTTTGGTTTTCTGATTCCAGATGTTTGCAAATTTCATTGTAATATTTGACTTTGTCTTCTCAAGCTGGCCTTTGGAATTTTCTGTTCAGCTCTTGTACCTCCTCATTTCTTCCATTTGCTTTAGCATCTCTACGCTGGAGAGCAAGTTTTAGTGTCTCTTCTGACATCCATTTTGATCTTTTCCTTCTTTCTTGTATTTTTAGTGACTTTTTGCTTTCTTCATGTATGATGTTCTTGATGTCATCCCACAACTTTCCTGATCTTCGATCTTTAGTGTTTAATGTATCAAATCTGTTTTTCAGAAGATCTCTAAATTCAGGTGGGA
This sequence comes from Chrysochloris asiatica, assembly GCF_000296735.1. Classification (NCBI taxonomy): domain Eukaryota; kingdom Metazoa; phylum Chordata; class Mammalia; order Afrosoricida; family Chrysochloridae; genus Chrysochloris; species Chrysochloris asiatica. The sequence continues at coordinate 20,337,877 of NW_006408530.1, forward strand.
TATATTCAAGGACATATTTTGGCTCTTGTGGACTCGTTTTCATTTTCTTCAGCTTAAGTCTGAATTTGCACATGTACAATCTGCCCCTGGCCTTGTTTTGGCTGATGATATGGAATTTTCCACCGTCTCTTTTCACAGATGTAGTAAATTTGATTTCTGTGCATTCCATCTGGTGATGTCCATGTGTACAGCTGTCTCATGCTGACTCAAGAAGGTATTTGAAATGAACAAATCGTTGGTTTTGCAGAATTCTATCATGCGATCTCCAGCATCATTTCTATCACCAAGGCCATATTTTCCAACTACTGATCCTTCCTCTTTGTTTCTAACCTTTGCATTCCAATCACCAGTAATAATCAATACATCTTGATTGTATATTTGATCAATTTCAAATGGAAAAAGTTGGTAGAATTCTTCTATTTCATCCTCACTGGCTTTAGCGGTTGGTGTGTAAATTTGAATAATAATGGTATTAACTGGGCTTCCATGTAGGAGCATGGATATTATCTTATCACAGACAATGTTTTATCTCATGACTGATCTTGATATGTTCTTTTGCAGATGAATGCAACACCATTCCTCTTCTGTTTGTCATACCAGCCATAGTAAACGATGTGGTTGTCAGATTCAAAATGGCCAGTCCATTTCAGCTCACTAATGCTTAAGATATTGATGTTTATGTGGGCCATTTAATTTTTGACAATTTCTAATTTTCCTAGATTCATATTTCTTACATTCCATATTATCATTATTGATGGATGTTTACAGCTGTTTCTTTTTATTTTGAGTTGTGCCCAGTCAGCAAATGAAGGTCCCAAGGGCTTTACTCCTACAGGCTTTACTCCATTTGTGTCATCACGGTCAACTCTACTTTGTGGAGGTGGCTCTTCCCCAGTTGCATTTTGAGTGCCTTCCAACCTGAGGGGCTCATTTTCCCACACTATATCTGACAGTGTTTCTCTGCTGTTCATAAGGTTTTCAGTGACTAAATATTCAGAAGTAGTTTGTCTCTCCTTCTCCCTAGTCTGTCTTCATGTGGAAGCTCGTCTGAAACCTGTCCATTGTGGGTGACCCTGCTGGTATTTAAAATACCCGTGGCATAGCTTTCAGAATCACAGCAACTCACACACCACCACAGTACGACAAACTGCCAGACAAGTGGTGGATTTAAGATATAAAGTGACACAGTATTGTAAGAATGGTAGTTGAAATTGATGCACCTTTTACATACTATTGTAAATTCTGTACTGTTCTTTTCCATTTCTGGACTACTGTACAATAAGCACTGGATTGCTAACAATCTGGTTGGTGGTTCAAACCTACCAATGGCACCTCAAAAACCATATACAGGGTTTCTGTGAGTCAGAATGGACTCAATGACACTTAACAACAACATGAGCAAGAGGAGTTTGTGGGTGGTACAAATAGTCAGCATTCTCATCTGCTAATAGAAGGACTATAGGTTTAAGTCCACCTGGAGATACTTAAGAAGAACGTTTTAATGATCTACTTCCAAAATATCAGTCATTGGAAACCTTACAGAATGCAGTTCTACTGAGACACATTGGGTCACCATGAGTTTGAATCAACTTCACAGGAACTGGTTAATAAACAAGAATCAATGACAGCTTGTTTTGAAATATATTTTCAAAATTTTATATAACAAAGAACTCTGAAAGATAGAAATAACATTTTCCTCTGCAGTAGAAGGCAGGTTTCTTTACTGTTCAGGATAATATAGACTATGCCTCCCTTTGGGGCAAATATTGGTTGAGCAAATTTATCTTTATTTATGATTGAGTTTTATTAATGTCAACATTTTCTCAACTATGACACAAACCTGCTGTGTGAGTAGTATCCATCTGAGCTCATCTCTACAACAATTCCATGAGACTTGGGGGGCAAGTGAAACTGAAGTGAACACAAAGTTCATGATGTCTCTTGTACTCTGAGTAAAAGTCTCTAACCTAGAAGTCTCATTTGTTTGGCCAGCATCTATGAAACTGTGCCAGGCTAAGAGGACAGTGTGTAACTCGGGCAAATTCTCAGACCCTTCACAGACCTTGACACAGCCAGTCCTTCCAATTTTGAATTTTCTTCCTTGCACTTTTCATTATTTCAAGTGCTGATCATTTCATGCTTTCTTCTATCTCACCTTACCTCCCCCTCTTCTATGGCTTAGCCTACATATGACATGGCACCTACACAGAGCATGGCACAGAATAAGGCATTGTATTTAAAATATTTTACCTCTAAAGTGGAGTCCTGATATGGTTCTGTGAGGTAATGTGCTGGTCTGCAAAGTTGGTTTGAATCACAAGGTTGACAGTTCAAGTTCACCAGCTGCTCCTCAGAAACCCTATACAGGGTCGCTATGGGTTGGCATAACTCTATAGCATTTAACAACAACCTCTAAAGAGCATTTCTCGCTCAGCTTATTACTGGCAATTTAAATTACCATTAATAATCTGCATTGACAATGTGCATGTTGTTGTTGTTAAGTGTCTATAAATCACTTTTGACTCATACAGACCCTGTATAGGGTGTCAGAGAAGCATCTGGTTGGTCTGAACTGCTGACTTTTTTTGTTAGCAGTCCAGTGCTTAGCCTACAGTGCCATACAAGGATGTTTTAGATTTGGATTGTTACTTAATATTCTTTTAAATTGTGGGAAATAGAATTGACCATACCAACTTTATGAATTATATTTTTCAAGGGTTTGATGTGCAAGGGTTTTTCTGTTTGATGTGCAGGGCCATTTAAGTTCTCCAATGTATTTCTGGAAAAACTAAAACCCCAATTCTAAGCCTGTTGAACCTCTTGTCACACAAGTATTTGAAAGAATGATACTTAAGGGAAATGAAAATGACACTTCTTCCCTCAGCTTTTGAAGACGGAATGATCCACCCCCCTTAAATTCTACCAAAAGAGATTCCCAGCTCATTTTCCTTAGCAAGAGCTTTAAAGTGTAAAAAGCTCATCAAACATCTTTTCCTCTGAGACAATGTCATCTGAGTTCAAAGGATGTATACAGCTCTGCAAAACTGCTGTCTTGTTTCAGTGATAAGGACTTGGCTTTCATTATATGTTTGATTCCAAGAAAATCAAATCTGTTTTTATGTATACTATGACTATAACTAAATCAGGAAATTAGGAGAAATAATCCGTTTCTGCAGACAGCTGGAGTGGTGGTGGTGGGTGGGGGTAGAAATGAGCTTCCAGTAAAAAAAAAAAAAAAACATATCCCACAATGATTTTTTTATCTAGGTTATGCTTTCACTCTCAAATATATGCTTATTAAAACTGAAACTTAATTTTATCCTTCCATACAATGAAGAAAATCTATACGGTTGCTCTTGGAAAACAATATTGCCAGATGCATGCACATTGAGGCCTACGGCTCTCAAAGGGGCAGTTGTTTTGAGGGAGACTTTGAATGAGGATTGGGCATGCATGCCAGAGAGGCACTAGTGGTGTGGGATGGAGCCTAAGTTTGGAAGAAAGAGTGGTGCTCAAACTGTGAATTAAAGACACATGGGTCAGTTCTCCTGCACTGCCATTTCCAGGTGGACTCCAATAAGCATAATTAATTCTAACTGAATCTGATTTTCCAGGACATTATTATGTTGTTGTTAAGTATTATTGAGTTAGTTCCAACCCCATGTACAACAGAACGAAACACCCCTTGATTCTGTGTTATCCTCACAATTGCTGCTACACTTGAGCCCATTGTTGCTGCCATTGTGTCAAGCTCTTTCATTGGGGTCTCCCTCTTTTCCACTGTCCCTCTACCAAGCATGGTGTCCTTCTCCAGGGACTGGTCCCTCTAGCTACTAAGGAGCATCCTGTTTGTACTTACTCCAACACAGATTTGTTTGTTCTTCTGGCAATCCATGGGACCTTTAATATTCTTCTCCAACAACATAACTCAAATGCATCATAAGGTCTTCCTTATTCATTGTCCACATTTCATATGCATTTCATATGAAGCTATTGAAAAATACCGTGGCATGGGTCAGGCACGCTTTAGTTTGTAAACTGACATCTTTGCTCTTGAAAAGAGGTCTTGTGCAGGAGATTTGCTTTATACAATACATCGTTTGATTTGACTGTTGCTTTCTTGAGTGTTGATGGTGGATCCAAGCAAAATGAAGTCTTTGACAACTTCAGTATTTTCTTCAGTTATCATGATATTATTTACTGATCCCATTGTGAGGATTTTTTGCTTTCTTTGCACTGAGGTGCAACTTATACTGAAAGCTGTGATCTTTGCTCTTCATCAGTAAGTGTTTTATGTCCGCTTACAAGGTTGTATGTCCTCTTTGCAAGGTTATATCATCTGCGTGTTGCAGGTTGCTTATGAGTCTTTCTCCATATTCTTCATCTTACAAATCTTCCCAGATTATTTGCTAAACATACAAATTGAATAATCATGGTGATAAAATACAACCTGGTGCACACCTTTCCTGATTTTAAACCATTCATGGTCTCCTTGTTCTGTTTACTGTTCTTGGTTTATGTACAGGTTCTTCATGAGCAAAATTAAGTGTTCTGGAATACTCATTTTCCACATTGTTGTCCATAGCTTGTCATAATCCACATAGTCGAAAGACTTTGCATAGACAATAAAGCACATGTGAACATCTTTCTAGTATTCTTTGCTTTCAGCCAAGATCCATCTGACATCAGCTATGATATCCGTCATTCTAAGTTTTCATCTGAATCTGGCTTGACCTTCTGGCAGACCCTTGTCAATGTACTCTGGTAGTCAATTTTGAATTATCTTTAGAAACAATTTACTTGCATGTGATATTAATTATATTGTCCAAAAATTTCCACATTCCATTGTGCCCCCTTTCCTTGGAATGGGTACAAATATGAATCTCTTCCAATCAGTTGGCCAGATAGTTGTCTTCCAAATTTCTTGTCATAAATGAGTGAATTTCTCCTGTGCTGCATCAGTGTGTTGAAAGATTTCAATTTTCATTCCATAGAATTCCAGATCCTTGTTCTTTGGCAATGCCTTCAGTGCACATTGTACTTTTTCCTTCAATACCATGGACTCTTTATCCTATGCCACCTCTAGAAATGTTTGAAAATCGAACATTTCTTTTTGGCACAATGACTCTCTCTATTCTTTCCATCATCTTTTGGTGTTTTCTGCATTATTCACAGTTTTGCCAAAAGAATTCTTCAGGATTTCAAGTCGAGGCTTGAATTTTTCCTCAGTTCTTTCAGTTTGAGAAATGTAAAGCTTGTTCTTCTCTTTTGGTTTTCTATCTCCAAATCTTTGTGTAGTTCATTATAGAATTTGACTTTGTTTTCTCAGGCTTTCCTTTGACATTTTCTGTTTAGCTCTTTTACCTCTTCATTTCTTCCTTTTGCTTTAGAAACTCTATGTTGGGAACAAATTTCAGAGTCTCTTCTGACATTCATTTTGGTCTTTTTTTTTCTTCCTTATCTTCTTAATGACCTTTTGCTTTCTTCTTATATGATGCTACTGATGTCATCCACAACTTTTCTGGTCTTCATTTATTAGTACATAATGCATCAAATCTGTTTTTGAGATGATCTCTAAATCCAGGTCTGATATGTGCAAGCTCATATTTTGATTCTCATGGACCTGTTTTAATTTTCTTCAACTTCAACCTGAATTTGCATGTGAGCAATTGATGGTCTTTTCCATAGTCTGCCCCTGGCCAGATTTTGACTGATGATATTGAGCTTCTGCACCTTCTCTTTCCAAAGATATAATCAATTTCATTTCTATATATTCCATCTAGTTAGGTTTGTATATGAAATCATCTTTTACATTGTTTAAAAAGGTATTTGCAATGGAAAAATCATTAGACTTGCAAAATTCTACCATGCAATCTCCATCATTGTTTCTATTACCAAAGCCATATTTTTCAGTGACTGATCTTTCTTCTTTGTTTCCACCTTCTGCATTCCAATCACCAGTAATTATCAATACATCGTGATTGCATATTTGATCAATTTCGGACTGAAAAATAGAACTCTTCGATTTCATCATTACTGGCGTTAGAGATTGGTGTGTAAATTTGAATAATAGTGGTATTAACCAGTCTTCCTTGTAGGTATATGGATATTATCTTATCACAGATGACATTATACTTCAAGATAGATCTTGAAATGTTATTTTTGATGATGAATGCTATGCCATTCCTCTTCAATTTGCTATGATTGTGAGATTCAAAATGGCCAATATTAGTCTGATTCAGCTGACTAATACCTAGCATATTGATGTTTATGTGGTCCATTTCATTTTTGACAACTTCCAATTTTCCTAGATTCATACTTTTTAAATTTCATGTTTCAATTATTAATGGATGTTTGCAGATGTTTTTCCTCATTTTTAGTTGTGCCCTTCAGCAAGTGAAGGTCCAGAAGACTTTGCTCCATACATGTCATCTCAGTCACTTTACTTGAGGAAGTAGCTCTTCCCTAGTCGTATCTTGAATGCCTTCCAACCTGAGGGGCTCACCTTATGACACTATCTCTGACAATAATCTGATGTTCTTCACCTTGTTTCAGTATTCTGCATTCTGGTGCTATCTAAAAGGGTTTCCCTTCTAGTCATAAGCTTTTCAGTAACTAAACATTTGGAATCAGTCTACCGCTCCTTCTCCTGAGTCTGTTAGTCTGGAAGCTCATTTGAAATCTGTCTATCATGGGTCACTCTAGCAATCTTCAAAATGCTGATAGCATAGCTTCCAGCATCACAGCAACAGGCAAGCCACCACAGTGACAAACCGACAGACAAGGGTGGTCAGGAACTTACGACAGAATATATGTCCAAATAGGAAAATTGAAGTATTTTTCATTTACTGATTTAATAACAATTTGCTTTGTAATTTATAAATACAGTAATAATTAGCAATTGTGTATTAGGCTTCTGCTCAGAACTCTGCAAATGTTAGAGGTGAATCTAGGAATGAAGACTGCAAAAGGAACACTGTTTTGGTACTGGAGCACTAGTTGAAGAGGTCTCCAGAGAAAGAAAGATGGAAGATCCCAGGATGATCCTGAGGGAAAAGCAGGAGTGACATGTGAGATCCCTACATAGAGAAAGAGTAATGGCAGAGCTGATAGCAAAGGAAAGGCAAGGGCAGACATGGTAGCATGGAGAAACCTTTGGGTTTCTGGCCCATGGACGGAGGAAAGCTAAGTACCTACAGACAGGAGACTGACTTGCAGAATGTGCCCTTTGGACATTCACAGACTGTCCAAAAGAACTTTGCAACACTTGCCGTAGCAGGGTGGAAGCCAAGGGACCATATGGGTGAGAATCCAAAGATAAGAATGAGGCTTGCCTGTAGTGTGACAGACAAGAGTTGTTCCTGACTGGAAAACTGCAGCATCCTGAGTTGGTTTTGAACCTGAATTGTACCCTGTCCACTTCCCTAATAAACCCCATAGTCTTCAGTATTGTTATGAATTCTGTGTGGCCATTGCAATGAATTACCAAACCCAGATGTGAAACAGAGAGTATTTCAGGAAGAATGATTGGTGTCAGAATAGGGTAAAGAAGGTTATATGATGGAAGCATGACTGACCTCTACTGCATAGGAATTGGCTTTAGGCTGATTTTGAGTTTGGTTCTTTCCTCCTTGTGAAGTCAGGGAAAGTCAGACATAGTTCCCACATGGTGTTTACTGTATATTATGCTTTCTTTTTTTTTCTTTTTCTTGTAGATCCACTTCGAGATCCAAAAGAACTTGGTGGTCACTTATATGTTCAAAATATGATGAAGTTGATTGTGCGTACAGGCTGAGAGTTCAAATAATCTTAAATGATGTAGATTTTCTAAAGAGTAATATGGTCTTAAGATGTAAGTAAGGAGTCCTGGACTGCAAAGTTGGTTTGAGCCACAAAGTCAGTGGTTCAAGCTCACCAGCTGCTCCTTGGAAGCCCTATACAGGGTTGCTATGGGTCGGACCCAACTTGACAGCATTTCACAAAAATAACAACAAGCACAGTTTTAGAGTTTGAATGAATTACACTAGCTTAGAAAACAACTATACAAATGTCAGGTCTTTTGCCTGACTAAAGAGTGTTTCAATCTTAGTAGACTATGATCCATTATAGAAGAAACAGATAATAGTGTTCTTGCCAATTAAACTGGAAACTGATATTTAATGGATTTACTAATTTCAGGAAATTTAGTGGTATCATAAATACAATTTTATAATACAAAGAATTAATTTCCTTCTCCATAATATCATTATTAATGAAAATTACTGGCCTACTTAGAGCATCATGTTGCTTAGATATATAACTGGAGAAAAATCTCATTAAAAAAAGGGTCCTTCAAATAATTTCAAGACAGAGTCAGTTTTCATGTTCATATTCTTCTTTGTAATGTTTTATAACTATTCCTTCAATTATACAACTTTATGTGGTTCAAATTACACTAAGTATGCTTTTTATATTTTCATTTACTCTCTGTACTTTGTATCTCATGCTACTATATACTGAGGTATTGAAAAGCTCTTTGTGTCACATTGGTAAAAATATAATGTCTTTATCTAAAAATGAAAATTTTGTATGTATAAATCAACCAACAGAATAACTTGATAAATTTCAATAAAAATTTAAATGCAGGATTTTTGTTTAACTTCTGAGTTCTGTATATTGTTTGATTCATTGCTTAAAACTGAATACAAAGATAAAGAAAACTTTGAAATACATACCTGGGAGTATTAACATCAGCTCTTGATGTAAATGTCAAAGAAAAAAATAATAAGATCTGATAAACTCTCTATTGGTGAAATACTGAATTGTTGCCAAACAGAATTGTAAATGCCACTGACATATTGCCTTATCCTGAAGCAAAATAATTGTAATGTCATTTGCTTGCTATATGAATTTTTGCTCAATATTATAAAATATTGCTCTAAAAGTAATTCAGAAAGGTGGGGCCACAGTGTAACTGCTCAGTTCACTCTCATGTCATAAAGTCTTAGGTTAGAAATTGTCCAGGAAATAATTGGTTTTAACCATTGGAGTCTTTTTCCCCCAGCACATTATAGCACCATACGTTTTCATTTTCCCCAGTGTCTTTTCTACTATAATAATGGCTTAAGGATTTAAATCCTGTGCTGTTATTGTGACTTCAAAGCCTTAAAACTGCAATTGAACGAGGCAGTTCATCTGTCATTATTCAAATATGAAGCAATTATGATGAAATAAAGATAAAATTCCATTGAGAAATACTCCAATCAATTTTCACTTATATTTAACTAGAAACATAAAACGATGCTTAGAAGAGTAAGTTTAGGTAATAAAATTGAAGAATAAAAAAGCATGAATTACTGATCTATAACTGAGACATTCATGAAGGTTATAGGATATGTAAATAAAATGTGTCATCACTATTGAGTGAGAGTTTGGTTCATGATAAAGACAAATATATATATATATATATTCTACTACCAGCACAACCAACAACAAGAAAACCTTTACTTAAGTGGTCAAAACTGCACTTAATGTTATCTGCCATGAGTTTAATATAGAATTTTTTTTTTTTTTTTACATTCCCATCTTAACTAATCAATATCAAAGTCAATAGTCTATGTCCCTTTGACATTTAAAAAATATGTTAAGTCAATGACAGACACATGCCATGGTATCGAATATATAAGCTATCTATTCTGAATGAGCATTTTACATTTTCTCATTCATATCAATTGCATTATTTTATGGCTCTTTCTGTTATCTTTGACTTTAGCATGCCCCCTTTTTTCAAAATTTAAGATTTAAGTATCCTACTTGTTCAAATTGATCAAATTTATACAAAGTACCATTTAAAAGATTGTTTAGTTGTATTCCAAAAGAAGCTAGAAATAGAAGGAAAATAGGATATATAACATCATATCACATGAGAATGTTTAAAATATGTTTTTCATTAAGCACCTATTCATTTGTTTAGCATAATTTTATTTAAGATAATTCTACATTAGTGTTATGAAGTCCTGGTGTGGAGCTGTGGGACACAGCACTAAACCACAAGGTCGGTTTGAACAATGAGGTTGGAAGTTCAAACTCCCCAGTCACTCTTGGAAACTCTATACAGGGTCTCTATGAGTGAGATTTGACTCTACAGCATTTAACAACAACAAATTAACCTTACTATATTCTTATGCTGTTCAGACTTACATATGCCCAATATTCTATTTTTGTTAGCAACTTTATCTTTTTCTCTTTCTTGGCTCAGTTACATAATTTTTAATATAGGAAAGACCTATTAAAATTTGCACCTCAAATATCTGAACTTTTCTGATTAAATGGACAATAAATACAGGCCATGTGCTCAATATTTCAAATAAACAAGCTTTCTATGAGTGCCTACTATGTACAGATCTCTGTTCAATATTTAGTGTAATTCAATGAATGGGGACCAAAACAGAGAAGTTAAAAACTGAAATGGAAATACAAAAAAGGAAGTCTTTAGTTTTGCTGTCAGAATATTTAGAACTCTGCTATGGGAGGAAGGAATGGTACCCATCAGCAGTAATTTCTTTCGTAGCTGACACTTCAAACTTGACTACAACATATCAAGGGAATGAGACATGAGAAATGTCTTCTAGATGAAGCATGGAAAATGCCACAAAGCAAGAGAAACATGTGGTTCTTTCTAGTGAAAGAGCAATTTGGAGAAGCAGGTAAGTAATGAAAGATGAGACTGGGAAAGGTATCAGAGCCAAATATGTATTCTGCCCACAAGTTCTTGGAAATTTGTTGTTGTTGTTGTTAGGTGCCATCGAGTTGGTACCGACTCATAGCGACCTTATGCACAGCAGAACAAAACACTGCCTGATCCTGGGCCAACCTCACTATTGTTGCCATGCTTGAATCCATCGATGCTGCCACTTGGCCTATCCATCTCATTGGGGGTCTTCCTCTTTTTCTCTGACCCTCCACCTTACCAAACATGATATCCATCTCCAGTGACTGGTCCCTCCTGACAACATGTCTGAAGTATGAGAGGTGAAGTTTAGCCATCCTGGCCTCCAAGGAGCACTCTGGCTGTACTTCTTCCAAAGCAGATCTATTGGTTCCTTTGACAGCCCTTGGCACTTTCAGTATTCTCCTCCAACACCACAAGTCAAATGCGTCAATTCTTCTATAGTCTTCCTTTTTCAGTTTGCATCTCAAGGTTAGTGGTTCAAATTCACCAGTGGTTCCTTGGAAACCATATACATGTTGCTACATGGAGACAGAATCGACTTGAGAGCACTCAACAACAACAACACTAACTTAAATCAGGCAGTTGTGTAATTGATTTAAACTTGACATCTTAACTTTGCATGAACAGTAAAGTTAATATAAAGTATTTGACATATATTAGTACGCTGTAGTTAGGTGCCATCGAGTCGGTTCCCTATGCACAACAGAATGAAGCACTGCCTATTTCTTACACCATTCTCACAATGTTATGTTTGTTACCACTGTGGCAACCTATCTCACTGGGGGTCTTCTTCTTTTTTGCTGAGTCTCCACTTTACCATGCATAATATCTGTCTCCAGGGGATTGGTCCCTCTGGCCACATGTCCAAAGTACAAGAGACAAAGTCTCACCATCCTTGCTTCTAAGGAGAGCACTCTGGCTGCACTTCTTCCAAGATAGATTTGTTCATTTTTCTGGCAGTGTGTAGTCCTTTTAAAGTATGCTTCACCAACATCATTCAAATGCATCAATTCCAATCGGTTGGCCAGGTTTATTTCCAAATTTCTTGGCATAGACGAGTGAGTACAATAAAATGAAACACTGACAGGTCTTGTACCTTCCTCACAATCATTGTTTGAGACATTTGTTTCAGTAACTGTAGCCATCAGTCTCTTGAGGGTCTTCCTCTTTTTCACTCATGCTCTACTTTACCAAGCAGGATACCCTTCTTCAGGAACTGGTCCCTCCTGATAATGCGAAGCTTCATCATCCTCGCTCCGCAGGAACATTCTGGTGGTACTTCTTCTGACACACATTTGGCAGTCCACAATATTTTAATATTTTTCATCAACCTTGTAATTCAAATGCATAAATTCTTTTTCAATCTTCCTTATTGACTTCCCAGATTTTGCATGCATAGGAGGTGATTGAAAATACAATGGCTTGGGTTGTTGTTGTTGTTCTGAAGTGCTATCAAGTCAGTTCCAACCCATAACGACCCTGTGTAGGGGTTCTGAGGAGCTTCTGGTAAGCTTGAACTGCTGACCTTGCAGTTCAAATGGCTTTGCTGTCTGGCACATTAACCCACAGTGCCACACCGGGACTCCATGGCTTGGGTAAGGCACACATTATTGTTCAATGTGATGTCTTTTGATTTGAACACTTTAAAGAGCTCTTTTAAAGTATATTTGACTAGTGCAATATGTTTTTTAGTTTCCTGAGTATTGGCTGTGGATCCAAGTAAAATGAAGTCTTTGACAATTTCAATCTTTTCTCCAGTTATCATGATGTTGCTTATAGATGCAATTGTGAGGATTTCTTTTAACTTTATGTTAAGGTGTACAGCATATTGAAGGTTGCAATCTTTAATCTTTATCAATAAGTGTTTCTACTCCTCTTTCATCTGAATATCACAGGTTGATAATGACACTTCGATTTATTCTAATGCTGTGTTCTTCTGCATATAGTCTAGCTTTCCAGATTATTTGCTCAGTATACAGATTGAATAAGTGTGGTGAAAGGATGCTACCCTAAACCCCCAACTTTCCTGATTTTAAACCATTCATTAACCGCTCATGTTGTTTGAATGTCTTCCTCTTGGGCTATGTCCAGGTTTCAGATGAGTACAATGAAATATTATAGAATTCTCATTCTGTGCAACGTTACTCATAGTTTGCTATAATCCACATATTATTAAATAGTTAATAAAACACAGATAAACATCTTTCTGGTATTCTCTGCATTCAGCTGAGATTCTTCTGATATCAGCAATGTTATTCCTCCTTCTATGAAACTTACTTGTACTTTTGGCATTTCTTTGTCTGTGTACTGCTGCAAAATTAAAAATATATGTACTTTAAGCAAATTTTTACTTGCATGTGATACTAATGATATTTTTAATATTTTCTGTATTCTATTGGATCATATTTCTTTTGAATGGTCACAAATATGGATCCCTTCTAGGTAGCTATATTCCAGACTTCTTGGCACAGACTGGTGAGCACTTCAGCACTACATCTGTTTGTTGAAACATTTTAATTTGTATTCCATCAATTCCTGGATCCTTGCTTTTTGCCAATCCCTTAAGTGTATCTTGAACTTCTTACTTCAATACCTTTGATTCTTCATCATATGCAGCTTTCTGAAAAATTTGAACATCCACCAGTTCTTTGTAGCACATTGACTCTGAGTTTTCCCTCCATCTTCTTTTGATTAGTCCTGAGTCTTTTAATATTTTGCTCCTAAAATCCTTCAATATTTCAATTCAGAGCTTGAATTTTTCTTCTGTCACTTCAGGTTGAAAAATGGTAAGTGTGCTGTTCCCACTAAGGTTTTGCACATTTTGTGATAATGCATTACTTTATTTTCTCTAGCTGCCTTCTGAAATTTTTTGTTCAGCAGTTTCACTTCATCATCTTTTCCTTTTAATTTAGCTATTCTAAATTCAAGAACAAGTTTGAGTCTCTTTGTATCTCTAATTGTCTTTTCTTTCTTTTTCTGTGTTTTCAGTGATCTTCTACTTTCTTCAAGTATAATACTCTTGATGTCATCCCACAACTCCTCTGGTCTCCAGGCGTTAATGTTCAATGTATAAAATCTGTTCTTGAGATGGTCTCTAAATTCAGCTGGGACATAAACAAGGTCATACTTTGTCTCTCATGGACTTGGTTTCAGTTTCTTCAGCTTCAACTTGAATTTGCATATGAGCAACTAATGGTATGTTCTGCAGTCTGCCCCTGATCTTGTGGCTGATGATATTGAGCTTCTTGATTATCCCTTTTTACAAATGTAGTCAATTTGATCCATTTGTATTCCATCTAATGAGGTCCACGTGAATAGTTACCATTTCTATTGTTGAAGAAATGTGTTTGTTTGAATAAGTTGTTGGTCTTGCAAAATTCTATCATGTAATCTCTGGCATCATTTCTATCCCCAAGGTCATACTGTGGAGTTTTTCATTGGTTTCTGTTCACAATCTCGGCATTCTTTTTTTTTTAAAAAAAAGATTAGGTATATTTTTAGACTATACACTGAAAAGGAAACTATGTTGGGTGAAAGATCATTAAGGTGTTGACCATCACTTAGCTGAGCAGGTTGACAAATGGTTTTCCAGAAGTCTTAATCTCATTAAAAGTTAATCTGAAAAGTGCTTTACTAGTTTATCAAGAATGCTAATTTATCGCCAGGAGGAAATCGTGAAATCAAAGATCTCTCCTAGATTCAGTTAGCCAGAAGTTTTTCTTTACACAACTTTTTATTTATTCATATTTTCTAGATTTATATATGAAAATAAAATTTCAAATCCAATTACATTGGTTCCAAAGAACTTTTTCCTTTTTCATTTTTTCTAACAAAAGCAACTTCAGACAATACTTTAAGACATACCCAGTAGTCTTAAAACACCACACATGCTTATCAAACTGGATTACTTGTTTATACAAACTCCATAGATATGCATATTGTGGTTGTTGTTGTTAAGTGTCATCAAGTTAGTTCTCATTAATAGGTATACTGTATAGGGTTTCCAAGGAGTGGCTGAAGAATTTGAACCACCAATCTTGAAGTTTAAACTGACCTTGCAGTCTATTGCATTATACCACAGCACCACACCAGGACTCCACAGATATGTGTATGTTGTTGCTGTTGTTGTTAGGTGCCATTGAGTTGGTACCAACCCGTAGTGACACTACGCACAGCAGAACAAAACACTGCCCGATCCTAGGCCAACCTCACTATTGTTGACAAACTTGAGGGGGTGTGTATAAATGGTTCATTTATATTTTATACTGTTTCAACACAAAATATGAACTTCTGAGGGATTGCCATAAAATATATACATGTACATATGTATGTAAGCACATTAGATTAAATCTAAACATTAGAAACCATATACAGTAAAAGGAAAATCAGTATGCTAGGTAGAAATAATGAGGTCATTATGTCTTCTCTTTTTCTGATATTTTACCTAGATATCTCACATAGACACATTCCATGAGATACTACACCATCTACCCACTGCCATGAAGCTAATTCCAACTCACTGCAACCCAGCAGAAAAAGGATAATTGGGTCACAGTGATGATTAAATTAAACGTTTATGGGAGCTGAAAGTCTCATAGTCCTCTTGCAGAGCAACTGGTGGGATTGAACTACCTACTCTGTGATTAGCAGCACAAGATATGTTGACTTGCCTAACCTACTGCAAATAGGCATATGGATAAAAATAATATAAAGTAGACATGAGTGATACAGGAAGTAAGAGGCCATCCAACCTCTATTTATTCGCAAATTGTTTGATCTTAATTTTTTGGTCCCAGCCTCTTCTTTGTTTATTGACTTTAATGGCTGTAACTTGCACTTGAGGTCTAAACAATTAATTCCTCCAAACATTCATGTCAGGGAGTGTTGCAGGCTGACCCTTTGAAGTGAATTGCTGTACATTGTAGCTTGAAGTTATACTCTATTCCCCAGGAATGGTCTACATCTAGGGAGAAGAGTTTAGACCCATGCAAATCACCTCATTTGTAGGGCAATTAATTCTGCAGAGGTATCCTAGTTTCCTGACTCCCTTTGGGACTGGCTGACCTTTGTTGCCAGGTCTTTGTATAAATCTGCTCTCAGTCAGTCCTGCTTCTTTCCTCTCCCCTCCCTATACAAGTTGATCACAGGAGCATTTCCCAATAAACTTCTTGCCCACAAATCTTCCTCCGAGTCTGCTTTCTGCAATAATGAACTTCAAAGAGACATGGAATAATAATATGGGGCTAAACTCCTCCTCCATCGATGTAGAGAGAAAGCAAGAGAAGAAGTACAAGTATAGGCAAGATAAAGACTATCTTAGGGGAAAAGACATTGTTAGTTGTCAAGAGTAAGTAGAGGGTGGGGGGGGAAAGTGTTTCAGGGTAAAAAATGATTTTCCCTGGAATTATGGAGTCATGGTGACTCTGTGGGTTACACAGTGAACTGATAAACACAAGGTCAGTGATTCAATTCCAAGTCCATGAGAAAAAGATAAGACTGCATCCCCCCCCCAAAAAAAAATGCATTCTCAAAAACCCTAAATATCTTCACTATGAGATAGAATTGATTTGATAACAGTAGGTTTTTGGTTTTGGTCTGGACTCTAAAAGGCAGCAAACTAAAAGTAAGGAGAGTGATCAGAAGACAACTCTGATAGTAGTAAGAATAATGAGCCCCAAAGATACCTATAGCCTACTTCCCAGAAGCAGGGAATATACTACCCGAAAAAGAGATTTACAAATGTGATCAAGGATATGACCTTGAGATGAGGAGATTATCCTGACAGACCTGTGTATTTAAGAGCTGAGAACCTTTCCCAATTCTCATCAGAGAGATTTGACAGGAACATGCATGCTCACTGACTTGGAAGACAGAGGAAAATACCTACAAAGATGAGTAGCCTCTAGAAGCTGGAAAAGGCAAAGAAACTGGCCATGCCCATGCAAAGCCTTCAGAAAGGAACGCATTCTTGCCAGCACCTTCATATTAGCCCTGTGAGACCCATGTTAGACTTCTAATCAACAGAACTGTAAGATAATAAATGTGTGCTGTTTTAAGCCAAATTTCTTTTTAGTAAGAGGTAAGAGAAAATTAATATACTAATTTAGGGAAGAACTTGAAAGAAAAGGGGAAAAAAAGTTAATTAAGGATGTTATGAAATGTAGTAACAATAGCAGATGGCAACTTGGGGTAAGGAGAAATAGTTTGGGGAAGACACAAAGTCAGTCCTGTAAGTTACATCCCAGACATTGCAGATCAGACAATCATTTTTCTTCCTTTGCTGTCTGCTTATTAAAGATCTAAGAAGATTCTTCTACATGCTGACAAACATTAAGATAAGTAACAAATGCGAGAATCTCCAGTTAATAGAAAAAAAATTACTTGTCTTATGCAAGAATTGTTTATGAAGGGTACTAAGTAATAGTGCAGACTCAAATGAGCTCTTAGAGCTCAGTGAAGCCAGAGTAGTCTAGCCTATTAAAGACTGAGGACCAGAAAACAAATCACCATTTTGAATACATTGAATACATGTATGATTGTTGTTAAGTGCTATTGAGTCAATTTTGACTCAAAGCAACCCTGTGTAGGGTTTTCAAGGAGCAGCTGGTGGTTTGAACCGCTGACCTTGCAGATCAAATTGACTTTGTGGTCCAGCACATCATCCTGCAGCCTCACACCAGGATTCCACACATATTATGTTGTCATTGTTGTTAAGTGTTGTTGAGTTAATTCTCTTAATAACATACCGCCGACCCTGTGTGGTGGTGTGGGTTAATGCACTGAGCTGCAAGGTCAGTTTGAACTGCAAGGTCGGTCGGTGGTTCAAGCTCACCAACCGCTCCTCAGAAACCCTATACAGGGTCACTATGGGTAGAACCTACTCAGTGGCACACAACAAGAACAACAACAACCTTGCTATCAAGAAAAGTAATACTCTATTTGAAGTAGGAAATTATCTCTTATGGAAATGCCAGGTTGGGGTTGTTAATAGGAGAAGGCATTCTGTCTTTTTAAAATAACACATTGGGTGTTTTGTCAGCAAGCTGATGATATCAGTAGCTCTATTACCCTGCCCACCATCACTCACAGAGAGAATGGTAGTGGTAGTCCTATGCCACCAACTAAGTTCCAACTCATAGAGACTGTATAGGGTTTCTGAGGCTTTAAATCTTTACAGGCTCAGAAAGGCTTATCTTTCTTCTGTGAAGCAGCTGGTAGTTTCAAACACTGACCTTCCAGTTAGTAGCCAAGCTCCTTACCCACAACCTACCACAGCTCCTTAAACACACAGAACACGGAAATCAACAACAACAAAAAATCTAGCAGAACCTGACAGAACCAATATTGTCAGAATTCTGGATCCAAAGTTTCCAATAACTAAGTTTTTTTTTTTAAAAAAAAGAATTGAAACACATAAAGATCAATATGCTAAGCATTAGTAACAACTGGTATTGGCCATTTTGAATCTGAAAGTCACATTACTATGCTAGGAATGATGTGTTAAAGAGAAATGATATTACATTCATCATCAAAAAGAACATTTAAACAACTTTCTTGAATTACAACACTGTGTGTGATAGGATAATATCTATATGCCTATAAGGAAGATCAGTTAATACATAAAAATTTTCAAATTTATGTACCAATCACTAAAGCCAGAGATGATGGAATTGAAGAATTCTACCAACTTCTTCAGTCTGAAATTGACTAAACATCTATCACCAAGACCATGTTTTCCAGCTACTGAATCTTCTTTGTTTTCAACTTTGCATTACTAGTGATTTGAATACAAAGTTGGAAACAAAGAGGAAGGATCTGTAGCTGGAAAATGCTATCTTGGTGATAAAACAATCACATGATTTTTTTTTTTTTTTTATCGTGTGATAGAAAATTCACATGATAGAATTTTAGAAGTCCAATGACTTTATTACTACAAATATCTTCTTTAGACAACATAAAAGACACAGAAATTAAATTGTCTCCATATGTGGAAAGAGATGATGGAAAGCTCTAGATCATCTGCCAAAACAAGGCCAGGGACAGACTGTGGAACAGACCATCTCACAGGCAAGTTCAGACTGAAGCTGAAGAAAATTAAAACAGTCCATGAAAGCCTCAATATGTCCTTGAATAATATTCCACCTGAGTTTAGAGATCATATTAAGAACAGATTTCATAAATTAGACACACTGACTGAAGACCAAGGAGTTGTGGGATGACATCAAGAACCTGATACAGGAAGAAAGCAAAAGGTACTTAAGAAGACAAGCAAGAAAGAAAAGACCAAAATGGATGTGAGAAGAGACTCTGAAATTTGCTTTTCAGCACAGAGATGCTAAAACAAATGCAAGAAGTAAGGAGGTGAAAGAACTGAACAGAAAATTTCAAGGGTATCTCAAGAAGACAAAACCAAATGTTATATGAATTGTACAAAGACCTGTAGTTAGAAAACCAAAAGGGAAGAACACACTAAGTGTTTCTCAAGTTAAAAAAAACAAAAGGACAAAGTTAAGCCTCTACTTGCAATATTGAAGGATTCTATGGGCAAAATATTGAATGATGCAGAAATCATCAAAAGAAGATGGAAGGAATACAGAGTCACTCTACCAAAAAGAAATGGGTTGATGTTCAACCATTTCATGAGGTAGCATACGATCAAGAAAATTTTATTCTGAAGGAAGAAGTCCAAGGTGCGCTGAAGGCATAGGCAAAGAACAAGCTGAGACACCATTGGAGGCATTCACTATCTATGCCAAGAATCTGTAAGACTGCTACCTGGCCAACTGATTGGAAAAGATCCATGTTTCTGACCATTCCAAATAGAGGTGACCCAATGGAATATGGAAACCATCAGACAATATCATTAATATCACATGCAAGTAAAATTTTGCTGAAGAGAATTCAAAAACAGCAGCAGCAACACATTGACAGGGAGCTGCCACAGGTTCAGGCTGGAATCAGAAGAGTACGTGGAACCAGGGACGTCATTGCTGAATCCAGTGGATCTTGGTTGAAAGCAGAGAATACCAGAAAATGTTTACCTGGGCTTTATTGACTATACAAAGGCTTTCCATTGTGGGGATCATGGCAAGCTATGGATAACCTTGCAGAAAATGAGTATTCTGGAACTTTAAATTGTGCTCGTGCATGACCTGTACATAGACAACACAGAACAGAACAAGGAGACAATGAAGGTTTAAAATTAGGAAAAGTGTGCGCCAGGGTTGTTTTCTTTCACCTCAGCATATGTAGTCAATCTTTATGCTGAGCAAATAATCCAAGAGACTAGATTATATGAAGAAGAACATGGTATCAGAATTGGAGGTAGATTCATTATCAATCTGGGATATGCAGATAATGCAACCTGTTGCTGAAAATGTAGAGGACTGAAAATACTTACTGATGAAAATCAGTCTTTGTTATGGTTTGCTCCTCAATGTAAAGAAAATAGAAATCCTCACCACTGAACCAATAAATACATCAAGATAAATGAAGAAATGATAAAATTGTCAAAAACTTCATTTTGCTTGGATCCATCATCAATACTCACAGAAGCAGAAGCCAAGAAATCAATGTATTGCATTAGGCAAATCTGCTGCACAAGACCTGTTTAAAGCATTCAAGAGTAAAGGTGTCAATCTGAGGACAAAGATGCACTTGATCCAAACCATGGTATTTTCAACAGCCTCATGTACCTGTGAAAGTTGGACAATGGATAAGGAAGCCCGACAGGAGAAGCATTCATGCATTTGAGTTTGGGTGTGGGAGGATAATATTTAAAGAACACAAACAAGTTTGTGTTGGGAGAAGTACAATCAGAATGCTTCTTACAAGTCAAGATGGCCAATCTTCATCTCTCATACTTCAGACACATATCTAGAGGAACTACTCCCTGGAGAAGTACATCATCCTTGGTAAAGTGAAGGGTCAGTGAAAAACAGACGCCAGCAAGATGGATTTGTGAAGTGGCTTTACAAATGGGCTCAAGCATAGCAAAAATTGTGAGGTCGGCCCAGGACCAGGCAGTGTTTTGTTCTGTTGTGCATAGGGTTGCTATGAGCTGGTACTGACTTGATGGCACCTAACAAGCGAGTTTCTTCTAGAGATAGTAGTCCAAAACAACAGAACATAACCCGTAAAATTTCTTAAGACAGCCTCAAAAGGTTCATAACCCATTGCTCAAATAAGTCACCAAAGTCAGCTGAGATTCAAGGGAATATAGTTAGATTCTACATCTCAATGGGAAGAACAAATTCTTGGCTTCTACTAAGCTATACAAAATAGGGAAAAAGTAGGAAAAATGGGTGATCATTTTTAGCAATACTTTCTCCTTTTTCAATGTTTCCATTTCTACCTCACTGTTTATTACTTGTTAAGTGCCATTGAGTTGGTTTCAACTCATAGTGACCCTGTATAGGGTTTCCAAGGAGCAGTTGGTGGGTTTGAACTACTGACCTCATGGTTCACAGTCAAGTGCCGATCCTACAGCGCCACACCAAGAGTCCACTGTTTACCAGAGTACATGTACTTATTATCTATTATTAGTTCATAATTTTTATGCATGTACATTGCAAATTCACGGTCTTTGCTCTTTACTGGGTGTTTATTTTCTCCAAAAGTGACTTATAATAAATCATTATATTGTTGTTAAGTGCCATCAACTCTGTTCTGACTCATAGTGACTCGATATAAGGTTTTTGAGGAGCGACTGGTAAATTTGAACCACCAATCTTGTGGCTCAAACTGACCTTCCAGTCCTGCACTTATCCTACAGTGCCACACCAGAAGTCCGATAGATCATTATAGATTTATCATTTAGGAAATTTTGTTGCTCACTTGTTGCATATGTTGTTGTTGTTGTTAAGTGATGTTGAGTTGATTCCGACCCATAGCGACCCTGTATAGGGTTTCCAAGGAGCAGCTGGTGAGCTTGAACCACTGACATGGCAGTTCAAATGACTTTGTAGTCTGGCACATTAGCCCACAGCGCCACACCAGGACTCCATATTAATATTATTGAACACAGAATAAAACACATTTCAGAGAGAGAGAGAGTTATTGAACGAATTTGATCTTATTTGGTCCCCAATTCTTTGAGAAATCATTCTAATCTTAATGATATGAACACAAATTTAAGGTCTTTGACACACGAAACATATAATACATATAAGAGTTGTATAGTTTAAATGATTAAATGATTAGAGACAAGAAAACTTTTATTTCTTGAAGGCCATGTAATGGGTCTCTTTATATACATTAACCCATTTATTTAAAAGAATTTAAAAAGAAAAGAAAAATAGGAGATTGAGGATGGGTATATAGCACTGGTCATGTCTCCATTGGACTAGCCACTTCACAAATGCTTTACTAGAAAGGTGTGAGGCATTTAATTCTCACAGCTACCCTGTACAGTACAGCTAAATAATTCCTCATCTCCCCCCATACACAATACTATAAATTTAAAAATAAAGACATAGGTAGGTTAGGGAAATGGTCCAGAATATTAAAGCTAATTAGTTTTGGTGTAAGAATGAACCTCAGTATCCTTTCCACTTCCTTGCAATGCCTACCTGATGTTCTCCCAAAAAGATCACTCCCCTGAGTGAGGGTTCTAATTTGAACCCTCATTTGGATCATTGTGGAGAATATTTCAGACACTTGCTAGTACAATAATACTTATTTATACTTACAGACATGACAAAAGTGTAGCAACAGACATCTAAAAAATGGTGAGGATTTTTAAAATTTTGTTTTCTAGTAATTAGAAAGAACATGTCAATAGTATAAGAACCAATAATGGTAGAGTTAGCGTGACAAGAGATAACTTTCCAGTAAAAATGTTGTCTGTAAGAATCCATTACATTTTTTCTTTGATACACACTTACTAAATAATATGTAAAATACTGACACCTAATGTTAACTTTTTGTATTATAATTTCAGAAGAGTTTTCAGTACCTCAAAATGAAATTTAGGAAGCTAATAAAGAGTTAATGTAAAAAAATGTCTTCTAGTTATTCAGATATATACACAACAAGGTATTTGATTGGCTTTTATGCTAATAGAATAATATTCCTGAGAATTAAAGGTAGCAATAACTCATATACATTTAAAGTTTTCAATCAAAACCATCAGCACACAACTCAATTGGCTATCAGTGGCATGAGTGTGTTATCAAAAACACTTTATCATAATAAATTTATAGTTCAGGAATTGTTAAACATTTTCTGTAAATGGTCAAATAATGTTATAGACTCTGTGGACTATAGTATCTGTTGCAAATATTCAATTCAGACATTGTAGTATGAAAGAAATCATAGACAACATATTTTAAAAAAGAATGTGATTGTGTACCCCCCAAAATTATTTATTAATGCTGATGTTTGAATTTCATATAAGTCTCATGTAGTGACATATTATCTTTCTTTTGATCTTTTAAAAGCATTTGCAAGTATAAAACTTTAGCTTCTGGTGTGAGAAAAATCAAATTATGGCAGGATTTGGCCCACAATCCATAATTTTCAAACTGTTGTAATGACTTCCAGTTGAAGAGTAAATATAGGACAAAAGAGAGAATAAGTCTCTCCCTTTGGGAAGAGAACAGATTAAATAAAAGTAAATTTCATGATAATTATGCATCTATTTCACATCTGTTTTCTAGTATGTTATTTATATTCAGTTGCTATTGTTGTTAAGTGCCACGGAGTCAGTTACAACTCATACCAACCACTATAGGGTTTCCAAGGAGCAGCTGGTGGGTTGGAACTGCCGACCTTGTGGTTCCATCCTAATTAGTGGTTCAGTGCTTTATCCTAAAGCTAGAAACAACTAAAATTAAAATTTTAAATTAAACTCATAAATTAATATCTTTATTTTGTTTCATCAAAGTATATAGTTTTTAAACTAAAAGAACCTTAGAAACTTTTTTGAAAACTTTTGAAATATTAAATATGAAATTGTGCCTTCTAAATGCCTCTCAGAAGCCTCAGTTTACATTTCATAAAAATTAATGTGCAATGGTTTGTATTTTATGTATTGTGAAAGACAGAAAAAGCTATGAACAATTAAAATAAACCAAATTTTCAATGCACGCCAAAATTCTCAGTCTGGCGCTATAACCAGATTTACAGATTTGGATTCTGACACTACCATTTTCCAATTGTCTGATCTTGGACATGGTACCTAAACCTCTCCAGATGTTTCTACATGCAATATGTATCCACTAATAGAATTTTGTTTATTACTATTATTTAATAATAATATTTTGGAGTCCTGGTGTGGTGCTGCCTGTGGGTTAATGTGCTGGACAGCAAAACCAGTTTGAACCTCAAGGTTGGTGGTTCAAGCTCACCAGCTGCTCCTCAGGAACCCTATACAGGATCTATATGAGCCAGAACCGACTCTATGGCACTTAACAACAAAAACAACAATTGTATTTACTTCATAGGGCTATTGTTGCCATGTTCCTCAAGCAAAATTGTTATTGTTGTTATTATGTGCCATGGTGTTGGTTCCGACTCATAGTGACTCTGTACAGGGTTTCCAAGTCTTTAAATCTTTATGGGAGCAGAAAGCCTCATCTTTCTCCTGTGGAACAGCTGGTAGTTTCAACCTGCTGACCTTGTGGTTCGCAGCCCAATTCGTAACCACTACGTTAGGAAGATTCTCGATGAGATGGATTCACACAGTGGCTGCAACAATGGAGTTAAACTTAGCAATGATTGTGAGGATGGCATAGGACTGAGCAATTTTTCATTTTGATGTACATGGAGTCACTGTGAGTTGGAACCAACTCCACAGTACCTAAATAAGCAACAACAATCTACTTTCAACAGTATGTTGTTGTTGTTGTTAATTGTCAGTTCTGACCCATAGCGACCCTGTATAGGGTTTCCAAGGAGCAGCTGGTGAGCTTGAACCTCCGACCTTGCAATTCAAATGGGTTTGCAGCCTGGTGCATTAACCCAAAGTGCCAATATGCCCCTAGTGGACAGGCATGAATAATAAAACTGAGGATTCTGACTTCATTGTTGGTATTTAAATACTTGCATTGAAAGAGCATGCTGGAAATTCAATAGGTAGCTTGTTGTTGTTAGGTACATTGAGTTCATTCTGACTCCTAGAGATCCTATGCACAACAAAAGGAAACACTGCCCAGTGCTGATCTTCACAACTGTTGTTTTGTTCCAGCTCATTGTTGCTGTCGCTGTGTCTAACTATCTCATTGGAGGGAGGAGTCTTCCTCTTTTTCACTGACCTTCCACTTCACCAAGCATGAAGTCCTAGTCTAGGGACTGCTCCTTCCTAACAGCATGTCCAAAGTATGAGAGACAAAGCCTCTCTTCTAACGAGCATTCTAGCTGTACTTCTCGCAAGATTTTTGGGGTTCTGGTATGGTCCTGTTGCATAAGCACTGGACTGTTAAACAAAAGATAGGTGATTTAAAGTCACCAGGTATTCCTTGCAAACTCTATTCAGTGTTATTATGAGTTGGAACTAACTTGACAGACAGCACTTGCCAATGACAACCACATTATCATTTTTTCAAATTTTATCTTACACATTCGAACAGGTGTCTAATGCATTTCCCTAATGACTAATGATGTTGAATAACTGTTAATGTGCATTTTTGTTAATTAAGTGCCATCAAGTTGGTTCTGACTCATAGGACCCTGTATACGGTTTCTGAGGAGTGACTGGTAAGTTTGAACAGCTGACCTTGCTGTTCAAACAGACCTTTTGGTAGAGACACCACACCAGAACTCGTTAATATGTTTATTTGAGACCATGTGTCCTCTTTAGTGAAATGTGAAATGCCTCATGTTTCTTTTGACTATTTGTTAATTGGGTTATTTAGATTATTTTTAATATTGAGTTTTGAGAGTTCTTTATATTTTTTAGATATAATACCTTTGTTTGATATGTGATTTTAAAGTATATTCTTTCACTATTATGTATATGTTAATCCTTTTAGCAGGATCTTTCTCAGAACATGTTTCTAATTTTGATGATGTCCTATTTACTAATGTTCTCCTCTGATAGATTATACATTTCATATTCAATTTGATATTTTTTTCCTCATTAGGTTCTAAAGTTTTTCTCCTAAAATTTTTTCCCTAAAAGTTTTATATTTTACATTTTAGTCTATGATCAATTTTGAGTTATTTGTTTATAAGGTGTAAGGTTTAGGTAGAAATGTATTATCTGTCTATTAGTACCTAATTTTTCCAGCACCATTTCTTAAAATGCTATCTTTCTTTTACTGAATTGTTCTTACCTCTATCAAAAAGCAAGTGGTCACATTGGTATAATTCTACATTTTGGTTCTCCGTTCTATTTCATTGATCTATAAATCTAGCCATGCACCCACCAGGACCACACTGTCTTTGTTCCCTAGTTACCCAAGTAAGTCTTAATGTCAGGTAGAGTGACATCTCCCACTTTAATCTTTACAAAAATTATAATAGCCTTTGCTATTTCAGAACCTTTGCCTTTTCTTATTAAAATTTAAATAAACTTGTCTATGTCTATAAAAAAGAGCTCTGGTAGCATAGTGGTTACGAATCAGGCTACGAACCGCAAGGTCAGCAGTTTGAAACTACCAGCTGTTCCATGGGAGAAAGATGAGGTTTTCTGTTCCCATAAAGATTTACAGCCTCAGAAACCCTGTACAGGGTCGCTATGAGTCGGAACCGACTCCACAGCACATAACCACCACCATGTCTATAAAATCCTTACTATGGCTTTGATGGAATTTCCTTGAATGTAAAGATTATGTTTAAGGAAATCTACATGAGGCAGGTGCTGTAGAATATGCACTCAACTCCTAACTACAAAGTCAATGATTCAAACCCACCAACCACTCCTTGGAAACCCTATACAGGGCTGCTGGGAATTGGAACCAACTCAATGACACTTAACAACAACAACAACAATCTGTACATCTAGAGTGTTGTGGCTTTGTAGGATAAACCCTAAGGTCAGTGATTTGAGTCCAACAAATGCTCCATAGGAGAAAGATGGGGATCTCTGATCCCACAAAGATTTACAGGTTCACTATGAGTTGTTACCAATTTGATTGCAGTTAACAACAACAACAACCAGTATATTGTTTACTCTTTTTTTCTTGCCTTATTGTACTGGCTAGAACTTCAAGTTGTAGTTAAGTGCCATCAAATCGGGTCCAACTCAAGACAACCCTGTATAGGGTTTCCAAGGAGCAGCTGGAGGGTTTGAGCTGCCAACTTTGTGGTTCTCAGTCCAATGCTGATCCTACAGTGCCACACCAGAACTACATTGAATAAGATTAAGGATAACAGACATCCTTGTCCAATTCCTGATCTGAGGTGTAGATTGTTGGAAGTTTTTCACAATCTCATTGTCTTTAACTCAGTGGCACTTATACGTAGGCTCTTAGAGTTTCTCTTTATTATGTTGTGTCCTGATATTCTCTTCAACCTTTAAGCCAGTAAACTCACCAGGCTTATTTTGTTTTGTTTTCTTAAGTAGCACACCTCTATACTGCTTTTGTCCACTGCCTAAGAACCACTGTAGAGAATATGCTTCCATAATTTTTGTTTGTTTACAATTGGTAGTTAGTTCAATTATGTTTTATTAGTTCATCTTGCTGGAAATGGATAAGTCTCCCTCTACTTTTAGAAATCATCTATTTCACTCACTCTATAAATGAACATCAAGAACATCATATATGAAGAAAGCAAAAGTCATTAAGAAGACAAGAAAGAAGGAAAAAGTAAAAGTGCATGTCAGAAGAAGCACTGAAACTTGCTCTCCAGAATAGAGATGTTAAAGCATATGGAAGAAATAAGGAGGTGCAAGAGCTGAACAGAAAATTTCAAAGATCAGCTTGAGAAGATAAAGCCAAATATTACAACAACATGTGCAAAGATCTACAGTCAGAAGACCAAAAAGGAAGAACACGCTCAGCATTTCTCAAGCTGGGGGAACTGAAGAAAAAATTCAAGCCTCAACATTCATTACTAAAAGATTCTCTGGGCAAAATATTGAATGGTGCAAAAAGCATCAAAAGAAGATGGAAGGAATACATAGAGTCACTGTACCAAAAGGAAATGGCTGATGTTCAACCATTTCAACAGGTAGCATCTGATCAAGAGCCAATGATACTGAGGAAGAAATCTAAGCTGCATTGAAGGAATTGGCAAAGAACAAGGCACCAGGAATTGATAGAATGAAAATTGAAAACTTTCAAGAAAGTGAGGCAGCACAGGAGGC
>NW_006408530.1:20366588-20369070 GCF_000296735.1 Chrysochloris asiatica
AAGAAAAGATTGAAGTTGTCAATGAAGTTGTCATTCTTCTTGGATCAACGATCAACACTCATGGAAGCAACAGTCAAGAAATCAAATGGTGTATTGCATTAGGCAAATCTGCTGCACAAGACCTTTTTAAAGTGTTGAAAAGCAAAGATGTCAGCTTGAGGACTAAGGTGCACCTGACCCAAGTCGTGCTATTTTCAATAACCTCATATGCATGTGAAAGTTGGACAGTAAATAAGGACTATAGAAGAATTAATGCTTTTGAGTTATGGTGTTGGAGGAGAATATTAAAAGTGGCATTGGGTGCCCATAGAACCAACAGATCTGTGTTGGAAGAAGTGTAGCCAGAGTGCTCCTTGGAGGCTAAGATGGCCAAACTTCATGTCTCATAATTCAGATATATTGTCAGGAGGGACCAGTCACTGGAGAAGTATATCATATTTCATAAGATAGAGGGTCAAAGAAAAAGAGGAAGACACCTAGTGAGATGGATTGGCCAAGTGGCAGCATCAATGGGCTCAAGCGTGGTAAGAATAGTGAGGTTGGCCCAGTATCAGACAGTGTTTCGTTCTGCTGTGCATAAGGTCGCTATGAGTCAGCATGAACTCAATGGCATCTAACAACAACAAAAACATAAATGACCAAAATGGATTATATGTATTATTTTTCTTGATAATATTATGTTTTTGATGTTGTTGTTCAGTGCCATAAAGACCTTGTATAGGGCATCCATTGAGTAGTTGATGGGTTTGAACTGTTGACCTTCTAGTTAGCAGTCCAATGCTTTTCCTACAGCAACACATCAGTATTATAAATTCAAATTATAGTATAATTTGAATTATTGTTAAGTGCCGTCGAGTCGGTTCCGACTCATAGTGACCCTGTACAGGGTTTCTGAGGGTGTAAATCTTTACGGGAGTAGAAAGCCTCATCTTTCTCCCGTGGAACAGCTGGTAGTTTTGAACCGCTGACCTTAAGGTTCACAGCCCGATTCATAACCACTACACTACCAGAGCTCCTTATAATTTGAATTAGATACCCATTTAAGTGTTTTAAAATTCATAATTTTCTCCACTCAAAAATAGCAGATGAGACAGTCTCTATGCTTACCTTATATTTTAAGGACTATTACTAGATGAAGTAGAATTAAGATTCTTAACGTCTTGAACTAAAGTACCTGTTGGCTGAAGAAGCAGTTCTCTTTCAACTCTATGGCCCTTTTATGGGTTGTCCATCAAGACCTCAAACTTGAAACATATTATTCTTTTCTGAGAGACAGCACAGTTTGCCTTTTGGGAAGATAATTTCTTGTTATGGACCTGATATGTAGTTCTTTGTTAGCCTTCAGTGCATGCATCACACGATACCTGATCAATCCCATTGTTGTATCTGTTCCAGGTTGGAGGGAAGATGGTCCTTTGTCTACAACATAAAAGCAAAGCATATAGAATGTCCTCTACCCAGTAATGGAAGCCAAGTGAGACCTGCTGGCCATGGAAGACTAATGTCACTATTGAAGAGGAGCTTGAAGTGTTACTCTTTCATCTGAGTAAATGTCGATCTACCCAGTGCCTATGAGTCATTTCATCTTTAACAAGTTCTGCACATGCTAAGTATGGAATATGTTGACATTTGGGGTCTGTTGCTCCTGGCATCCTCAACTTAGTGAAATTCAGTATCATTCAGACACTGTTCCCAGAGGATTATGTGCTAATTTATGTAAATCTCTTGGCACTGTGTATGGTATATAGTAAATTCTCAATTAATTCTATTTTTAATTACATTTTCATATCTAAGGGAAATAGCACGATAAACCAATTTAATGATGGTAATTATGAAATTCCCACTCATCTGTCAGTTTGTTGTATTGTGGTGGATTGCATGATGTTGGAAGCTATACCACCTGTGTTTCAAATAACAGCAGAGTCACTCATAGTGGACACACTTAAGAGTAATTTCCAGACTAAAAAGACTAGGAAGAAAGAAGAAGTAGTCCATTTCTGAGAGATTAGCCACTGAAAACCTTATGGATAGCAGCAGAACATTATCTGATGAGCCCCTTCAGGTCGGAAGGCACTCAAAATATAGCTGAGGAAGAGCTGTCTCTTCAAAGTAGAGTTGATCTTAATAATGTGGTGGAACAAAGCTGTCTGGAGTTTAATTTTTGTTGAGGAACAATTCAAAATGAGAAGCAGCAGCAGCAGCAAATATGCATCAGTTATCAGAATGTGAAATATCTGAAGTCTGAATCTAGGAAAAGTTGCAGTCATCAAAAATTAAATGTAGAGAGAACAAACAAGATGGCGGTTCGGGTGGACGTATAGCAGAGAGCTCCGCCAACAACAACACAGAATACCCGACTAAGCAGGCTCAGGGGATGGTCCTAGAACTCTGAACCACATATAAAGGAATACTTAGAAGGTTGGAAGGCTCACAGTTGGGGGAATTTGTGGCAGAAGCAAGAAATCTATTGCTTTCTAGTCCG
>NW_006408530.1:20373270-20374515 GCF_000296735.1 Chrysochloris asiatica
GGGGATTATAATCAATGTAATGAAACAAGTTATATGAATTGTTGAATGTGAAACTGATGATGTGCCCTGTAAACTTTCTCTTAATCCACAATAAAAACCTTAAATTAAAAAAATATATATTAAATGTAATTCATAAAGTGCCTAGTTATTACTAAGCTGAAATGAGCAGGTATTGATAATTTTAAAACAGATAATCATACAGTTTATTATGCTGGGAATGCTAAATTTAAGAAGAATGGTTT
This sequence comes from Chrysochloris asiatica, assembly GCF_000296735.1. NCBI lineage: Eukaryota > Metazoa > Chordata > Mammalia > Afrosoricida > Chrysochloridae > Chrysochloris > Chrysochloris asiatica. Next base: position 20,373,513 of record NW_006408530.1, read on the forward strand.
TACCTTCATTGTTTAAAAGAACATTTTAACATCCATCTTGAAGTACAATGCTGTCTGTGATAGGGTAATATCTATACACTTAACATGGAAGAATAATTAATACAAATATTATTCAAATTTATGCCCTCCTGTTATTGGTTTCACCTGAGAATATGTTCAAAGTATGTGAGATGAAGTCTTGAATCCTTGCTTCAAAGGAGCACTTGGATTGCACATCTTCCAAGACAGATGTTTATTCTTCTCACAGTCCATGAGCATCATAATACAAAGGCATCAATTCTTCTTCCTAATACATTGCCCATCGTTCACATGTATGTGAGGCAACCAAAAATATCATGGCTTGGTCAGGCTCACCTTAGTCTTTAAAGTGATATCTCTGCTTTTTAACATTTATAGAGATCTTTTTCGGCAAATTTACCCAGCACAATACATTATTTGATTTCTTAACTTCTATTTCCATGAAAATTCATTTAAAAATTAAATAAAATTAAATCCTTGACAACTTCAATATTTCCCCCATTTATCATGATGTTTCTTATTTTGTCCATAGAATCATTCAATATTGCAACCTGAGTCTTGGTTTTTTTTACTATATCTTGTTTAGCTTGAGAAATGCTGTATTTTCTTAGTTGATTTTCTAACTGCAGGTCTTTACACATTCCAGTTTAATACTTTACTTTGTATTATTAGGCTGCAATTTGAAATTTTTCATTCAGTTCTTTTAATTCATTCCTTCTGATGGCTTTATCTTCTCGAAATTCAAGAGCAAGTTTGAGAGTCTCTTCTGACATTCATTTTGATCTTCTCTTTCTTTGCTGTCTTTTTAATGACCTTTTCCCTGGCCTTGTTTTTCTGATGTTATTGAGCTTCTCCATCATTTCTTTTCACACATGCAGGCAATTTGATTTATGTGCATTCCACAATGTCATTTATGTTGTCATAGAAAGATATCTGCAATGAGGAAGTCGCTGGGCTTCCAAAACTATCATGTGGTCTTCAGCAT
>NW_006408530.1:20375355-20403377 GCF_000296735.1 Chrysochloris asiatica
ATGGTCACACAAAATGTACTTCTCTAGAGATTGGTCCCACCTGAAAACATGTCTGAAGTATGTGAAACAAACCATTCAAAATACTTGGAAGAAATGTGTAGTCATTATTTTATATTTATGGAGAAGTTGATTAAGTTTCAGGCAAGCGATATCAATTACCAATTGAGTTGGGCTTTGGTTTTATTCCTGTAATACTAATTACCAATCAAACTGAACATAATGCATGTGTTCCCATCAATGAGCTTTTCACAATCCATGCACCCTACAGATATACTTGCCCCTCCAGTCACCTGTTGTTTCCTCATAGAGTCTATAATTTATGGGGGGTTGGGACAAAGATTTGACCCAAATATAGAAACAAAAACTGAATCATTTTTCATTGAGTCAATTCTGACTTATGGGGATCCAATAAGTGTCAGAGTAAAGCAAAGCTTGAACCTCCAAACTTTCAGTTTGCAGCCAAGAGCTTTACTGTTTGCAGCATGCAGGGAGGGACTCCATATGTGGAAAAGCAGGTTTGTATTTATACAACAGCATTCCTTCTGAACTCACTCAAGCCTGGATGACAGCATGCTCCCTAGTTTTTCCTGAAATCTTCCTTTTTCATTTACAATAATAAAAACTCCATTTTTGTACACATGTTCAGAATGTCTTAAAGCTGCCATTCACTAACAGCCTTAGTTTAGCTACACACAAACTGTTTGAATGCCATCTTAACTTCTTAAGTTACAGTTTTCTCACTAATTATGAGCCATACATTATTGTCTAAATCATCTGTCGAATAAACAGTTTTTGTGCCTGCCAAAAGAATATCTGGAGGTGTTCTTATTTATATCATTTGTTGAAAATATAAATAAAAACAGATACATGATTTACTGCATGTTACAATTAATAAAACCTCCACAATCAAAACATTACCTGAATTTCTCCCCCATTTCATAGTTGTTGTTTTTTTTAAAACACTCAGTTGGCATTTGGAAAACTCTATGTCCTTAACCCTATTTTAAGAAGCAAATACATTCAGTATGAGTTTGAATGAAATTTTATATTCCAAAATATATTAAAATTAGGGATATATGTTAAATATAGAGAATCCAGATTTTTAATTAATGAATTGGGAGATAGAAGAGAGGTCTGCCAACCTGCAAGCATATCAAACAGATTCAGGACTAATGTTTAGCAGGACAGAAATGTCATCATCAGTCTAAATTAGCCTTCTCAAAAAATATTAATTATTAGTTCAAAATTAATTTTACTACCTTCATTCCTTTCAGTGAATGAGGTTCTGATTTTCTCAAATCCTATTTTAATTCACATGTTAGGCAAGGTATTCACATAGTGGTTGTTCCAATGTTGTTGTTGTTAAGTGCTGTCGAGTAGACTCATACAGACTCATACAGGGTTCTGTATAGTGATTTCAAGGAGCAGCTGGTGGGCTTTACCTTCCGACCTTGTGGTTCACAGTCCATTGCTGAACCAACAGCGCCACACCAGAAGTCCATAGTTACAATGGGAGCAAATTACATTTTTACAATTAGACATAATTAATCAAATGTTCTTTTTTAGATTTTTAGACATTAAGTAATGCACTGTTATTGTTAAGTGCCTCCGAGTCGGTTCCGACTCATAGCGACCCTGTATAGGGTTTCCGAGGAGCTTGAACTGCCCACCTTGCAGTTCAGTGCATTAATCTACAGCACCACATCTGGACTCCTAATACTTTAAAATGTATTTAATTTGTTATTGAATATTCATCAATTTTTAGTTTTTAAATATGATCCTTTTTATTTATAGACTACTTTCCATATAGCAACAAGATGTCAAGCTTTTTAATTTTTTTAAATCAAAATAATTCAGGTAAATAGTTAGCAACAACACAATACCACTAATATTAGTAATTTGTGTCAATTGTTGCTGTCAAGTCTGTTCTGACTCAGCAACACTATAGCATTTCCAAGGTGCAACTAATGGGTTTGAGTTATCCGCCTTTGGGTTAGCAGTTCAGTGCTTACCCTACAGCATCACACAATTTAAATGAGCTCATGTATTAACCCATTTGATTACTAATACAATCTTCTATGTTGTTGTTGTGAAGTGCCGTGGAGTCGGTTCCGATGCATAGTGACCCTGTATAGAGTTTCCGAGGAGCAGCTGATTAACTTAAACCACCGAACCTTGCAATTCAAACAAATTTGCACTCTGGAGCATTAACCCACAGCGCCACACCAGGGCTCCACGATCCTCTATGGAGGTACCATTATCCTCCAATTTCAAAAATATGAAGATAAAGGTAAAGACCCACTGCCATTGAGTTGCTTCTGACTCAACAGATTTGAAGTGTTTTCTAGATGTTCTGAGACTGTAAATCTTTATGTGCGCAGACAGCCTCACCTTTTTCCTGCAGAATGGCTGGTGGGTTTGAATTACTGACCTTGTTAACAGCAAATAAAGGCATTGAGCAACTAATTAGAAGCTCTCACACTCAATAAGTATCTGTTGTTGTTGTTATTGTTGTTAAGTGCCCGTCGAATCGGTTCTGACCCATAGAAACCCTGTATAAGGTTTCTGAGGAGAGGCTGGTGAGCTTGAACAGCTGACCTTGGGATTCAAACCGACTTTGCAGTCTAGCACATTAACCCACAGCACAATACCAGTACTCCAGGCATTTTTGTTTTGAACTCTGGGAACGTAACCCTTGCAGTGTACTTCTTTGCATGTTAGAAAATGTATGCCCCAAACAGTAGCCCTCTGACCTCTCCACACCACTCTCTAATTCTTGTGACCTAGCGGCAACATTTTAGCAGGTACTACCGTTAAATGCCACTGAGTTGATTTCAACTCAGAGTGACCTTATATAGTTTACAAGCAGTGGCTGGTGGGTTTGATCTGACGACCTTGTGGTTAGCAGCCCAGTGTTTATCCTGTAGCACCATATCAGCACCCGCAAATTATATATGGTGGTGGTGGTTATGTGCCGTGGAGTCGGTTTCGACTCATAGTGACCCTGCACAAGGTTTCCAAGGCTATGAATCTTTACTGGAGCAGAAAGCCTCATCTTTCTTCTGTGGAACAGCTGGTAGTTTTGAACTGCTGACCTTGCGGTTCGCAGCCCGATTCGTAACCACTACACTACCATACATAGTTCCATATTTTTCAATCATATGAGTTAATCGTAATTTCTTTATTTTCATACCTGCAATGTTAGTTTTCCTATGCGGAAACTGAGCATTTAACTATAATAGCTCTTCCTCATTTTCCTGACCCACAAATACACACCCTCTTCCTTCATCTACCATATATACTGAAGCCATGATATTGATTAAATCAGTGTTCGTTGTTTGCATGTCTGTGTTGTTATTGTTGTTCAGTGCAGTGGATACGTTCTGACTCATAGAGACGCTGTACAGAGTTGGGAGTCAAAAGCCTCATCTTTCTTCTGTGGAGAGACTGGTGGGTTCCAACTACGGACCTTGTGGTTCCAAGTCCAGTACTTATCATATGGAGCCACCGCTCTCCCACTGCATGTTTATACCTACATAAATAGTGTTTAGAGTTAGTGCTATATATGGACACCTGGTGTGGCATTGTAGGATTATTGTTAAGTGCCGTCGAGTTGATTTCGACCCATAGTGCCCCTGTATGGGGTTTCCAAGGAGCAGCTGGTAAGCTTGAACTGCTGACTTTGTAGTTCAAATGACTTTGCAATCTGACAGTGACACATTAGCCCACAGAGCCATACCAGGACTCCTCAGAAAACCTATACCGGGTCGCTATGAGTCTGAACTGACTCCACAGCACTTAATAACATAGCTGTATGGTGTAGTGCTGTGGGTTAATAAGCTGGACTACAAAGTCAGTTTGAATCACTAGGTTGGCTGTTCAGGCTCACCAGCTGCTCCTCTCTCCAGCACATAATAATATAGATATATATAGAAGATTAGTGACAGCTGAAATAAACTGAAAATATAGGACTTTAAAATATCAAATTAGAAAATAGTGATCATATATAATGTGTAGTATATATGAAAGCATGTTTTCTATTGTACAGCATTTTTTTTCCTAAAGAGAATAATTGCCTTCATTTACGTTGTTCATTGTTTGGATGTTTCTGTATTAATTTGAATCATCAATTTAGTTGTAACAGAATTTAGAACACTTCTAACGATGGTCAAACATATCAGGCATTAGGCATTATGTTGTGTATGTGAAAAAGACTGAGATGAGACGAAACATTTCTTAGTCATCTGAACATGTGTTCTGTTGTGAGGAAGTTCCTTTCTAAGGAAGATAGCTTTTGTTATAAAAATATCCTTCAAACTCTTTTTAGAAATTCCTTCTACGTGTCTTCTGTTTTGGATTCCTTGTTTTTGACTATAAAATACTCCTATTTTTTGGATATGTGTCTCCCAATATCTCCCTTCCAATTTATGGTAATGAATTCTGAAATCTTGCTAAACTAAAAAATATCTTTATTCTATCTTCACTTTTATTGATAGCTTGGCTTGTCATAGAATTATAAATTGGCCATCATTTCCTATCTGAATTTCAAAAAGCATTCCTTTCAGATTAAGATTTCCTATATCATCTAATTGCTGATATTTTTAATTTACCATTTCCTTTGGAATGTCCTTGCAAAAAATTTTTCAATCCCAGAATCTTACCTTTTTCCCATTATATAATTTAATTTTCTAAATGAAATCTTCCCATAGAAAAAAAATGTTGGCACACACTGGGCTTTGTCAATCTGGAAACATATTGTTAAATTTTCAGAAGAGTTGTTTCATTTTTTGATAATTAGTTTTCTTTTTCATTCCATATATATTCTTATTCTGTAACTGTTAGAAGGCATATGTTAACATCCTGCATTAATATTCTAATTCTCTTTTATTCTAATTTTATAATTTTTTGTTGTTAAGTGACATTATTTTAATTCTAACTCATAGCAACCCTGCGTAGCGTTTCCAAGGAGCGGCTGGTGAATTTGAACTGCCAACCTTGTGGTTCAACTGACTTTGTGGTCCAGTGCTTATCTTATAGCACCACACCAGGACTCCAAAATAGTTCCACAATTTTATATTCCAATATTTCCTTTAAATTTTGATTCCTAATAGTTTTAATATTCAAGACTTTGTTTTAGAGAATGATTTTCTAGTCATGTTTGTTTTCTTCTCTTTAAAAATACAGTTTTTTTCTACTTTTTATTCTGTTTTTATTGAGTTATTTGTTTTCTGTTTGTTCTTTGGAGTCTATTCTGTATGTGAAATACTGTTCTCAAATGTCTAGCATTGTTCTGTGTCCTTTCATTTTAAAAAACAAAATTCTTACAATCCAAGTGAAAGTATTTTGTGCAAAGACAAAACTTCTTGACTATTGTTCATTTTTATACGACAAGAGATCCTTGTAGGAATTTGTAATTATTACTTTTTGAACAGGAGCTCTGGTAGCGTATTGGTTATGAATTGGGCTGCTAACCTCAGGGTTCAGCAGTTCAAAACTACCAGCTAGCTGTTATGTGGGAGAAAGATGAGGCTTTCTGCTCCTGTAAAGATTTACAGACTTGGGAACCCTGTACAGGGTCACTATGACTCAAAACTGACTCCATGGCACACCATCATCATCACTTTTTGAACAGCACATCTTCCCAGAGAAGTCAGTAGTCCTATCCCTGGTGTGATGTTTACTAGCCTGGCTATATGCTCCTGGTAGTCATGTGGAGAAAGGAATTTGCAGCTACAAGCAATTTGAATGCAAATGTTCACAACTTTCCATCAAATGGCTCATCCCTCTCGTTGTTGTTGTTGTTGTTGTTGTGATTCCAACCCATAGTGACCCTGAACAGGGTTTCCAAAGCTATAAATCTTTACGGGAGCAGAAAGCCTCATCTTTCTCCCACGGAGCAGCTGGTAGTTAGCTATCCTCAGAACCCTAAACCTAGAACTACATTGGCTAGTCTTCTCTAGAAAGAAATAACTGCTGTTGTGGATTTGGGGAAGATGCGGTGTTATTGTGGCACATGCTGTAAGACGTCATCTGGGAATCTAATTGCTAATTTTAGAGACTTTACCTCTTCTAATCCCACACTTCATCATATCCCTGGGAGCTAACTGGTATCTCTAATACCAAACATTTCAACAATTTCCTTTCTTGAATCATATTAAAACACCAGTTACTATCAAGCTGAATCGGACTCACGGTGACTTCATGTGTGTCAGTGTAGAACTGTGCTCCAGAGGGTTTTCTATGGCTGGTTTATCAGTGGATCATCAGCTCTTTCTTCCAAAGTGCCACCATCCTACTGGTTAGCAACAGAGCAGCTAAGCCATTCACACCACCCATTATTCACCCCGTTTCACCCAGGCACCCCGTTTCAGCTCTCTCCACTTGACACGTTATTTCCTTCTACTTTCCAGCATCTCCCATGCCATTATCCCTCATCATTTCTTTGTGGTTTCAGTGTGTATATTACTTATATGCCTTTATTACAATTTTTTTTTGTGATGTTGATTACTAATGTTACCTGAAAACATGGATAATCACATAGTAACTCTATAAAATTTTGCAAGAATGAAAGGTTACCAAACTTATTCAGAGAAAATACTTAAAATATTTACTTTTCTTATTACTTTACTATAATTTTATTTTATCTAACTGCTAGCACTATACATTCAGATATCGAAAGTTGAGATTTTTCCAAGGGAAAAGAGTCACATAGGCATTGGAGAGTTATACCACACACAAGTGCATGAATTGATCACAATAATTGTATCAGCTTTATCTGGCCTGAAAATCATTTGAAGGAAGTCTTCCCTAAACATTAACATGCTTTTCTTTAATCCTATGACGTATTGTTGGTAGCAAGAGATATGAGACATAACTAGCATATATAATTTATAAAAATATGTGGAATAATTTTGTTTGAACTAAGTTAATACATCCAGCAATACAACTAAAGAACAGTTATAAAATAGAAATATTATTTAGAATTCAGTGAAAAAATGTGACATTTGGAGTCAGTTACCAGTTTCAAGCAGTCTGGTTCTGTTGCTGCCACCTAAAAAAAGACTGTCTGTGATTTTCTCTTTCTGTTCTTTTTTCCTCTTAATTGCCATTTTCCCAGACCAGCTGTAGCTTCTATGTCCTGACTTTGATCCAACTACTTACTTTAACCCATAGAGAAAAATGTCTTTCTCCCATAGTCTCTGCATATTTCACTGAGATGTCTCCATTCTTGACAAGCTCCCTATTTAAACCTAATAGAATGAAGGAGGAGCTGTGTGGAGTGAAGCTTCCACATATCGGGAAGAGAAAATTAAAGACTTCTGCTTAGTAAATACTGGCACAAAAATGCAATTCTTTTCACCTAAAGTAATATTGTGGGTATGTTGTTGTTGTTATTAAGTGTCATCGAGTCGGGTCCGACCCATAGCGACCCTGTACAGGGTTTCCGAGGGTGTAAATCTTTACGGGAGTAGAAAGCCTCATCTTTCTCCCGCGGAGCGGCTGGTAGTTTCGAACCGCTGACCTTAAGGTTCTCAGCCCAATTTGTAACCACTACGCTTGTGAGATTGTATATGAGATAAAAATTTCAACTGAGGCCAAAGAATCCAAGGTAAGCTTTTTGCTTTTTATGAAAGTAGAAGGAACTTGGGGACAAGAAGTTAAAAGCATTTCTTACATTTGACTTAAGACAATCCAGTCACTGTGAAATTTGGTACTGAATGGGACACTGAGAGGGAGTTTTTGGAGGCCCTTTTAAAGTAGTTCAGAGTCCTGATGTGGCACTGAACTGCTAACTACAAAGCTGATAGTTCAAACCCACCAAACTCTCCTCAAAAACTGTATACAGAATCACTATGAGTCAGAACCAACTCAATGGCACTTATCAGCAATATAAGGCAATTAGGAATGCTGGGATGTGAAAAAGAACTTGATATAACCAGTATATTAGATGCCCTTGATTCTGTAAATTGTATATCGACCCTACATCTGGATAACAATATAAAACTGAATTTCTACCTTGGAAAATGTGTATCCACCAAAGTTAACTATTTCAATGATTTGAGATGTTTGTAATATATTTCAGTGGGTTCAGGTCTAAACCAAATTTGACCTTAACGGATTTCCTATTAGCTGCTCTTTGGGAGTAAAGATGACACCGGTGGCCTAGAGGCATGTGTGTAAAACAGATTTTATTTTTCAGGCCTGCAGATTTCCCATTACTTATCTGCTTACTAAAAGCTAGCTATATTCTAACCACAGTGGTAAGCTCTGAGGAACACACCGGGAAAACCAAAATAAAACCATGTGCAGTAAAGACATGCTACATCTTGCAGGTAAACTCATATACCTTTGAGCTTAAGTATGTAGGAAGTTATTGAACAGAAAATATCTGCAGGAAGCTGAATCTAGCCTCTTTTCCAGTCATTTTTGCATAAATTCAGCAGCACAAAGTTGCCTGGTCAAGGGTTTCAGAAACATCCTTACGTAGCAGTAGCCTCTACAGTCATTGCTATTTCTATAGGAGAAAGGTGGTGGCTCCACAGAATAGCACTGGACTATGGACCAAAAGGTTGAAGTCTACCAGTCCCTCTTTGGGACAAAGACGAAGTTTTCTGCTCCCACAGAGACTTACCACTTCGGGAAACCCCATACAAGGTCACAATGAGAATGAGTTGAAACCAACTCGACAACACTTAACAACAACATTCATATGAATGTGCATAAGGTTTTGAGAAAATGTAATTTATTGTTCATATACTCTATTTAAGGAAACAGGAAATTTTCAGTCATTAAACATTACTTGATGCTTTGGCATGTTGTGGGAGATTTGATTCTATGATTTATTCTCCCAATTACAAATTCTAGATTTAAAAAAAAAAATGTAATGAAATGGCATGAAAGTAAGAAATTCTCAGAACCCAATATGAAATGAAGGCAGCAATCTGGAAAGGAAGCACTGATAAAAACTGGTTTTAATCCTAAGAGTTTCTCCCAAATCCTAGAACTATCGATCAAACTTTAGTGTTCATAGCAGAATGGGTCATATAAAAGGTTTAAGACTGTCCAAGGTATACAAGCTAATAGGCAAACCTTTATTTTAAAATTCAGTGGGATATATAGGATCATTAAGACAAACTGTCTTCTGAAAATTTGTAATTACAAGTTAACCCCCCACATGAATTAATTTATTCAAATGTATGCTAGTCCTCTTTGATATAAAAAATTCTATTCATTTTTCCCCCTCAGTTAGTAATAGTATGTTGGTTTCTCCTAGCATAGGAAAAAGGATGTGACTAAGATATTAGCAGCCAGCACTCTGAGAAACTGGGGAGAGGGATGCACCTGGACCCACAGAATGTCTACTATTAATGATTGAAAACATAATTTAAGAGATCAAGAATATCCAAGTGTTTCTAGAAAGAATTTTTTTTTTTTTTTAACTTCTGCCAAGTGCAATCAAGTCAATTCCTATCCATAGGAGGCCTGTTGTGGACTTCTGAGGCTGTAAATCTTTACAGGAAAAGAAAGCCTCATCTTTCTACCATGGAAAGGCCACTGGGCTCCCCTCTTAAACTTTTAGAAACTAAACTATTTAATGTCTTAAACTACCAAAAAAATGAGAGAGAATTCGATGGATAATTAAAGCAACTGGTGGGGAAACTGATGAAGTAGAAAAAGTAGATTTCAAGGAATAAAAATACACAGTCTAGAAATTCAAAGAAATAGAGATTAAGAAGACATTAGAGATATGGACAAGAGAGTAAAATTCATCTGTTATGCCTCTTACTGAAGATAAAAAAGGAGATAATGGAAAAAAGTTGATATTTGAAGAAATAATGTGTTAGAATTTTACACACACACAAAAGAATCTTCATATCTTGGAAGCACAGAATATCACAAATGGAATTAATATAATAGCCACTTAGACACATAATGGGATCTTGGTGTGGTATTGTAGGATAAACACTGGACTGCAAACTGCAAGGTCAGTGTTTCAAATCCACCCACCACTCCTCAGAAACTCTATACAGGGTTAATATGAGTTGGAACTGACATGATGACACTTAACAACATGCATTGCTGTGGGTTAATGCACTAAACCACAAGCTTGGTTTGAACTACAAGGTTGGCAGTTCAGGCTCACCAGCCACTCCTTGGAAACCCTATACAGGGCCAATATGAGTCAGAACCCACTCGATGGCACTAAACAACAACAACAGATACACAATAAAACTAGATCATCAAAGCCAAAGACATTTTCAGGGCCACCTAAACGGAAGCACTGACTGACTGATTAATAGCAATAATGGCAACCACAAAGACATGCTTTCCTCTTTGTGGGAAAAAAAGAAATGTAAGCACAGAATTTTACATGAAATGAAATTATTTTTCAGGAAAGAGAAAATATATTCTTAAAAGGCATAAGGGAAAATAAAGGGACCCAGAACAGTCCTGGGAAAAAAACCAACAAGTTGAGAAATCTAGAAATTTGGAATTCTGGTGTGGTGCTGTGCAACAAAGCGCTGGACCACAAGGTCAGTATCAACCACAAGGCTGGTGGTTCACACTCACCAGCTGCTCCTTGGAAACCCTACACAGGGCTGCTATGACTTGGAACCAACTCTATAGCGTGTAACAACAACAACTACAATTGCATTATAGTAATTATGGCAACATGCTATTGAGGCAAAAATAGTCATATGGACAAATGAGAAAGTACATATAATCTAGAAAGTAACTCATATGTATACATTTATACATAGATTTATATGTGTGTACACCAACTCTATAACACTTAACAACAGCATACATAATATGAGTCTTGGTGTGGTACTATAGGACAAGCACTCAACTGTTAACTGCAAGATCAGAAGTTCAAACCCACCAGCTGCTCCTCGGAAATTCTGTACAGGGTTATCTACAAGTTGGAACCAACTTGACAGCACTTAACAAAACAAACATATATATATATATAAGGAGTCTTGGTGTGGCACTTTAAGATAAACAGGATCACAAGGTCAGTTTAAACCACAGGATCGATGGTTCAAACTGACCAGTCACTCCTCAGGACTGAGTCGACAACACTTAACCACTTAACAACTATCTATATTCAGAGTCCTGGTGTGGTGCCATAGGATAAGCACTGGACTGCTAACCAAAAGGTTGGTGGTTCAAAGCCACTTCTTGGAAACCCTATATAGGATCACTATGAATCGGAACTGACTCAATGGCATTTAACAACAATAACAACTTGACTTACAACAGAGCAATACAGATTATATAAAGTAAATGTAATTATCCATATGGTAAAAAATTAAATAGAATCCCTATCTCACATTAATAGAATCCGTATCTCACCTTATTCATAAGTTACTTATAGATTTGTTAAAACTTACATTTAACTTATAACTGCTATAAAATGTTATTACACATTTCACTGAATATGTCTTTGCTTTTGTTGGGCACTGTGGAGTCAGTTCCAACACAGGGCCACTCTGAACAAAACTTTGCCTGGTCCTGAGTCATCCTCATGATTCTTGTTACGTTTGAACCCTTTGCTGCTGCTGCTGCTTTATAAATCCATCTTGTTGGGATTTTTTCGCTTTTTTATTGACTTTCTACTTTATCAAGTATGATGTCCTTCTCTAGGACCCAATGTCTCTTGATAACATGCCTGAAATATTAGAGACAAAGTCTCTAGCTTCTTAGGAGCATTCTGACTATATTGCTTCAAACACATTTTTGCTTATTCTTCTGGTACTTCTAATATTCTTCTCCAACACCATAATTCAAATGCACTAACTTTTCTCAGGTCTTCCTATTCATTGTCCAACTTTCACATGCATATGAGGCTGTTGAAAATACCATGACTTGAATTAGGTATGCCTTACTTCTCATACTGATAGTTTTGCTCTTTAACACTTTAAAGAAATCTTTTGCTGCCGATTTGATTATTGCAGTATGCCATTTGATTTCTTGACTGCTGCTTTAGTGAGTGCTGATTGTGGATCTGAGAAAAATTATAGATTGGTAATATAGTTCTGGTATGGCACTGGAGGATAAGCACTGGATCACAAAGTCAGTGGTTCAAATCCATTATGAGTCTTAACTGATTTGAAGGCACTTAACAACAATGTAGGAGACTAAGGTCTCCCAGCAAGGCAACTCATGAACATCTAGTATTCATCTATCACTGAAGGTTTCAATGCTTCTATGATCCTGAGTAGGTTTCTGTTGAGCTTCCAGACTAAGAGATTAGGAAGAAAGGCCTAGTAATCTATTTTAGAAAAATCAGCCAGTGATAATCCTATGGATGACAATGATAATGATCCTGTTGTGTACTGGGTCACTGTGAATCAGGAACCAACCCAACAGCAACTTAACAGTGACAACATTCATCAAAATCTACATATAGAACAGATACACACAATTCAATCTATAAACTGGGAGAAAATATATGGAAATATTTCAAATTTAAATTTTCTCCTTAAAGTCAATGAGTAAATGACAAACAACTAAGTGGAAAAATGACAAAAAGCATCTACTAGCATTTCTCAGAATAAGAACATAAAGATCCCACAAATACATGAAGCAATTTATATATATTTTATTAATTAATGATATAAAAATTAAATCTGCAATATTATTTTGTGCCTGTCAGTGCTCCAGAATTTAAATTTTTTAAAAAGTCAATCAGTAACTACTATTGGCAAAGACCTAGAGCAAGGGAATTCTCATTTACTACTTGGGATAGAAACTGCTACAACCACTTAAGAAAAGAATTTGAGATTATATAGTAAACCTGCACATATATATTCCTTATGATGCCGTATATTCACAGATATTCGTCTGGGAGAAACATTTGAACATGTGTGCCAAGGATGTTCATAGCTACATCAAAATACAACAGTAAAATATTTGGAACAACACAAGTGTTCTACAGTAGCTGAGTCAATTAATAATTCCAATTACATAATAGAAAGTTGTACAGCAATTAATGTAATGAACAGCTACACATAAACAAAATTAGCAAGAGGTTACGATAATAACTATGATAAGTCGGTTAATGACAAAAAACCATGATGTTGAGCAAAGGAGGTAGAAGAATAGATCTAGTATTAAGATTCCACTTCTACAGTGTTCATACACAGGCAACATGAAATATTTTAGGATATAGACATAACTGTAAAATTTTAAAGAAAGCAAGGAAATAATCAACACAAAAATATTGTTCAGAAGTTATCTCTGGATTTGAGGAGGGAAAAAGTGTGGCCTGGGAATGCCACAAAGGTAGTTTCTAAATGCTCTATTTCTTAGCCTATCCAGTGAATACATGGGTGCTGATTATACTTTGAATAATTAATATAGTTTTAATAAATTTTAATATGATTAATAGGAAAAATTTTATAATATAAACCTATACGATTTCTCTTGCTTAACCACATAATTCTATTGCTCTTTCATGAAAATTATCATTTGTAACTATATATTTACTTGACTGTTTACTTGTTTAATATCTGTCCTTAACTAAGCTATATGCTCTATGAAAACTGAAGCCATGTCTGTTTTGGTCACTATCATTGATTCTGAAATGATTCCTTCTATTTAAAATCAAGAATGGTCCTGTTTTAAGGGTTTGAGCATACTTCCATTTGTGAAAATGAGTGTCACCAAAGTTGGAGTGGGAAGCTTTACTACAGCAATGTAAGATAACAATAGTTTAGGAATGTCCCTGGTACATGATTATTGTTGTTAAATGCCACGGAGTCAACTCCGACTCATAGCAACCCAGTATAGGGTTTCTGAGGCTGTAATCTTTGTGGGAGCAGAAATCCTCATCTTTCTCCAGCAGAGTAGCTAGAAGCCTCCAACTACCAACCTTGACTGGAAATCTAGTTATTTGCCTACAGAGCCACCAAGCTCCCCTTGTCCATGGGAAGTATTTGATAAAGGCCAGCAGCTGTTGACACTGGGAATATGGTGTGGGGCTCCTAATATTTTTATTTATCTCTATGATCAAATCTGGTTGTCTAAGTGTTTGTTTCATTCAAATCTATTTAATCAAGAGAATAATTATGTCATAGTCATTCTCTCTTGCTACTTATATATAAACATGTAGAATAGTTTACCAATTCAGAAATATTGATGATGGTATCAACCACTGAAAACTAAGGAAGTACTACGAAATTGGGTTTAACTTTAGCTTTCATAGTAGATCAGAAAGGTCCATAGATAAAAACAAAATCAATGCAATAGGCTCATATTCCCTAATATTTAAGTTTTCATTCATGAATACATTGGATGATTCATTTCATTGCTTTGGAGACAGTAATACCTAAACCCTTATATTAGGGAAAAACCATAAAACCAACAAATCAACAAAAATCATAAGAGATTATGTTAACCTTAAGTAGAGGAAAATCGTAGGAAAGTGCTGATTAGAACCCAAGTATGGAAGAATCCTGGTGTGGCTCTGTGGACTGCAAAGTCGGTTTGAACCGCAAGGCAGCGATTCAAACTCACCAGCTGTTCCTCGGAAACCTTATACAAGGTAACTATGGATGAGAACCAACATGAAGGCACTTAACAACAACATAGATGGGAAAATTAAATAGCCATATGGATTTCTAAGAATCACAGAACTGGAAAATTAAGTTCGATTTTTATGTAAATTTTGCAATCCATCCCATTAAGTGCAATGAATATTGAATTATTTTCATTTCTTAAAATTGAATCATAATAATAATGCTAATAAAAGCTACCATTAGTGTGATTGGCTAAATTGTTCTAAAAAAATGTCTAAGATTTTGCTTCTGCAGAGTCAAGTGCAGAGATGAGCAGAGTAACAAATTTATAAACATCATGGAAAGAATTGTAGAGAGGAACCGGAGCCACTCGAATGCCATTTGGTTCCCGCTTGTCACACTGTAGGGGGGAGAAAATAAAGCCACAATCATGTTACATTATCATATAATGAAAAGCTACATTTAACATAAAGTATTCATCATGGTTTTCCTAAACTTAATGTATAAGAAATAAACATTTTCACTTTAAATAAAACACAGTGTTTTTTTTTTTTTTTTTTAAGTTTCTCTTATTGGTAATTAAAATACTAATAGGTTCTTTTATGGACTTCTGTTGTGGTGCTGTAGGATTAGCACTGGACTAAAAGGTCAGCAGTTCAAAATCACCAGCTGTTCCTTGGAAAACCTATATAGGGTCACTATGAGTTGGAACCAACTCAAATGCATGTAACAGAAGCAACAACAGATTGTTAGATGGACATCCAAAGAACTTTCCTGACAGTCCCTCAGCAAGTATCATCTTTAAGCATCCAAAGATCCTCTATAAAATCTGTATACTGTTGTTGTTAAATGCCATTGAGCTTGTTCCGATGCAGAGGAACCCTATATAATGTTTCCTAGGAGTGGCAGGTGGGTTTGAAGCACCAACCTTGCTGTTTCTACAGGAGACTCTAAAGGGACTTGAACATGTGGGGAAATTTAGTCATTTTTCTTTACATTTTTCATGATCTTGAGTTAAACAGCTGGTTACAGTCTTTGGGACACTAAAAGGTGCAAAAGTAGAATCAGAAAAGTAGGCTTAGCTTGAAGATCACCTCTGGATTTCCTTTAAAAGCACCTAAGTATAGGCTAGACACTATAGTACATGTTTAATATGTGCTGTTCCATTTAATTTTCATAACATCTCTTTGAGGTAAGTATATTTAAACCAAAATGCAAATAAGATATCTCAAGCTGGTAGATGTTATTTAACTTTTCTAAGAATATAAAAGCTGGAAATGACATGGCTTCATTTGAATTCTGATATTCAGAACTTGCGCCTCCCGAATATAAGGTGTTGTTGTTAGGTGCCTTCCTTCAAGCCTGTTCTGACTAAAAACTGGGCCATCTTCACAAACATCGTTATACTAGAGTCTAGTGTAGTTGCCACTTTGCCAATCCATCTCATTGGAGATCTTCATAGTTTTCAATGACCCTCCACTTTACTAAGTATGATGTCTTCTTCCTTATCATGAGCTTTGAGAGATGAAACCTCGCTATCAAGGCTTCTAAGGAGCATTCTGGCCATACTTCTTCCAACACAGATTTGTTCATTCTCTGGCAGTCCGTGATACTTTTGATGTTCTTCCCCAGCATCATAAGTCAAGTGCATCAATTCCACTGTAGTCTTCTTTATTCATTGTCAAACTTCCATATGCATATGAGACTATGGATAACACCAAGGGTTGGGTCAAGCACATCTTACACAGAAAACTGATATATTTGCTCTTATACACTTTTAAGAGGTCTTGTGAAGCAGATTTACCTAATGCAATACATGGTTTGATTTCTTGACTACTTCTTTCAAGAGTGTTGAGAGTGGGTACAAGAAAAATGAAGTCTTTGACAACTTTAATCTTTTCTCCATTTATCATGATGTTATTTATTATTTCAACAGTGAGGTTTTTGGTTTTCTTTACATTGAGGTACAACCTGTATTGAAGACTGTGGTCTTTGATGTCCATCAATAAGTATGTTAAATCCTCCTCATTTTCAGTATGCATATAAAGCTGTATACTCTGCATATCACAGGTTGATAATGAGTCGTCCTCCAATCATCATGCATGTTCTTAATTGTATAATTCAGCTTCTCAGATTATTTGCTCAGCAAACAGATTGAATAAGTATGGTGAAATAATAAAACCTAGGCACACAACTTTCCTGATTTTAAACTATTCAGCATTCCCTTGTTATGTTCGAATGACTGTCTTGGTGTATGTACAGGATCTACATGAGCAAAATTAAGTATTCTGGAACACCCATTTTTTGAAATGTTATTCATAGCTTGCAATGATCCACACAGTTGAAAATTTTTGTATAGTAAATAAAGCACAGGTAAACATATTTCTGGTATTCTCTGCTTTCAACAAAGTTCCATCTGATGTCAGGATTGATATACCTCATTCCACGTACTCATGTGAATCCAGCTTGTACTTTTGGAAGTTCCCTGTCAATGTACTGTTGCATCTGTTTTTGAATTATCTTTAGCATAATTTTACTTGTATATGATATTAATGATATTGGCCAATGATTTCTATATTTGGCTGGGTCACCTCTCTTTGGAATAAGCAAAAATATGGATCTCTTTCTGTCAGTTGGCCAGGTAGCTCTCTTCTAAATTTCTTGGCATAGAAGAGCAAGTGCCTCCAGTACTGTATCAGTTTGTTGAAAAATTTCAGTGTGTATTCCATCAATTCCTACAGTCTTGTTCTTTCATGCTTTCAGTACATGCTTTCAGTACACCTTAGACTTCTTCCTTCAGTACCATTGGTTCTTGAGCATATGCTACCTCTTGAAATGGTTGAACATCCACCATTTATTTTTGGTACAGGGACTCCATGTATTTCTTTCATCTTCTTTTAATGTTTTCTGCATCATTCAAATTTTTGTCCATAGAATCCTTCAGTATTTCAGGTTGAGATTTGAATTTTTTCTTCTGTTCTTTCACTTTAAGAAATGTTGAGTGTGTTCTTCCCTTTTGGTTTTCTAACTCCAGGTCTTTGCACAATGCATTATAATACTTACTTTGTCTTCTTGAGCTGCACTTTGAAACTTTCTCTTCTGTTGCCTCCTCATTTCTTCTATTTACTTTAATACCTGTACTCTGTAGAGCAAGTATTAAAGTCTCCTTAGACATCCATTTTGATCTTTTCCTTCTTTCTAATCTTCTTAATGAACTTTTTTTTTTCTCTCTCTAGGATGTTCTTGATCTCATCCCATAATTGTTCTAGTCTTCAGTTATTAGAATCCCTTAAGGATTTAAAGCCCGGGAAACCATATACAGGGTTGATATCTATGAATTGGAACTGACTTGATAAATTTACCAACAACAACAAATCTGGTAGTGTTCCACCGTCATTCAGAAATGGCTAAACATTCGGAAGTAGTTTGCCTCTCCCTGTTCTTAGCCTGGAAGATCAGCTGAAACCTGTCCACCATGGATGACCATGCTGGTATTTAAAATACTGGTGGCATAGCTTTCAGCATCACAGCAACTTGCAACCAACCACAGTACAACAAACTGACAAACAAATAGTGAGAATCTAAGGTAACCTCTCCCAAAGGTTTGGAGTGGTATGTGAATGAAACATTTTATGAATTACATTATCAATAGAGTAATATGTACTAAAATCTTTCAGCTAACATTTATTCAGTCTCTTGACAAAACTAAGGTCACTTGAGTCCATTGGTTAAAAAATCATCCTATTCAATATTGCCATTTTTTAAGTATATTTACATATTTTTCTTATAAAGTGGCATGGTTAATAACAACTTAGTTCAATTAAATAAGCAAATAAGATTGATTTTCCCCTTATTACATTACCATATTGCTTAGTTCCATGTTATTGTTAGGTCCATGGAGTCAGTTCCAACTCACAGTGACCCTATACACAGCAGAACGAAATACTGACTGATCCTGTGTTATCTTCAAAATTGTTGCTATTTTTTAGCCCAATGCTGCGGCCACTGTTTTTCTCTAGTTCCATGAGTCATTTGTTCCTTGCATCAAGTAATATATATTGGAATTTTCACTAGTGAAATAATGTAATTAATGCCACCTTCAACTGCTTCCTGTAACCAAAATTTATGATTTTTCTTTTATTGGAAATGACAGATCTTGGTGCCTGTCAACTCACAGTGTGTTGAATGCTTAATTGATCCTTAATTCTTACACAATGATTGTTGACTGATGTGAAATAATATGGGACAGTAAATACAACAAAGAGCCCAAATTTTATCCTATCAACATGCAGCCTACCAAGAAAATCAGGAAGCAAACAAAAAAATGTACTTACAACTACTCCTCTTTTTTCTAGTTCTTTGAAAATGTATTTCATTGGAGCAGAAAATGTTAGTGTTAACTGGCAGCCTCGATCTTCTATATTGGATGGAGTAATTATGTTCACATGTGGTTTCTTGCTTTCTGCTTTATCTTTGTTATAGTAATGCTTGATCATGTACTCCAGATAACCAGTTAGCAGAATAGATTTTCTCCTCAATGCTTTCATGGTTGTTTGTTTAAAGACCTACAGAATCAGAAACAATCAGATTAACAATGCAAACATTAACTGAAAATTATGCACAAAAAGGAAATGACCACTTTTGACCTTTCCAACGAAAAGTTTAAAAAAAAAATGTGCCCTCTTTTTTAATGTTTTGCTATTACAAACTAAAAGCTAAATTTCTATAATAGATAAGCTGTATAAATATTATATAAACAATACTTGAAAAGGAAGAAAAGATAAATTAATATAATGTGCCTTCAGTGTAATTTGCTTAATCTGATCATTAAGAAAAACACACCTTATGTTTCACAAACAAATGCATTTGAATATCATATAACTTAATTTTCCCCCAAAACCATTCTATAAAACCACAATAAAGAATTTTTTTCCTATTTGATGTACATTTTTGTTTAGTGCATTGCAAACTAAATACACTTGAATATATGAAAGATAGTGTTATCAATATTATTTATAATTGGTTTCATCATTCCTAAATAATCTCCTTTTTGACACAAAGAAAACAGTTACATAATAAAGCCAAATGTTCTTAGATAAAGAGGCAAATAATTGCTAGATAATGTAACTCTTATTGTATTGTAGTATTGCATTGATTGTTGTTGTTAAGTGCCGTTGAGTTGGTTCCAACCCATAACAACCCTGTATAAGGTTCCCGAGGACCAGCTGGTGAGCTCGAACTGCTGACCTTGCAGTTCAAACGGCTTTGCAGTCTGGCACATTAACCCACAGCGCCACACCAGGACTCCATTGATAGTTGACATTAAGTTGATTCCAACTCATGGCAACCGTCTGTATACAAAGTAGATTTATACTTCAGAGGGTTTTCAAGGTTGTGATCCTTCAGAAACTGATCACAGGTCTGTTATCTGAAGTACCTCTGGGTGTGTCTGAATGGGAAACCTTTTGGCTGGTAGATGAGCACTTAACCATTTACAAACTTCAGTGATTCCTATAGATTTTATTACTGAAATGCTCATATTCCTCCCTCTCTTTATATTTTTACTCGACTAAGTTCAAATTTTGGCATGAAGTGCTGTCAGAAGTGACTTATAGTAAGATGAGAGGCAAGTGCACACAGTAAATTGTGTTGGTACCTCGGGGTCAGAACAGATAGGCTTTTCTAGCTTATCTCTTAAGGTCAAGTAGAGTTTAAAAATATATCCTACATATGAGTACTAAATGAACTGTAAACAGAGCATGATACATGGCATGCTCCTTAATGGCCCTTTTCTGTACTATGTTATATTACAGAGTCAAGATAGAGTTATTTGGTGATGTTTAGACACTGGGAAGTGTATGAAGTTAGCTAGTTCCATAATCATATGTGACATGATTAGGCATGCATTCCAGTTAGACTCAAATAGAGGCTCACTTACAACCAGTTTGCATTTTATGGAGAACTGAACTGAAAGCATACTGGTAAGGCGTTTTTAAACGGCTGCATGAAGGCTATTTATTTGATTGAAAGACAGTGTTGGGGTTATATTAAAGGAAATGTTATCTAAGGAAGGGAGGAGAAATGAAAAGGCAGGATGGTATTTGTTTCTTTCTCCAGCTATACTTCAAAGGCTGTCAAAAGTGCAAAAAAAAAAAAACTGAACTGAAAGTAGATGTTACCATCACTGCTTTTGGAAACATCTAGAGTCTGGGGAGCAAACATGACTTTTAAGGAGATGAGTATCCAAGTTACAATGGGTTTGGTATCTCATTATTTCCTTGCGTAAAACAAAATGTAGGTAAATCTATCACAATGCAGACTCAAGAAAACAGAACTGGGATTTAGCAGAATCAATGTTCTTGCTAAAGGCAGGGGCAGAGACATGCAAGGCATATTCTACAAGTGGTTGACTGTCAGGGAGCAATAAGAAGTGAGAGGATTGAAAGTAATATAAGATGAATCTTCCCAAGATCCACTTAGGAAATTTCCAGAAACATGTCTAGGTCATTTCCTGGTTCCATTATGTTGTGTGATGTTGAGTTGAAGCCAACAATTAGCAACCCTACATGAAAGAGTAAAACTTCCCTATAGGGTTTCCTAGGTTGTAAGCTTTATGGCAACAGATAACCAAGTCTTTTCTTCAATGGGGTGGCTGGTGGGTTTTAACTACAAACCTTGAATTTAGCAATCAGGTGCCATTATATACAGGTAGTTGTTGTTGTTGTTAAGTGCCGTGGAGTCGGTTCCGACCCATAGCTACCCTGAACAGGGTTTCCGACGCTGTAAATCTTTATGGGAGTGGAAAGTCTCATCTTTCTCCCGCGGAGCAGCTGGTAGTTTCAAACTGTTGACCTTGCAGTTTGCAGCCCAATTCGTAACCACTATGCTACAATGTGTAATGTATTACATTTAATGTGATTTCATTAGTGTTCATAAGTTAGTACTTAAGTTTGTAATTTTTTTTTAAATGTGATTCACTCTTGTAAATTTATCATGATAATTGGGAACCAATTTTTTAAATGACAGATAACTCAATTTCAATATATCATAGAGTGTTGTAACTTTTTAATAATAAATTCACTTTCAAATATAAAGTTGTCTCTTACATTATAACCATAAGAGAGACAATTCTATTATCTGGTACTCTTAACGTCTTCTCACAGAGTATACAATTATATTCTGAGCTTTATATAAAAATAGTAAGAGGTCCCAGTCAATATGGCACCACAGACACATGCAACACAATGACTCCTGATAGCAAAGACTTAAGCTATGAGGCAAAACAGACACACAAAGAAACAACTATGGAGGGATTTCCAGCAAGATGGCAGACTACACAGATGCGCTACACAGACCCTCTACAACAAAGATACAAGAGACCAAATGAAACAGACACAGAAGAAACCCTGAACTGGAGAGGAAAGGTTAGAGAAGTGGATTGAGTGCTTGCTGGGAGAAGTAGCTGAATGGGGCAGTGTGAGAGGGAGACTGACTGATGAACACCAAGCATACAAGGCAAGACTATCTTGTAAGTAACTTTGGCAACAGAGGGAGGCCTGTGAGAGTAGATTCACACAGGCAACCAGAAAGATGTGATTCTTTCTTTTCCCCCATGCTCCCCTGGAGACCAGAGGTGTGGCCAGCTCCCACCTTCAACTATCCCCAACACAGACCCTACTCTCCAGGACTTCCAAACCACATGGTTGGAAGGCATGCCAGTGTGACACAGGGCTAGCTATGTCACTTTGGAGGCTGGATTTAGGCAGGCTCAGCTCCATACCTACAGATCCCACAGAGCCACCAGACCAGCATATAACCAGTCACCCTGTCCCTAGCTGCCATGTGGTCTGTAACAGACACTGGATCCATCTCCTTCAAGGGCTTCCAGGAACTACTTACAGATGGAGTGCCCGGTACATAAATAATACCAGAGCTGACAGGACTTCATCTAGGGTCCGGGACTCTGCTGTCATATCCCTCCCACATCCATTTTGTGAGCTCTTTAGCTTGCAGGAGCGCCTGAGACTTTTGGGTTTGGTTTTTTCATTTTGTTGTTTCACTGTTTTTGTTTTATCCTTTCTCCTCCTTCTTCTGTTTTCTTTCCCTTGAATTTGTATCTTACTTTTGTTTTTCCTTCTTTTTTTTTTCTTTCTCATCCCCCTTCTTCTTTCTTTCCTTCCCTCCCCCACTTTGATCTTTCTTTACTACTTTCTATGTTCTATTTTCATCTTCTCTCTCCCTGGTTTTTCTAAGTGATTTTTTAAAAAATTATTATTAGTTCCTCTTTAATTTTTCTCTTCTACAGCTCCATTGTCTTGTCCCTTTTCTCTTTTTAGTTATTGTAAAATGTTTTACATATTTTTTTTATTTTATTTTATTTTCTCTCTTATGTTTTCTTCTATAGTTCCACTTCTCGGTCCCTATTTTGTCTTTATAGTTATTATGTTCCTTTTTCTGGTCACTGCCTATTTTTCTTTATTTTATTCTCTTGATTATTTTCTCTTTTCATTGTCAATTCCTTGTTTGTTTATTCTGTTTTGTTTTCTTGCATGTCTGTATGTGAGGGGTTTTGTCTTGTCCACTGGATAGGAAACAACTGTGTCCATATAGCCCAGCCAAACTGTTTCCTTAGCAGCCCTCCCCACTGGGTAAGAGACAAAACCAGCTCCTATATCGCCTGATCAATGATAGACAGCAGCCAACACTAACCAAAACCACCATAAACTGAGATAAACTAACAGCACAGGAAAAGCATGCACATGCTTCCATTCTCTAACTACACCCACAAGAGATAGCTCATAAGCGCATAAGAACACATCAATACACAATCATCAATTAAAAACAAACACAACAACCCCACAATGTCCCGGACACAATACACACTCTTAGCTCACAGAGAATAGCTCGAATAAGTGACCAAGATGTAGAGCCTGAAAACATCTCTGAAGAAGAAAAGATAAAGGAACTAACTGAAAAAGAATCCATTAGAATATTATCTAGGTAACTTCAAAAGATTGACAGGAAGATCAGGAAAGCAATGAGAACATAGAAAAAATGTTGGAGGAATTCTGTGAAACACTAAAAGAACAAATGGATAAAACAAATGCAAATTTTGAAATAATATAAAACCTTCAATTAGAAACTCATAAGATTAATACTAAGATTTCATAAGTGTGCAACACATTGAAAAATCAAAGGCATAGATTTGAAGCAATGGGAGTCATAATAAGTGGGCTTGAGATAAATTTACCCTATCAATACTAGTATACTAGAAGAATAATCAGAAAAAACAATGAAAATATGTGAAGAACACCTAAGAATTACATGGAACACCATGAAGAGGAACAACTTTTGCTGTTGTTAAGTGCAGTCAAGTCAGTTCTGACTCATAGTGACTCTATATAGGGTTTCCCTGGAGCAGCTGATGGGTTTGAACTGCTGACCTTCTGATTTTCAGTCCTGTGCTGATCCGCACGCAGTACCACACCAGAATGACTTATGGTCTGATCAGAATTTCAGAGCAGGAAGAAACATTAAAAAGTAGAGAGAAAATTGTGAAAGAGCTGTTGGAAGAAAACTTCCCTAACATCATGAAAGACAAGAAGGCAAAAATATTAAATGAATAAGCCACAAACAGGATAGATCCCAAAAGAAAATAACCAAGACATTCAATAATCAAGCTTTCCAAAACTAAACACAGAGAAAGAATCCTGATAGAAGCTCTAGAAAAACAAAAACTTACCAGTGAAGGAGAAAACAAAAAGACTAAGCTCTGATTTCCCAGCAGAAATCATATAGGCAAAAAGGCAATGGCATGCTGAGTGAAATCAGTCAGTCACAAAAGGACAAATATTGCATAAGACATCATTGTAACTTCAGAAAAGATACCCATACTAATATAAAAAAATAAAAATCTTTGTTGGTTACCGGTGGGGTTGGAGTGGGAGGGTTTGGTACAGGTGGAGGGAGGTGACAGTAGAGCACAGGGTAGAGGGCAGACTCATCATAATTTGGGTGTTGGGGAGGGCAATACACAATAAATGGGAGGGGTTAGAAGAACAAGATAGATAGAGGAACAGAGATAGGTTTTCATGGGCTAAATGGGACAGAGGTAAATTGTGATGCATGCTCAACCTTGGAAGAACAGGGCTCTGTGATACAGGGATCAAGTCATAGTTTGAAGAGGGGAAACAATACTAAGATGCTTGACTGTCTTATGTATATTGGTTTCCCTTGCCTTGTACTGTAAAATTGAAACTTGAGTTGGATAGAAAGGAATGTTGGGAAACATGACTACAGAAAGCTTATAAGCCCGTCTTCAGCCTATAACTGATTAGAATACTTAAAAAAGGTTCTAGAATTTGCCTAGTAAAATAGGCCTCCTGTGAGCTTTGTAGTGTATAGAACATTAGGTGGAATCCTGAGCCCTATCCAGAACCTTCTGAGGCGAGACAGTCCGCTAGAAAGGACAAACAGACCAGCCTGGAACAGCTAGAGCGACAGAAGATATTTCTTCAAAGAAAGATCATCAGAAAAACAAACAAAACAAAAATGGCAGTATAACTGGCTACCACAAGAATAAGCAAGTTGTTCACTGGGAAGCGATCAAGGTAAGCAATCAAGTTCCTTCAGGACAAACACCCCTCTCAGTCTGAAACTCAAGGGGAATACGCGAATAGGCATGTAAGCTTGCTGGTGCCATGTTGGTCTACTAGTGAGTGGAAGAGGGGGAAAGACAACAATAAAGAAGTGGGCTGAGTTCAACCATGTTCCAGAGACTCCTGTGGACCTGAAGATGAAAGAGAGAAGAAGAAGGACTGGCTGGTCCAAAATATGGTGAAACCTAGGGACACCTGAAACTATGGACAAGCACATAGCCACAGAGGGCTAGAGCTGAGAGTGAAGCATCCAGCTGATATGAAGTGAGGGGAGTCACACAATAACACCCAAACTTGCAAACAGTACACATTTGACTTTGTCTCTATGGCTTGATAATCAGAACTCGACTAGAGGAAGATGAAAAAAAAAAAAGAACAAAACAAATTTTGATTAAGGAAACAAGGATAAATTGCTATAATTTTATGAACTTGACCTATACTCAAGAAGGTAATAACTCTAAACACTAACAGAGAGAGAAGGAATATTCACATCAAGTACCAATGCTATAGGATCTGTACACAGGGTAGATAGGGACGGGCAACTTAGACTCTGTCTACCTAAAATGAGGGGGCGATAAAGGCACCAAGTGACTGGCTTACAAGGTTTCAAGGGGGAGCTTAGTTCAACAGTGTCTGGGGAAAGAGTGAGTCACCACTGAATAGATTTCATCTAGTCTAGATAGGTCTGGTTAAAAGAGATGGGGATAAGTTTCAATAATGAGTAATTGTTATCATGACTTGTTGCAATTCTCAAAATTATAAAGGTAGAAGCTTTGTAAAAAAAAAAAAAAAAAAAAAAACTTAAAAAAACAGGGGAGTGGTTAATCTTACAGTCCAGAAACAAAGGACCCTAGGATCATTAAGAGAAAAAGCACAAGCTGAATGAGAGACCTTATCCAGAGAAACAGCGACACCAGAGATGGAGGCAGAGATAGGGACATGGAGAGAGGGAGCAGCAGAGGACTCTAGATTCATGGGAAGTTAGGGACTAAGAGATGGCAGCCAGGAGGCAGACTTACAGAATGGGTCCTTTGGTGGTGTCAATTATTGTATATGCCTGAGTGTTTAAAAAACAAAACAAAAAACTAAAGTGAATAAAATAAAGTGAATAAAAAACACTGTTAACTGATGGTACATGGAGGGGATTATAATCATTGTAATGAAACAAGGTGTATGACTTGCTGAATGTATAACTGATTATCTGTCCTGTAAATTTGTACTAAATCCACAATAAAAATCTTAAGGAAAATTTTAAAAAAAGGCAACGGAATGACATATATAAAACTGAAAGAAACAATTTGCCAACCAAGAATCATATACCCAGTAAAGCAATCCCTCAAATATGTCAAATATGATGGCAAAATTAAGACATTATCTGATAAACAGAAATTAAGGGAATTTGTAATGCCTAGACCAACTTTACAAAAAATGTTAAAGGGTAATCTTTGGACTGAGAACCAACAACAGCAGACAACAACCTGAGATTACCATACATGACAACACCACTCAGAACTCATTCCAAATACAGAAGTATTTAAAGTGAAACAAACCTACAAGACTAAAAATAGGCAACCAGACATATCAAATTATAACGAAGTCAACCACAAAGCCAAAAGAGGAAATAGCATAGATACAGAACTTCCAAATGGCAAGGAAGTCCAGTAGATTTCAAGATAAAACAGACTGTTTGAAGTAGGGAAAGAATAAATTACAAGAAAACCTCAAAGAAAATTAATAGACCTGCATATCAAAATAAAAGAGGAAAATCAGAAAGATTTATGAATATTAACACAATAGAAATGAAAAGGAAAAGAAACCTATAAACAAAATGAACTCAACACAGAAATTTATGTGGAACAAAGAAACAAGCAATACTACAAACAAACACAAACACACACACACATCACACAGCAAAATGACAGGAATCAATTCTTACCTGTAGAGAATTGCATTCAATGTAAATGAATTAAATGCACCATTCAAGAAATAGAGCAGAAGGGATAAGAAAACAGGATCCTTCAATATGCTATCTAAAAGAGACACATCAAAAAGATGAAGACATCCTAAATGCTCATCAACAGGAGAATGGTTAAGTAAACTTTGGTACATACACACAATGGAATACTGTGCAATTTTGAAGAATAACAGTGACTATGAAAAACATCTCACGACATGGATAAACCTGGTGGATATTAATTCGGAATCAGTATTGGAATGTGCCTGGAATCGGTTCCAACTCATAGCGACCCTGAACAGGGTTTCCGAGTCTGTAAATCTTCACGGGGGGGCAGAAAGCCTCATTTTTCTCCCACAGAACAACTGGTTGTTTTGAACTGCTGTCCCTGAGGTTAGCAGTCCAATTTGTAACCACTAAGTGAAATCTGTCAATCACAAAAGGACAAATATTGTATTTTGCCAACGCAAATAGTTAAGAAAAATTTTTTGTAATAAAAGAAATAATCTATGATGATTATGGGGGACAGTGGTGAAGGAAAATTATTCATAGGTTAAAGAGTAGACAAATATTAACATAGATGACAGGGCAGACAGTATAAGACAAGAGGGAGGCAAGTAGAAGAAAGATGACAGTATTGGAGACACAGGAAGGAAATGAAATAACTAAAGTGAATAGAGGTAAATACTGTTAACAGTTTGTACATGAAGGGGATTGCAAACACTGTAATGAAGCAAAGTATATTATTTCTTGAATGTAAAACTGATGATATACTCTGTAAACCTTCCCTCAATTCACAATAAAAAGTTTAAAAACAACTTTGGTGATCTTATAGTCCAGAAGCAGAGGATTCTGGGACCACCAAGGGAGAAGAGCATGAACGGA